>NW_017732046.1:776632-843157 GCF_001890085.2 Hipposideros armiger | reverse complement strand
CCTTAAGGCCTTTTTCTATTAACATATCCCATTGTGTTCCAACAAATGCTATGCCTTCACACATCCGACAGATAGCCCCAGGACACCTTGTTACTGTGTCCTCCCAGGGGAGATAACTATTATCATTCCAATAGGTCCCAGTCACACCTGAGACACCCCCCAGAGAGAGCTTTAGACCTCGGTCATACCAATCATACCGAGACACTCCCTCATAACTAATAGGGTTAGAGGCTAATGCGGGGGTGGGGGTGGGGTGGGGGGTGGAATTGGAATCGGCTGTAAGGCAACAGAAAACAACTAGGGGAAAAAGGGAGTCACATCTATTAACGGCCTTCCATATGTGGCCCTCTACTGGATTCCTTGGATCCCTTTATTAACCAACTCATCCCATAGTGCCTTGAACTATTATAACATCATCAGACTTGTAAATGTGTGTTCAGTGTATGCTCTATGAAGGCAGGGACTATACTATGTCTGCCTTGTTCACTTTTCTATTCTGGTCCCTCACAGAGTACCAAGAAATGGTGGCTGCTGGGTAAATATCAAATGAATGAATGCATGAATACATTTAATCCTAATAGTTCTGCAAAGTAATAGCATTTCTATTTTACAGAAAAGGTTGAGGCTCAGAGGGATTTTGTGACTTGCCTGTCTGTGGTCACATAGTTAGAAAATTGAGGAGTCGGATTACTGAAGGTTGGTGACTGAAGGTGGGCTTTTTCTACCCACCCTTGCATGTCCTCTATGAAAACTGCCCAAGCAAGAGATCCAAAGCTATGTTCTATGACTGTTCTTTGAAACAGAGATGGACCACACCTAACTTAGTCAAAACAGAATTTATTGGAATGATATCAGGGGCTTACAAAATAGAAGAAGAGTTGAGAAACTGGGGCAGAGCTGGGATTCAAGTCGTAAGTGTAAGTAAAGATTAAGTGAAGGCCATGAAGTCCGATCATCTCCAATATTTTTTGTTCCATTCTTACCCATCACTCAGCTTAACTCAGAGTCCAGGAGGAAGAGTTTAATAGGCCAGAGGAGGGCAGTGTACTTGTATTGGCAGCCCCACCAAGACCGTACTTACATACATAACAGCGAGAGGAAATTCCCTGAAAATAAACCCAAGTGATCTTACCAGAAAAAAAAGTAGGAGCATGTGCTGAGCATCCAAAAATATAGCAAGTGTCCACTAGAAACTGTTACATGGAGGATTGCCAGCATCCTGAGGCAGAAATGAGTTGTCCCTTTAAACTGCTACTTTTCCCTGTGCTCCTCCAGGAGGTGTTAATGGAGGAGGGGTGGGGGGGGCGGGGAGTGGAGGAATCTAGCACAAAGCCATCTTTGAATGCCAGCTGGTCTTCTCCTTAGAAGTTAAGTTACTAAAGTGTTGAAGAAAGTGAGAACTCACTTGTCTCCTAACCCAACATCCCCCAGTCAGACCTGGCCTGGCTGGCTTTGTTTGTTATTCACACCTTCCTGTGGGATCATTTCAAATCCCCATTTCCTGATGATCCAACATCCTTCTGCAATCAACTGGCAGGGGGTGAAGCCTGCCAAAACCTCAGGTAGCAGCCCTACCCCGCACCATTTTCAGCAACATCCTGTGCTCTTGCTTTCCAGTTCAGCTCCAAATGCCAATTTTGGTTTGTGAAAATTTCCATGGCCTTCTGCTAAGCCAATGTTCACATATCCCAGCCCACTGGCATAGTGGCCTTGGCCAGATTATATTCCTCTCCCGCTGGGCCCCAACCCCCAGTCTGTTCTCTGTGCCATTATTACCTACACTGGACATGTTTAATGTTGGCAATGACCTCTGATGTCTGAAGCATCCCAACAATACTGCTTGGGGGCGGGGCATATCTTAGGAACCCAGAGAGGTTAAGGAACCCCAGTATAGTCATATGGTGTGCCTGGTAGAACCAGTTATGGAAACCAAAGCTTTTGGTCCATGGCCCTAGGCTTCTTCATTAATAAAGATAATAAATCAGGTCACTGAGAGACTTGTAATTCTGCTACAACACATCCAGTGAGCCAGTGATTCTACAGTTACAAATAAGCCCTGAATTTCCTGTAAAACTATTGGGTTGTCGGAAAAGTCATGATGCATGTTTGCAACAGATGGCACTAGTTCATTTTTGGAAGTACTAGAGTCATTCACATCTATGTTATTGCTATGTCATTTGACAGCTGACAGTTCTAGCTTCATTTTTTTAAAAAATTGAGCAATTTGATTGAGTTTTAGAGATTTTACAACAAGTTGAAGATGGAAGACCAAACTGTGCATTCTCGCCATATTTTACTGTTTTAGTTCCATAAAGGGAAGAACTTGCGTCAAGCTTGTGAAAAGTTGCATAAAGTTTACAGTGACAATGCTCTACAAGAACGTCAGTACCAATGATGGTTCATGAAATTTCATGCTGGTGATTTTGATCTCAACGATGCTCCTTGGTCAGGGAGGCCCACTGAGGTTGATGGCGACAAAATAAAGGCATTGATCCAGTCAAACCCATGCTACATGACACAAGAGATTGCAGGAACATTGAACATCCATCATTCAAGCGTTCATGACCACCTGAAGAAGCTGGGATACGTAAGCAAGCTAGATATTTGGGTTCCGCATGAACTCAAAGAAGTTCATTTGACAGCGCGTATAAACATCTGTGATATTCTCATTAAATGTGAGGAAAACGATCCTTTTTTGAAGTGAATGATAACTGGTGATGAGAAGTGGATCGATTACAACAATGTAGTGTGCAAACGTGGTCCTAATGTGATGTTTTGCCTCAAATGACATTGAAAGCAGACATTCATCAGAGGAAGGTTATGCTCTCAGTGTGGTGGTATTTTAAAGGTGTCGTGTTTTTCGAGCTCCTACCAAGGAAACAATCAATTTGAATGTGTACTGTCAGCAATTGGACAGTTTGAATGAATCCATCATCCAGAAATGTCCAGAGCTTGTTAATTGTGAAGGAGTTGTGTTCCATCGTGACAATGCGAGACCACACACAAGCTTGATCCCCCGTCAAAAATTACTGGAACTTGGATGGGATGTGTTGCCACACCCACCATACTCACCTGACCTTGTACCATCAGACTTCCACTTGTTTCACTCTCTTCAAAAGTCCTTGCGTGGTATAACATTCAATTCAGATGAGGCTGTAAATCAGCACCTTGTTCAGTTTTTCGCAAATAAAGACGGGTTCTTCTATGAACGAGGAATTATGAAGCTCACTGAAAGATGGCAAAAGGTTATCAAAACGGGCAGTATATCATTGATTGATCTTTGTTCTTTATATAAATAAATGACCTTTGAAAAACATAAAATACTTCATGACTTTTCTGATAACCCAATAATTGGTCCAAATATTTTCCCTTAACAAATACCTACTATGCTGTCAGGCTCTGGGCTAGGCACTTTATATACATTATCAGTGATGCTCACAATTGCCTTGGTATTTACTATTATCCCCGCTTCACAGAGGCTCAAAGAAGTAATTTGTCTCAAGTTCATACAGGTAGTAAGTGGTAGAAGCAAGATTCAGAACCAGTAGTCTAGCTCCAAAGCCCCTTTGTTTTCCCACTGCACTTAAATTCATAACTATTGCCCATAGGCAGTTTCTCTCTTCCTGTGACAACTACACACACACACACACACACACACACACACACACACACACAAACACACACACACACACACACACCCTCTCCCCAAGACCTCTCTAGGACTCTCCCTGTCCTTTGTTTTAACAGCTTTGTTGATGTATAATTGACATATTATAAAATTCACCCATCATATGTGTGTAGTTTGATCTTTAAGTAAATTTATACAGTTGTACAATTATCACAATTATCATAATAATCCAGTTTTAGTACACTTCCATCTATCAAATGTAAGAAATGTCCAAACCTGTCGAGAATTTTTGTGAGTTTATTTGAACCAAACTGACAATTGCTGGGAAACAAATTCTCAATGGATTGAGAAAATGCTCTGGAGAATGGCAGTTTTACAGCTTATTTTACACATTAGAATCAAAGGAGGAGATGTAAAAAGGGTTACATGAAATTCATTGGTGGTAGATTAAGGAGGTGGGAGAAAGCAAAGCAGGGAAAATCCCTGGGATTGGATAAAAAGGCAAAATAGAGAAACATATCTCTTTTACATTGGTGGATACAGGATAGTTAATAATTAACATTTACAGCACATAGAGATAGCATTTGGGGAACAAGATAACATTGAGGGGTTCTGTAGTCTCCTGCTCTGGTGGGAGGTTGTGCCCTGAGGGGTCTGGAAAAGAAGATTACTCTGACATTTCAAAGGTATGTTATCTTAGATGCAACAAGACAATAGACAGGCTAAAGATATACCAACCTTTGTCAAGGAAGCTACAGGCCTAAGAAGTGACTACCAGCCATGATTAGCTTTTAGTTAGCAATTTTTATAATCAGACCATCCTATGCGGTTAACTTTCCATCTCTGAGTTTGCAAGGCCCATTATGCAGGCCTCCCCTGAGCTTGTCTGGTTTCATATGTGGCCCCTTTTTCGTGCATACATCCCACCAAAAAGTTCCCTCCTCTTCTCATGCCGACAACCCCTGTTTCCACCTCCACTCCTCTGATCTGCTTTCTGTCCCTATACTTTGCCTTTTCTAAAAATTTCATATAAATGAAAGCATACAAAATGTAGCTTTCTGTGTCTGATTTTTTCTATTGTACTTTGCGAGTTTTTGAAGTTCATCCACATTGTTGCATCTATCGGCAGTTCACCCCTTTTCACTGCTGCCTAGTAAGTCCCTTCTGTGGATATACCAGATTTGGTTTCTCTACACACCCATTGACAGACATTTGGATTATTTCCAGTTTGGGGTGTAGGGAAGGATAAATAATTTTCCTTCTACTCTTCTGAGCTCTTAGCTGAAACTCCTGTCATAAAATACAAATTAACAAGAGAAAACAAAGAAAAGTTTATTGACATGTATACCTCATGCATACATGGAAGATACAAAGAAAAATGCTTAACTCCCTGAGGTGGCCTAAACCACCAGCTTAAATACCATTTTTAGCTAAAGACAAAACAAAGTTGGGGAGTGGGCAGGAAGAGGAGGCCAGTTATGAGAAGTTACCAGGAAAAGCATAGTAAGCAAAGGTAAGGTTTATTATACAGCTTTAAATCCTGCCTTCTCATTGATATGATTCTCTTGTGATTTCGAGTCATCCTTCTCTTCCTGGTACAAAAAGGGAGACACACTTACACATGGAGATTTCCTTTATAAATGTAAATTTCCTTTACAAAAGAGTAATTTCTATTCTGTTTTCAGAGCTTCTCCGTTGTCTTCTGTTTCTCAAAATAATCCGTATGCCAAAGAGGCATACTTTGGGATGGCATATTCCGCTTCCCTTCATGGCTATTATGAATAATATAGCTATGAACATTTGCATATAAGTGTTTATGTAGATATATGTCTTCATTTCTCTTGGGTAAATGCTTAGGAGTGGAATGGCTGGGTCATATGGTAAATACATATTTAACATTTTGAGAAACTGCCAAACTGTTATCCAAATTAGCTGTACTATTTTATATTCCCAAAAGTAACGTATGAGAGTTCCAATTTCTCCACATTCTTGCCAATATTTGATATTGTCAGTCTTTTATTACAGCCATTCTAGTGGTGGGTAGTAGTAGTTCATTGTAGTTTGGATTTGTATTTCCTTTTGACTCATGATGCTGAGCATCTTTTCATATGCTTATTGACTATGTGTGTCTACTTTGGTGAAATGCTTATTAAAACTTTTGCTCTTTTTTTAAAAAAAATCTGTTTATATTCTTATGAGTTGTGAGAGTTCTTTACATATTCTTGATACAAGTCCTTTATCAGCTATATGATTTACAAATATTTTCTCCCAGTCTGTGCGTTGCCTTTTCATTTTTTTGATGGTATCTTCGGAAAACCGAAGTTTTCAATTTTGATCAAGTCCAATGTATCAATATTTTTCTTTTAAGGGTCATGTTTTTGGTGTCATATCTAAGAAATCTTTGCTTAGTCTATGTTCACAAAGACTTTTTCTTACATTTTTCTCTAGAAGTTTTATAACGTCAGCTCTTAAATTTAGGTAACTGATTTATTTTGAGTCAATCATGTGAAGGAGAGGAAATTCTCTTTTCTTTTTCTTGTTTTTTCTTTTTTGTATATGGATACCCAATTGTTCCAGCATCACTTATTGAAAAGACTATTGAATTGCCTTTGCACTTTTGTCAAAAATCAATTGACCATAAATGTAAGGGTTGATTTCTGGAGTTTATTCTGTCCCATTGATCTACATGCATACTCATATCTTTAGGTCAACACCACATTGACTTGATTACTATAGCTTTATAATAAATCCTCCAATTTTGTTCTTCTTTTTCAAAGTTATTTTGATTTCTCTAGGCCCTTTGTATTTTCGTATAAATTTTAGGATCAGCTTATCAAGCCCTACAAAAACAAAACAAAACAAAACAAAACAAAAACCCTACTGAGATTTTGATATGGATTGCATTAAAACAATAGATCAATTTGGGGACAGTTTATATTTTAACAATATTGAATGTTCTAATCTGTGAACATGGTGTATCTCTCCATTTGTTCAGATCTTCTTTAATCTCCCTCAGCAAAGTTTTCAGGTTGTCCGTGTATAGGTCTTATACTTCTTTTGTTAAAATTATTCCTAAGTACTTTTTTTTTTATGCTATCATGAGTGGAATTGTTTTCTTAATTTCATTTTTGAGTGTTAATAATGTATCCTGCAACTCTACTATAAACTTGCTTATTGGTTCTAGCAGACTTTTGTGGATTCTTTGGGCTTTGTTACGTATAAGATAATATTATCTGCAAATAAGGACAGTTTTACTTCTTCTTCTCCAATCCCTATGTCTTTAATGTCTTTCTTGCCCAGTTGTACTGGATAGGACCTCCTATATAAAGTTGAATAGAACCGCAAACATTCTTGCCTTTTTCTTCTCTGTTCTTTTGACAGATCCTGGATACTCTCTTTTAAAAGGGAGCCCTGATGCCTCTTCCAGAAAAAGAGAAAATTTTGCAAATATCCAGAATCTTACAGTACAGCAACTTTTCAGCAGTGGTCTGAGACTCCTTGTCACCTCTCCTCTCCTCAACCCATGCCCCCTGTCTTAAAGCCCATTTCCTGCCTGTACAGCCAGTCCCATGTCCAAAGCCTTTCTGCTTCTTTAGGGTATCCATTTGGTATCTTCTGCTTTCTTGTCTCCATGCCTAAAAGACTCGAAGCTCATATGACACCTATATTTCTCTCTCAAAGATCCCTCTGGAGCAGCCTCATCCTCTCAGCATGAGTTTTAGTACCTCAGAGGAGTAGTACCTGCTTCTCTGGCCCCTTCCATGGAGATTTAGTGAAGGGGAATTGGAAAATCAATGAAAGTGCTTGGAACTCTGATGAAATTTCTCCCTAAATCCCCAAGGATGTCTCAGGGGAAACCCTGAGAGCTGAGACTTTCCTAGGCACTGTGGGGTCCTACACTGAGCTCCTTTCTAAACTTCAGCTGCCAGTGTTCTCTTCTTTCTTGTGCTCTTCAGAGCACCTGTTAAATTCCTAACACTCCCTAAAGCCCCTTAAACTCACGATGCTTATCTCAGGGTCTTTGGTTATGCTGCCTCTTCCCTCCTGGAATGCCTTTCCACTTTCCTCTGCCTGTCCATAGTCTGCCCATCCATCAGCACCCAACTCTAGTTCCCCGTCTTCCACAAAACTCCTGATCACTCTGGCCCCTAGAGATCTTTCCACAGCTGTACTCAACTGCCACCCAATTTAGCGCATGATCACAGCAGGTTTATACCATGTAATTAGCATGGATTTTTCCAGGCCACTTGGATGTAAGAAACTTCACATTTATTTGCTCTAAATCAGGATCTCTGGCTTGGCCCCGCCCACCAACCCAAGAGAAGTCCGGTAACCGCCACCAACAGGGATGTCTCCACCTCTGAGGTTCATGTAGTGGCTGCAGGGGCACGTCTTCAGTACGTTTCATGTGTGGTAAATTATTCATCATCTATACCCCAAAGCCCGTTAGGCAGTGGGAGCCAAATTTAGCCACCGTGATGATCCCAGTGGAACCATTCGGTAAAGGCTTGTTGACCAACTGACATATGGGTTGCTCTGGGTTCCCTCCTGCTACCCATAACTTGTTCTTTGTGCTTTTCCTCCAAAATGACCAGTCTCCCAGCCCTCCTTAACACTCCATAGGATCCTGCAGTATTATCCCAAATTGGCTAACTTTGCCTCACGTGATCATAGAAGTGGGCCGAACTGGCCCAGCCCCTTCTAACCCAGCTGTGATGCTGCAGAAGGGGTAAATTCTGAGGCCTAGGGGTCAGGGGGAACCAGGTCCCTACCCCAGTAATTCTTCCCTCCCTCAGGCTGCCCTGGGGCCTTGGGCAGCCCCATCCTTGACCCTGGAGCCCGAAATTGTCTCATGGTTCATGCTCTTTCTGCCTGCAGAGTGCATGCCTGTCTCTTGACCTTGCCAGCGTTTCCATAGCACGCAGAGGGCCGTGAATTACAAAAGTTACTTTTCTCCACTCAGTTCATGTCAGCCTGGCGCGAGTCCCTCATTCTCCTTTGTCAATGAGGCAAAGACCCAGTTGTTCACCCAGCTTTGTCTCGCAGGGAGGCAGCTCTTTTCCTGCGCTTCCTCTCTCCCTCAGAAGCCCTGACTGTGCCGTTCACTTGACCCCGCTCTGAAGTGTGTGGAAAATCTGCTTTCTCCCCACTTTTCACTTGTGCCACTCCGGGGTACTTAGGAAGAAGAATGGGGATGGGGGAAGTAGGTCGGTACATTTCGCAATTGACAGCTTGCTAGCTGGGTATTATTTTACTGCTGGTCAAGAGTGATCAAGATAATACCCGTAGAGAGGTCTCGAAAAGCCCAGGCACGGTGTGTTGAGGGACCATCCTGGTGCTAGAGGGCAGGATGTGGTCTGGTCGCTATTCCAGGCCTCAGCATTGCAGCTGTTAGAGGAGAGTGCCCTGTGGGTCCTTGACATATTGAGGTGTTTATTTCCGATTTCTAAAATCTGATGACTTTTAAGGGAGGCCCCTCCTAAAACTTGTCCCTTCCCCCCTCAGTACTTCTTCTACCTTTCAGTCCTCAACTCAGCGACCTCCTCCATCCACTTCCACTAATCCCCTTGGATTATCTCCTGCAAAACACAGTGTGAGATTCATTTTTACCTGGAAGTCTCTTTCTTCTAACCCCAGGCAGTTCAGTCCCCTACGTTTTTTTCAGCACCCTGGTGTGCTGTTTGATTTCTTTTGCATGTGTTTAGTTGGGGCTTTGAAAGGATCTGAAATCTTATCCCTTAATTTAAAATTCCCTAAAGCCAAAGATTGCTTTTTTCCACCTCTTTTCCCCATCCCCCACAGTGTCTCCTTCAGTTCTTGGCCCACAGCATACAGGCATACCTCATTTTATTTGTGCTTAGCTTTATGGTGCTGCACAGATGTTGCATTTCTTACAAATTGAAGGCAAGACCCTCCCACAGCAAAAAGATTACTACTCGCTTTATTGCCATGTTCTGGAACAGAACCCTCAATATCTCCAGGGTATGCCTGTATTGACCTACACCCACAAAACCTCACACACAATTGCCTCACAGCTAAACCCCTAGATGTCCGAAGGAAAAATGCAAGAGTGGCTCCTTGGACTGGGAAAAGCTGCTCCCCCTTCAAATACTCCCCCATCTCAGAGCTGCCAGGTCCCCTGAAGCCGTCTTCTTTGTGTAGACTAACATGGGTTCAATGAGACTAATAGGTTGGTTTTCTGTTTGTACTCCCTTAACCCAAAGAAAAGGTTTGGTGGAAAAGGCAAGTGGAAATTCTTGAATGGGAGCTATTTCAGAGCAGATCTTTCTGAGCTCTTGAGTACACCAGATATGTGACTGAGACCTCAGAGCCTGTAATTTAAAAAAAACAACCAAGGTGATGCTGACATACAGTTATGTCTGAGAACTAATCATAGATAATTAAAAGTGGTCACGTGACCTTAGTCTAGATAATTTCTTCTTTTTTTTCAGTCTTAAAGTTAGACATCCCTATATTTATAGAGTATGTACAGGCACATTTATTCATTTATTGCATTTCACTTTATTGTGCTTCACAGGTATTGCTTTTTTTTTTTTTTTGCAAATTAAAGGATTTACACTAGCAAAAAGATTACAACTCATTTTATTGAGATACTCACATTATTGTCGTGGTCTGGAACCAAACCCACAATATCTCAAGGTATGCCTGTATTAGTTAGGAAAAGTGAGGCTAGGTTATAACAAACAAATTCCACACCACAATCCTGTGACTCTCCTCCAAGTAGTGACTCAGGGATCTACATTCCTTCCATCTTTTAATGCTGCCATCTGGATTCACTGTAGAAGGGAAAGTGAGAACCTGGACAATTGCACAAGGGATTTTATGGCCAAGCCTGAGAGTAATATGCATCATTTGTGTCCTGTCCTATTAGGTAGAATCTAGTCATGTGACCCCAACTTAATAAGGCTTCCCAAAGGTGTCTGGGAAATGTAGTTTCCCCATGTTTTTGGGAAAGAGATGAATGACATGAGATTTGGTGATCTCTGGATTAGGCTCCCCTCTTTGGGAGTAACACAAAGTCTCATTTGCATTAGGCA
Source organism: Hipposideros armiger (assembly GCF_001890085.2). Taxonomy (NCBI): domain Eukaryota; kingdom Metazoa; phylum Chordata; class Mammalia; order Chiroptera; family Hipposideridae; genus Hipposideros; species Hipposideros armiger. The sequence goes on along the minus strand of NW_017732046.1, from coordinate 832,471 downwards.
TTAAATAAGTGTTGGTTGGATGGGAGGAAGGATGGACGGATTGTAACCTTAGGTTTTACAGCTAGTAAAAGAGTATATTAGAATAAATATGTATTGAAATAATTAGCTAATTAATGGAAAACTTCATATTAATTCACAGGATGCCCAAGAATTATAAAAAACGAAAACCACACTGTTCAAAAATAGACTAGATTGGGGCCGGCCAAGTGGCATGTTGGTTAAGAGTTGGCTTGGGATGCCAGCTCTGAGCAGCAGGGCCCCGGTTTGGATCCCACATGAGGACCAGTGACGCTGCACCCTCTCCAGCTAAGATGATGAACAACAGCTCAACCTGGAGCTGGGCTGCCTTGAGTCGCTGGCGACGGTGTAGGCTGCAGTGGGGCTGGCTGGCAGCTGGTATGCACTTTCGTGAGCTGCCATGAGCCGCCATGAGCCACCGTGAACGGCCATCCAATGGCCAGTGAGCGACTGCCTCACCCGGGAAGAGCGCAATGATAATACCAACATGGGCCAGTGAAGCGACATCCTCCACAACTAGACTGAAGAACAAAAAGGACAACAACTTGTCTGATTCCCTTCCCCGATTCCCCAACGCTGTTCCCCTCCCCCAATTCCCCAATAAAATCTTTTTTAAAAAATAGACTAGATTGGGGATCTGTAGGAAATTCTTTTTATTATCTCATATTATTTCAGCATGCAACCTTACTATAAGTAGACAAAGTCACTCCAACTTTCCTCCCCTCTGAATCACTCTGGCAAATCACTCAGTAGTTGTTTCAAAGATTGGAAAATTATTCTGAAGGCAGTGTGGCCTGTGGATGGCATTGACTTTGGCTCCCCTCACCATCATGCTCAGTGTTGCCATAAGCCTGTTTTTAAGGCCCTGAAGCTGGCTGCCCTTGAAATGAAATGAGAAAACCTGAATTTGTGGGCCAGTTTGGTTCCCAGCCCAGTTCTCCAGCCAAAGAGAGTGAACAATCCTGCATTTGTGGCACCATGAGCTTGCAGTGACCTTCCGGGCCAGGATGCCAGAGGGAGCACACATTCTCTGAAATGACAGTGGAGGAGGAACCAACCCATTGCCCAAGGACTGATGAAGGGGCCCCTCTCTTCCCCTGGGACAGGCTCAGCAAGACCCCATGTAAGGCTTAACTCCTTCCAATCTTGAGCTCTGTACATACACGTTCTCATCTATCCTATCTCTTAGCTGAAAATCCATCAGCCTGAAAACAGATAATAATTAGTCCTCAGTGCTAACTATATTTAGTTACTTATTTGAGGGATTATTTGAATAATGTAATTCTCCACCTCTCTACCAGAGGGCAAGGATAACCTCTGCCATATCATTTTATTCCCTAGTGCAGTGCATGGCCAAGAGCATGTACTACAGAAATACTTATTAAATGCAGAGTGATTGTGGGCAAACCTGTCTCAAAGGTTAGGCTTTCATTTTGCTTTGTTTTAGCACCATCTTCCCCAAGAGTGACCATTTCCCCTTCTCATTGTAAATACAAAATATATATCGAGTGGCTTCTGCTGTTTGTTTTTGACCCAGTGACTCTCAGAACCATTAAGACAGAAGCTTGGGGTCAGCCCCTTCACCAACTTTCAATTTGGGGCTGGTGGTGAAAACTTCTCAGTTTTCGAATTGGTCAAGTTTACACATATCCTGGATGTAATAATCAGTCAAACTACTCCTCAAACTGAGGGTACAAATATGGTCATATTTAGCTTTTTCGCGCTTAAATTCCCATGGTTTAACAAATTGAGGGATTAGCAGGAAGTCCAGCATCTCTGTCTTGGGCCTGTCACCCTCCCCATGACTTGCCCGAAATCTCAAATGCTTACATAATCCCCAAAGAGGGGTCAGCCTGACTTCCACAGCCAGTGGGAGAAGTGTTGGTGATCATTGCCACGTGGCTTGGGACAGGCCCTACATGAGCCTTAACATGTCGCTGCCAGGACTCTGCAAAGGCTGCTGAAGGTCTGTGAGGGGAGACTGACCCTCACTCAGCCTTGAGCTCAGCTTGGCCTCGGCTGCCCTTTGCCTAGGTTCCCAGGATTGTAATTCTTAGTGCTAACGTTCAATCCCTTATGTGATCTTTCCCCAAAGATCCAGCCACCCAAGGGGTTGTATCCCATTTTATCAGGCTGTCTAGACCTACAAACCCCCAAATACTGTATATTTCTCATCCCCACGGACCATGCCACTGAAGAACTGGAAACTTTTCCTTTTCAACCCTGGAAACATAAAAGTCCCTCCTTATTCCTCATTTCCAGCAAACAGGACTACATTCCACTTCTTAAGATCGGTCACCCTAATGGTCTCTAAGGGGCTACTGCACTGCCTCAGGACAGTTCACCCTCCCCGACTTTCTGAGAAGCAGGAAGAGGAGATGGAAAGGGGAGAGAATGAGAACGCTCTCACAGATGCTAAATACCAGCAACTGGTTCCACTACACAGCTCTGCACACATCGACTGCACAGGCAAATCCCTTGCTTTTCTTGAGCAGAAGGCAGACTTCCACCTCTCAAGTACACACAAGTTAGGACACTTACAGTCTGGAAGAAAACTCAGAGGTCATCCTGTTGAGCTGTGTGGCTTCAAAGTGCTGAATAATTGCTGGACCTAAAATAATTGAAATGCTTATGCAAAATAATATTTTAGGTTCCTGGGGTGGAATAACAGTGTTCTTGGGGAGGTCAAGGGTTTTCATCTTCAAATAAGAGTCAGTTTTGTTTTGGTGGAACAGGAACAGTGGAGGCAGGACAACTTCTCCACAGACTCTGTGGCACATGCTGGCTCTTTGGTCTGGCTCGGGTTTCCCCTCAGGGCCTCGGGCATGTCCCCCAACTCCCCCCTGCATCCTAAAGATACCCCCCNCCTAATCATTGCTGTCAGCCTCTGGCTGCATTCGGGGAGGCACAAGTACTGACCCAGAAGGTGTGATTCAAAGCACTGTGATCATCAGTAGTCATTTTGAAATGAAAACATCAAACGATATCGAGGTAGGAGAAATTGTTACAAGTTATTAATTCATGGGACAAAATTTTAAGATCAATAAAAATATCCCCAAACTTCCTATCCTCTATGAGGCTGCTGTGAGAAGCAAATGAATCAAGTGAAGAAATCAAGCGTAGAAGCCCTCGGGTGTCACAGAAATGGGCCCCCAAGCGTGCCTTCGACCCGACGTCATCAGAGCACGAGGCCCCTGGGAAGGAGAGTGACTGAGCTTCACGGAGTAAGAGCCTCTGAGTAAAACGAATCTGTGTTTCCCCCTGGAATGTACCACCTCACTGAGGCACGCAGGTGAGTTATGTTTGTTTTTCTTGCATGGTTTGCTTCTGTAACCATCATTTCAGAAGTTAAACAACAACTGCTACCTGTTTCCTCTTTTAATCCTGCATTCTAACAGACAGGCAAAGAGCAGAAGCCACCGGGCCTCCCTGAGGATTTGTAAAGAGGGATTCAAAAGTGAGGGAGCTGTCACCATTCTTCAGTTTGTTACACATGATCCGATTCAATTCCATTCCAAAGCAGGACCTGAGCATCTGGTGCGTGCAGACACTTGCTAGGCACTGCTGGAGTGGACAGGACCAGTAGGATGCTGCCAGCACCCAGGTGGGGTGCAGCATCAAGCAGGGGCCACAGATATGCAGACAAATAACTGCCATGTGAAACAGAGGAAGGGGTGATCTAATACACTCTGTCCTGGGCGAGTCAGGGAAGTCTGTAGTGGTGATGTTTGAACTGGGTCCTGAAGGATGAGTCGGCCTTATGGGCAAGACAAGAAAGGGCCAATAAGCTGAGGGAGAGCATTAAAAGGTCACAGCCACATCGAAATGCGTGGGGTCTAAAGGGAGCCAGGGTGTGTGGCAGGTAGGGGGTGGGGCAGGTTCTAGAACGGTGATGTTAGAAAGCGGTGGTGGGGGTCCTGAGTGTGGGTGGAGGTTCTTGGATCCTTGTTCTTGGATCCTTGTTAGGACAAAGGCTTCAGGCAGAAGCTCACTAGTACAGGCCCAAACCTGATTGCCCTCCAACATAATTCCCGAGGTATCCATCTCTCACAGGAGCCTGGTTCAGGATGGAAGTTATTTCCTGGAGACCTTGCCACTGGTGCCAGAAATTCCCAGCATTCCACTCACTCCTCAGAGGCCTTCTGGAAATGTGTGCATACATGTTCTCTAAAGCAGGTAACACATTAACCACCTGACCCCCTGCACCCATGTGCTCAATGACACTGCCACCTCAATCGCTCACATTTCTGGAACTCAGAGGTAGGCTCTGGAGCTAGGCTGCCTGGGTTCAGACTCAAAGCCCGGCTCTGCCACTTGCTGCTGTGGAAACTACAGCAAGCTACTTAACCGAGGGACAGCGAAGCCACAAGTGCAGAGGGTTGCAGAGTGCAGTGGATAGTGGTGTGGACAGTGGCACAGCTACGTTTCTTTGTCTTTGGGCCCCATTCACCCTCACCACACACCTTCACAGCTGACTACTGTGGAACAGTGTTTTCCAGCAGACATACGAGTATGATGTGAGCTACCTTTGTTATTTAAGATGTTTCTAGTAACCTAATTACAAAAGTATAAAGAAACAGTTGAAATTAATTTTAATATATTTTATTTAACCAAATATATCCAAAAATATTGTCACTTTAACGTGTAATTCATGTAAAAGAAATTATTAGTAAGATTTTTACATAGTTTTTCTTGGTACTTAGTCTTTAAAACGCCAGTGTGTATCTCACTCTTACTGTGCATCTCAATTTGGACTAGCCACATTACAACTGACCACATGTGGCTTAATGGTCACTTGTGGCTTGTAGCTACCATATTGGATAGCACAGTTTTAGAATAATGGTCCATGTGACTGGACAGAAATAATAGCAACAACTAATATTCCTTGATTACCAGCTGAGATACCTTGGGTAAATTATTAAACCTGTGCCTGTTTCCTCCTCTGTAAAAGAAAATAAAGCCTAACATATTGTTGAGCCTTAATTTGAAACATTATCTGAAGCCCACATGTAGTTTCCTCAGCCTGGAATTCCTTCTCTTATCCACTGCTAATCCTTACTTAGTCGTTAAGACCTTGTCCAAATGTCACCTCTTCTGTGAAGCCTACCCACCTTATTCTTGGGTAGCATCATTTGCTCCTGGCTCCGGACCAACTTAGCACATGTTCAAGCCTCTCTATTGGTGCTTTCCTACTTTGCTTTGTGATTGTTTCCCTACCTGTCTTCTGGGTGAATCTGGAATTTACTGCATCCCACTGATTCTAAAATACTGATTTTCAACTTGTTAACATCTCTGAAATCATTATGCATTTATATTACAATAAGCAGTGTTTTTTTTCTTTCTTGGTGAGACAAAATAAAAAGTAATGGCGTGATTGCAATATGTAGCATAGATTTGATACATTTTAGTATTTGGCTTTGTGTCCCCAGGCACCGGGCTCAGTAAATGCAATAAATGTGTCGAATGTACTGACAACACTAATAAAAGTTTACTGCCATTACCACACGTGTAAATTATTTGGCTGGCTGCCTGTCCTCCACCCTGGATGGTAAGCTCTCCAAGGGCAGAGACTGGGGGTTCTTTCATAGGAAGGGGCTGGGCATCTTGTGAGAGGCCAAAATGTAATGCCTGGATTTTGAGGAAAATGTGCCCTTGAGTCACACGCAAGGAAAAGAAATCCCACCTTTCTCATTACAGTATGATTAGGCTTTAAAATTTCCTTCACCAAAATATCTGATTACTGCACCAGGAAGCAGAGCGATCCAGCTAGAGCTCCGGGTTGAGAAATGTGCACTTGTGGGACCAGGGGAGAGAGAGCGTTTCCCCTCAAAGCTACACGTTTCCTCAGAAACCCCAGAGGGCCCCAAACAGATTATCTTTCAAAGGGCTCATTACAGGGCAAGAGCTTTTAAATTCCAAGTGTTTTAACAAAATCTTTTATATCTCGAAGCTCCACTGTCAAATCATGCTCTCTCTCCCCAGTTCCTAATATGATACACAAATAGACTAGAATATGCCAAAAAACCCTCTTTTTAAGACAGTTCCAGTCATTAGAGGGTTAAAATATAATGCTTTGTCCAAAACTATGTGGGGGGAGGATAGGGAAACAGGGGTCTTTTGATGAGCGGTGATCCCCAAGCTCTACCCTATCAGAAACAAGGGATTTTAAAAAGAGCTAGTATCAAGTCTGGCATGTACATAGAATTCCTATAAGCAAACATTGACCTTTAAGTCTTTGAGGTTATCTCAGAGCTGTGTTTGAAGGTGCACCTTGATTTTTCTTTGATGAGGGGATTGGAGTTCCTATCACATCACAGAAAAACTCAGTCTGTGTAGTGACTTTACCCGATTAAATACACACACAAACACCATCCCCCAAACTACCACCATCCCTTCTTGGGGGAATTCATGTCTTTTCTATCTTTGGCAAGAAGTGCAAACACTTGGATTGAACTAAGGGTGTGTGGTTTTGCTTTTTTTTTTGTTCTTGAAAAGAAAACATGGCTTTACAAATGCACTTAAAGTAAAATGCACCCTGCCTTACCAGATTCTCAGGCAGGCTCAGGGTGGAGAGTCCCAGGCCTGGGTCTGGCTGGATTCATCCTGCAGGGACTTTTGGGAGAACTGGCCAAATTGAGCAGCTTTGACAGCTCCTGCCTCATAAATTTGACAGGGAACCAATCACAGATTCTTTAACGTCCTGTTTTCCCTTCTTTTCCTTCTGTCCTCAGGTTCAGATTAAATGAAATTACTCTGGCTAATGGACCTAAAAGTAGATGGTGACTGGGTCCTTCTTGTGAATACTCCCACCTTTGTCCTTCCTTCTCCCATAGTAATGTGTGCCCTTACACAGCTTCGTTCTGGAGAAGATTCCGGCTGTCTGACTGAAGCCCTTCTAACTATGGCTGCTCACGGGTTAGCAGCAGCTTAGAGCCATGTTAATGTGATGCTATTCAACACATGCCATTTCAATCGCTTGGTTCGCGGCCCCCATCCAGGAGGCACCCATGAGCCCACAGAGAAGAGAGACACTTGACAGTTTCAATCAGGTAGGGCCTAGTATATAGCCCTACCTTATTATGAACAGAGTCCTTGATAGGAGGAAGGTGAGCTCTTAACTGTCTGCACAGTATTGTAGCTACTCATCAGAGCTTGTGTGTGTAGGTGTCTTTCATACATTAGTTTATTTCATCTTGATTTAAGGGCCAGTTGCCAATTTGGACTCCTGAGGAAGGTAGGCTCGCCATACCTGGCACTATCCCTTGACCAGCTCTCTTGACCAAACCCTTTCCCCTTAGTTCAGCTGAAACAAAGCTGCCTTTTTTTTTTTCTCCCCACAAATAACTTTGCTGGAACTAAGGAGGAAGCTAAGGAGGGACAATACAAAAACAGAAGCAGATGAGTTTACAGAGTCATAGATTTCTTATCTGGCAGAGCTTCCTGGGGAATTGGCTTCCTTTCCCTGCCCGCACCCTCCATTAAGAGGCACCAACCTTTGTGTACAGTGAGATAAACACATTTCCAAAGGGGGTGGTCCCCTCTCTCCCTTCATCTTGCTCCATCCTCTCGGGATCCCAAGGTCCAACATTGATTAAGGAGAACATGAGCAATATTAACCCAATACATCTTTTTTAAAAAAAATCTAGTAGTACTATGAACCTAAATGGAGGAACATACAACAAAATAACTGACTTGTAATCATCAAGTGTATTGAGGTCATGAAAGTTAAGGAAATAGAGAACTGTTCCAAAATGAGAGACTGAAGAGATGTGACATCAACGTGCAATGTGTGATTCTAAACTGGATCCTTTTGCTTTAGGATATTACTGGCAAAGATTGAATGAAGTCCAAGGATGAGATGATAGTATTAGACCAGTGTTAATTTCCTGATTTTGATAGTTGTATTGTTATGTGGATGTATGTCTTTGTTTATAGGAAATAAATACTAAAGTATTCACTGGTGATGGGACATCATGTCAGCAGCTTACTTTTAAGTGGTGTGGTGAGGGAGAAAAATGTTCTTTGTACTTTATTTGCAACTTTTCTTTAAGTTTGAGATTGTAAAAAAAATTTTCTTAAACTACTATGTATCCAGCAATCCCATTTTTAGGAATCTATTTCAAAGTTTTGCTGTTGGAAATATAGAAATACAGAGAGAGGAGAGAGAGAGAGAGGGATAAATAAGAAAGAAAGGAAAGAAAGAAAGAAAGAAAGAAAGAAAGAAAGAAAGAAAGAAAGAAAGAAAGAGAGAAAGAAAGAAAGGAAGGAAGAAAGGTTGTTACTATTTTTGCAAACGAAGATGAAACAACTCAAATACCCATCATTAAGGGACTGGTTGAGTAAACTAGACCAGACTAAAAAGAGGAGTAAGTAATATCTCTCTATGCTACTATGATATGCTCTCCAAGATATAGTAAGCAAAAAAAAAAAACAGAGTAAAGAAAATTATATATAGACATATATAATTTTATACATATTATATGTATAATATTGTACATACCGTATTTGCCGGCGTATAAGACGACTGGGTGTATAAGACGACCCCTTAACATTTCCACTCAAAATACAGAGTTTGTTATATACTCGCCGTATAAGACTACCCCCTCTTCCGCACACCTTCCACACACCAAATAAAAGGTAAAACAATATCAGATTTGATTTCAACATTTATATTTATATTCAAATGCTTATGACATGCAGGAAAACTGTCACAAGGCTGTATGTAATCAAACATATACATAAATCGCGATTCGCGATTCGCGATTTTGCGCTATCATACTGGGTGTATGGTCGGCTGTGTGCGATTTTGCGAGTGTGGTAAAGTCGCATAACAGCAAAATCGCTTAACAGCCGAGCATACACCCAGCAGCGCTGCTGATGCCTGAACGGTATGTGGAATGAAGTGGGCGGGCATCGGGAGGCCACTATGGCACGGGGCAAGCACTATGGGCAGTCTATCTGAAGTGTACCTGGCGTATAAGACGACCCCCCACTTGGAGGCATATTTTTCAGGGCCAAAAAATCGTCTTATACGCCGGCAAATACGGTATATAATATTAATATTATATCATATAATACACATATATGTATATATATCTGAGAAAAATAAATATGTATCTTTGTGTATATGTGTAACATTTTAAAAACAAGCTATAGAAAAATAAATCATAAAATTTGGAAATAAATGATTGCCTATAAGATATATGAGAAAATAGGGTGAAAGAGATATGAAATAGAAGCTAGACTACTTTAAATATACTTTGTTTTATAGATTTGACCTCGGAACCATGTAAATATTTTACATTTTAAAAAAGTAATCCTGGGAAATAAAATGAAACAAATGATCATAAATGTGAATACAGTTTGCATAGCCACACAGAGTGAAACTACTCAATGAGACTTAAAACTTTAGTTTGACTGAAGGTCCCTGTGGGGTATACCCTGGGGCAATAAGAACTAGAGCAAAACCAAAACCCACTTAAACTCTTTTCAAGAATCATGTTGGTGTGGAAGTGTTGGTAGTTTTTCTGAAATGCGTGTGTGTTGCATGATAGGACAAATGTATGATTATGTGATAATGTATCATTCCCAGTGTTTTTGAAAACCAGGATTCTCAATTTTGGGAGAAAGGCGATGGAGGATTAAAGACATTAAGCAAAATCTCTATAATCCTGAATTGAATTGAGAGTATTAATATAAATTCCTGATATATAAGAAATAAACATATTTCCTGGTTCTGTCTACTTAAAAGGCCTAGAAACGAACAAGTAACTAGTCAGCACAGAGCACCCTGAGGCCCAGAGTGAGCTCCAGAAACACCTTTTCCCACTAAAAGAAACAAGGCTTTTTGGAGAAACAGCTGATTCCATATTTAGAGCAGGAAATGCACAAGATGTGCCTCGAACATCTTGTCACACCAGACAGAAAGGAAGTTATCGAAGACTACTAGGATTGCATCGAAAGATTAGAGAGTCAAATTTTAGAGGCCCCCGTGGGCCAAAAATGGAGAGCTTGAAAATCAATAATCATAGTAACTACAGTTGTTTAAAATGCATCAGATATGTTTAAATTCGTGAGTTCACATGGATTCTAAAAGATTATAATTGGTCACACTTAAAGGAATCTGGTGAAACAATTCTTTTCTTTCTCTTTCTTTTCTTTTCTTTCTTTCTCTCTTTCTCTCTTTCTTTCTTTCTTTTATCACTGGTTAAATAAGGTGGGGGCGGGGGGAATCAAGCATTTATCCTGCCTTTCATACATGGGTGATTGCACTGGTTAACCAAGCAGTAGATGAGAAGTTTCTCTCCTTTATAGGAAAATTATAACTAATAAATGAAGAAGCAATGGTAGGATGAGAGTATCATCATCACCATTTTGCAACTTCTAATGAATTAGTAGATTTAGGAATTAATCACCAATAGCTGCTAGTATCACAAAAAGAGAGAACCATATGTTACATGCTTCCGAATGGAAGAATATAGCATCTATGAAGCAGACCTACCTACCAGAAAAATAAAAATTAGACATGAAGCTGATTAAACCCAAGACCCAATTTCCAATTTACAAAAAAAAAACAGAAGACAAAGGAACATGTACAATGACACCACTGGGATGCAGTCAGAAAACTCAAGAAATTCAATGATGTCTGGAATTTGCCTCAAAATAATCCAAATGGGGTGGAAGAAGTGAGTGGGGGTGTATATATGACAATATTGGCCATGAGTTCATCAATGTTGAAACTGAATGATAGGTACATTTTTATATGCCTGAAATCTTCTTGTATATTCTTTCTTTGTACATACTTGGAATTTTCCATAATACAGAGTAACACCTACTATGTACCAGGGACTAGGCTGGCATTGACACACCTAAACCCTGAATTGGCATTATAGAAAAACAGTCAGAGCTTTTCCTTCATGATTTGCACATCTGGGAAGGGAGAAGAATTTGGTGGCAACTCCCTTAACTCTCCCCTTATTTGATGAGATGAATATGCAGTTTCCTTTGCCAAATTGGAAATTGAGAGCAGAATGCAACCCCATCTAAACTGCTCCTCCGAGGAGTTTGTTGAAGGCCGGAACCATTACTCAGGGTCCAGCTGCACAGCATTCTCATCCACCCAGAAACACATGCAGATATGTGTGAGATCAAAATAGGTCCACATGTGGGTTTTAACAAAGAACAACCACACAAAAGCCCCACAGATGCATCTGACCTCTCCCTTAGCCTCTGGGCCTTCCATGGAAATGTGAACTTTCCTTTGACACTCATATGACACCCTTTGGCTGTTAACAACAGTCCTATAGAGAGTGGGCAGTGCCCTTTGCCTGCATCAGGGGCAGAGGGCCCAAGGCTCTAAGTCGCTGGCATTTACACCACAATCTCCTCTTATTTCTGGACTCCACCCCATTTGCAGTTTAGCTCCATAATCCTTGAGGGTAGAAACATAAATTCAGCTTGACAGTCCCCTGCCCAGATTGGTGACGTTTATCGTACATGCCTAGGATATTTTCCCAAGGAATACAAGAGAAAATGTCTTGTCAGAGAGAGGCATGTAGCACCACAGAAATGCACAGCAGTGGACTAAGCCTGGGCACAGTTCTCCCTGGGCTTGTACCTGGCTTGCAGTGAAGGAACATTCCCATAAGGATCTATTTTGTATGGCTATCTATACATTCAAGCTCTTACTGAGCCTGAGCATTAGATACTCTCGAAGATGTAAGAAAGAAAAAGACAAAGTCTTTGCCCTGAAAAGCTGTCAGGCAACTTCAGTTTAGGTCAGGGTTTGATCTGACCATAACCGAGGAGCTCAGAGCGGTTGGAGACAATCCCAACTACACCAGCAAAGTTACAAGAGGTGAAGTGTGACATATACCTTAAAAGATGAATAAAATTTCCAATTGCAATAGTCAAGAGACTGGGGGAAGGGTGCCAGGAGGACAGAGCAGAATTTCTGGTGGAGGAGATGTCTTGAGCAAAGACATGCAAATAGGATTTTATAAAATCTTCTGCAAGAATAATAAGTAAAACCATTGGTGGCCGGGGACCTCCACAGACACAAGGGGTGCTGCAGAAGTGCAGGAATGAACACAGCCTATTTTATTTTCCTGTCGCTTTTCAATAGTCTTGCAGAATGCTGGTGATCTCTGTGAAGAAAGATAAAAAGCACGGGGGTCAAAGCAGTTAACTATTGCCTGACAACAGATGCAACAGGTTAACCAATCCTGAAAGTGGAATTTGAGAATTGGGTCAAAATGATGTGGGGTTCAGACCCCCTTATCCATACCATACTTGTCCTGCTAACCTCTTGAACCCAGCCCCTTCCTGTTTCATGTTGGATGGAATAGCTCACCCACTTCTTGGTAAACAATGAAACGTTCACATGGTTTGGTTTTTATGACCCTCAGCACTATTAACGTTTTGGGCTGGATAGTTCTTTTTTGTAGGAGCCTGTCCTGTCCATTGTAGGATGTTTAGTAGCATCCCAGGCCTGTACCCACTAGATGCCAGTAGCACTCACTGTCCCAGTTGTGACAACCCAAACTGTCCCCAGACACTTCCCAATGTCCTTTGGTGGTTGGGTTGGGCGGGGGAGCACAAAATTGCCCCAGTTGAGAACCACTATACCTATATGAAGAAACCAAAATCATATTAAAATCTTACATTTATTACGTGTTTACTTTTAAGTGTTTTCATACGCTGACCTATTTAATCTTCACAATACCCTGATGAAGTGTATGTATAATTATTATTCACATTTGATAGATGAAGAAATTGGGGGGTGAGAAGGGTTTGTCAACTTACCCAAACTCACACTTCACGTGAGAAGCAGATTCAGGATCTGTTCCAAGCACTCCAATGCCAGCACCCCCTCTTAACACCAAGCTATATTATACTGTACCCTGAAGTCCCCAGGCCTCTTCCGCCTGGCTAGGCAAACCAGATGCTATGGATACCACCAATAAGGGGCCCCTGCCAGAGATTCCAACTTAATTGCTGGGAATCAGACTCAGCAGACCCTCCAGAACGGCAGACACATTGCCCAGCATAACTCCAATAACCCTCCTCCCTGCCATGGGTCTTCACTCTCCTCCCTGCCACTCCTGAGGGCCAAGTGGCTTGCCTGATTCCCACATTGACAACATGCTTTCCAGAATGGTTACTACTCCTATTAATGCCCCATGATTGTATTCCTTGGCTGATCACCATGTTGACCTCTTCTTGATGGAGTACGAGTCACCCTTTGGCTTCAACATGAGAGTAGGGGACATTACCCAGAAGGATAAAAAAAGATGAAAACTGTCCTTTAAGGAACAGGACATAAAGGTTGGTTACAGAGTCTACAGTGACCATTATGCTTGTCTCTCCAAAATCAGTTCTCCCTCCCTTAGTAACCACCCTGATTGCCATTCAGGTATCCACACCACCCCCATGCAGCCTTCATTTTTGGCAATATGTAGGTGAATATTCAAAAAACATTCATAGACAAATTTGAGTTGTTCAGATCCTGATTCCACTGTGTATTAGATGTGCAACCTAAATTAATTGCCTATTTGACCTTCAACTTCTTCTTCTATATAACAGTATAAAGAAATTATATATTCTGTCAAGTTCCTTGTACACAATAAGTACCTTTGAGTGCCGTTATTCTTATTATCAGTCATAAATCCCTCCACAGGGATTGGTTTGCCAGATTGCTTCTTAGTGTTATTTACAGCCAGCTGAGAGCAAATGGAATGCAGAGATGAATATTCTGATGTAGATGAGGTTGGGAAAAGACTTGAGTGCCCTGGGGGCAGTCCAAAACTTTAGGAGGTGATCATTTTGCAATATATACAAATATCAAATCATTATGGTGTGCATCTGAAATGAGTGTAATGTTATATAGCAATTACATCTCCCTTAAAAACAACTTTAGAAGTACTAACAGGGTGCCCGAAAGTGTCCTGTTTTGACATTTCTGAAGACACGGTGCCATGATCATAAAGTGGGTACCAACTGCTGGAGAAATGCTTTAGGGCACCCTAGGTCAAATTGTGCATACTCCACTGACAACACATCCAAGAATCCTGCTCCTGTATGCTCAGCACCCACAAGCTTCCAGGAGAACGATGCTCAGCTATCTGAGATGCTCAACCATTTCCTATTTCAATCCTGGTTCATTCATTTGGCTCCCAATAAATGAACTCCTGTGGGTTGGGTCATGAGCCAAGACCAATCCAAAATGGTTGCTGAGTGGAACCTCCCATTGCTTTATGCCAATGTCTGGAGTACTGATTTATTTATTTCTGACCAGTCTATATCCATCAGAAGCCAGATGATATAATTCATTTCTGGTTTATTTCCTTTTTAACGCCTAAAAACTGTTGTGAACAGTTGCCCAAATCCCACAAATAACAATGTGCACCACGTAGTGGGCTCCTATTACATACATTTGAATTCTTATTTGTCCCTGCAAATTTCTTATCCCGATTATACATCTGAGGAAGGAACGGGACCTCAGAGAGGTTAAGTGACTTGCCCAAGTTCTCCCACCTCATAAGTGTGTATCCCAGGATTCAAAGCTATAACTGCCTGACTTCTGTGATTCTAAGCTACCTCCCTCTCCTATTACTCCTTTGGGGGTGTGTGTGTGTGTGTGGCGGGGGTGTCTTCTGGGCCCAGAACAGCAGGCAGACTCCTCTTTTACTTTTTATACTGCTTATGAGCCAATTAATGATTAATTGATCGAAGCCAAGAGTAGGGAATGTGAAGAGACACTCAGGAAAGAGAGCCACAGGAAGGAAGAAAGAAAAGCAAGAAGAGAGGAAGGGAGGAAGGAAGGAAGGAAAGGAAGAAAGGGTGGGGGGAAGGAAGACAGAAAGGAAAAGAAGGAAGGAAACTGCTTTCTCTTACCTCGCTAATAGTGACTCAGAGGGTTAATAGCAGCTGGCTTGTCAGTTTATGGGGTGGGGGTGGGGTGGGGGTGGAGACCTTGACAGCTGGTGGAGCTCATCACTATCACTTACAAAACATGTGCCTTCTGAGGAGGGGTGTTGACAGCACCATTTCCACCTCAGAGGGAGGGGCACTTCCTGCTCAATGGAAGAGCACATGTGAGGGGTATTTGACAAGAAATGCACTATAGACTCAATGAAGACACTCCATGCCCCATAAGAAGAGCCACTCCAAAGTGCTGTGGAGAAAATGGGACCAAGATGTTATCTCAGATGCTCCCAGAAGGCTGCCAGAGATCAATTCGAATTGTCATTTCTGATCCACCCTCTGTATACCCAAAGCTCTGCTTCACAAAGGCTGTAGTTAGAAGGCAAAGAAGTTTTACAATTGGCACATTTCTGTAAACACATAGATTTAATTCCAGTTTTACAGCCCAGCTACTCCCTGTAACACACAGTCCATAAAGGATTTACAATGTGATTCGAAATCTATTCCTTGTTACATTCCCTGACCTCCATGGAGGTAAGACGGATCTAAGAACTTGGTCAGAGTCCCAAAGAAACAGCTGAGATGAAATAGAAACTATAAAAACTATAGCAATAACAAGAACCCCAAATGGGATATGAGAAGAACAGGGAACCTCAAACACAAGTCCCCCAAATGAAGAGCATCAGGGTTACAGAGGGGCAAGCTCAGGGATACAGGGGGACTTGGGAGGCTCCCTACCATGACCAGATAGATGTTCAGCCTAACTCATAGCCCACGTTTTATGTAAATTTGTTTTCCAACACTCCCTCAGAAAACACCTCCATTTGGTATGCAGCCATGGATGTAAATGTCCACTGCTTTGTGTCATCAAAGCTTCTTCAGCAGTAACCTGCACCCCGGGACCTTTCTCCCAATGCTGCCTTTGGTCAGTGCCCTGGGTCCTGTTGATATGGAGTCTGCACCCGACATGGCCTCACAGCTCAGCCCCTGACCCCTCAGAGCAGGCTGCCTGGAGGAGCCCAGTGGTGATAGAATCCCTTGGCTGGCCCTAAAGTGAGTTCAGGGGTAGACTCAAGTTTGGTGTGGTCTCAAGCTCCTTTGATGCCCGGTGCTTTAAAAGAAGAATGCAAAATCACAAATACAAAATCAGGTACAGAGCCTTGGGAGGGGCCTGGACAAGAAAATGTCCTCCAAGCTTAAACCTACCTTTGTAGTAAAACCCACTTGTATCCCAACCCATGTTCTGACTACCTGAGATCTTTGATGGCTTCTGTCTGGTGGTAGGAAGCAAGGCTTAACCTAATTTCTCTGTCACACAGAGCTACCTAACATTGATTTTCAAGTTCAGGGTAGAAATTAGAAAAATCAGAGTGTAAAAGAATCTCAAAAGATTGAACACAGCACCTTGAGCTGAGTGGCTGCAAGCTGCTGACAGGCAGCTGGATGGCGACTGGACTTGGAGCTGAGCTAGCTGTGCCCTCCACAACTAAGACTGAAGGACAATAACTTGGCTGTTCCCCTTCCCCAATTCCCCAACACTGTTCCCCTACCCCAACTTCCCAATAAAATCTTTTTTAAAAAATAAAGAAACTCGATAGGGCTCAGAACTATTAATAGAATTAAAGCACTGGTTTAATTGATTCAAAGTAATCATTTTAAAAGGTCATTTTTGAAGCTGTGATTGTACAGAATAGTTACAGTTTTAAATAAACTTATGAGATATTGGTTACCAGCATACAGCATTTATTTCACATTTATAGATTTGTGTTGTTGTTGCGATTATTCTTCAAATCCATAAACCCCTGGAGATACAGGTCACCCATTGCCTTGGTACCTGAGAAACCGAGCTATTACTGAGCTACCCAAGAGATTATACTGAACTCTGCCTTTTGCCTTTAGACCTGGCCTGGCTGCCAATTGGGCAAGTCTCAGGCAGGAAGCACATCTCATCTGTTACTTAGATTTGATTCTTTGACCACTGAAACTGTTGCAATACGAAGAGTAGAAGAAGGAAACATTTCAGGATCCAAAGTGAATTAAACAATGAGCCAAGTAGCCACATCCAGTGGGAACTAATAGCCACATGCCAACAGAAGGGATGGAATTATGCCTGCAAAAGTATAGGCAGCATCCTCAGATCAGAGTTGGCCATGTAAACAGGGGCTTCAGCCCAGGTCCCCAAACAACCTTCATTTAAGCTCAGCATCTCCAGGCTGGGTGGTTATGCATCGTACTCAGCAGAAACGACTCTATAGCAGTGAGACCTGGATCAAAGAACATGTCCGCTAGGCCTCTGTTATTGGAAGTCTCAAGCCAAAGAGAGAACTGAAACTACTAATTAGGGATGCAGCAGCATGTCAGGAAACCACGTATGACCCTGGGAGGGGTAGAGTACGGTTCCGGTTGAGAGGACACTCAGGTCAGTATTTGAAGAGCAGTGGGGAAGGCAGACACACCCAAGGGAAGGAAGGGACCAAGATAGGGCCTGCCAGCTGTCCTTGGCCCCAGGTCCTGAGGAGTCAGTGTCTCTTCAGTGGCCAGAAACAGTTCTCCGAGGGCTGGAACTGGGCTGCCATCCAGCTTCAACCACCCAAGAGAGCAGAGGAGGCTGGGCGCATCCATCTGACTCCTGTGGACGGGAAGGGAACAAAAGCGTTCTAGAGAGGTCTCAGCTCATATCAAATCTTCTCACTTTGAAAACTTTTTGCTGGCATTTCCTGGTTGTGTCTGTCTCCTCTCACCAGATTGGAAGGTCCCTGAGCGAACATGCGTTATCTAAATAATAATAGCTTACTCCTGTTGAGCTCTTACTGTGCATTAAGAATTGTTATAGGCATTTTACCTTAAATAGTCTCACTTAACCCTTCTGATGCCCTTTTATACCTCAGGAACCCAAGGCTCAGATCATAATTTATTTGCCTAAGATCGCACAGCTAATTAAGTGGTGTAACTAGCACACAAGCCCAAAATGTCTGAGTCTAAAGCCATGTACTAAATGTTTGTCAAATTCATTGAACTAGTTTCTACTGGATATGGAAACACAAATATAGTCAACTCTTGATATGCAATGATTAAAAATAATACTAAAGCAGTTAATCCAAAATTCATTAGCATTTGACCCCCAAATATGCTTTTGTTAATATGTTTGAACTATATATTTGAATATGGGTATGTTTGCTATTCTAGCAATTTACAACTCCAAAAAGGTAATATAGATGCTTAGTAGAGGAGCTCAAAATAATGAGTTTCCCAACTCTGATTTTCAGTCCTGGACCTGCTTCTGCTCTCCATCTAAATTTTCTCCGCCTTTTATTTCCAGCCCTGAGCTCCCTTGCCCTTCCAGATTCGCATATTCAACCCCTTATTTGATGTTTCCACTTGGATGGTTAACAGGCATCTCAGAAATCATTGAGCACAGAACCCTGTGAACATCACCTTCACAACCCATTCTTCTCCCCATCATCACCATCTCAGGAAGTGACATCACTACCCAACCAACTGCTCAAATAAAAAACTTAGACGCCATCCCTGATTCTTTTTTCTCTGCCTCCACAGCCCATCTATTGCCAATTCCTGTTGGTCCGTCCTCTAACATATGTCCTGGACCTCATGTAAGCTATCATCTGTTTAGTGGGTTCACAAACGAGGCCTCCCACCTAGAAAGTGGGTAGCCAGCTAGTTTACTTTCTTGATTTCTATTTCAGTTGTCAAACTGTTAAGAGAAATGCTAATGTTTTCCAGGGCTAGCGCTGCACAGTAGAGGTGAGTTCTAGGTGAGTTTTTGTTTGTTGTTTGTTTTTTGCCTTTCTGATGTCAACTGTTTAAAAAAATAATCAAACTTTAAGAAAATACTATATTAATAGATATGTTATCTTTACATAAAAACAAAAGCTAAAGGTTAACTCATTTGACAAGAATTTTGGTTTTTAATGAAAAGGTAATCTTAAAGTAAACTGGGCAATCACTAACTCCCTTAGCAGCATTAAATAAATTCCTCTTCTGTGAAGTATCAGCGCTGTTTATTTCTCCATGCCCTCAAAGGCAATCTGGATTTTCAGTTAGCCATCACAGAGGTGAGCTGAAATGGGAGCTGTAGTCGCTGGTAGATTAATTATAATTTTTTTCCAAATATTTTTAACTCACGCTTTAGTTATGCAATCGACCTTAAAAAGGAGATCTTAAAATCTTGGAGTCCATAACACTTTGGGTCAGTTTGTGTCATGGTGTGTGTGTGTGTGTGTGTGTGTGTGTGTGTGTGCGCGCGCACGCGCGCAATCTCACCCAGAATTCCTTAGGGATCTGCTGCTGCTCTGTGTGAACTGATGGGCCCCAAGCAATACTGAAGAAATATAGATAGCACTGCTCCAAGGCTGCGGTCTTTCACATACATTCCTGGGAAATGTAACCCGTGTGGTTTCCAATGTCGTTTTTCTCTTAGAATACTGACATGAGTGAATTTTACTTTGAAAAGAACACATGCACTTTGGTTTATATTAAGATTAATTTGAGGTGTAGTAAGAGAGTAGAGCCATTTGGGATCAAAATTTACTAAATCTAAATGTCCATTATGCTGCATCAGACTTAACATTTAAATTCTAACTTAATTGTGACAGGCTTCCTTCTGTTTACATTTCTAAGATCGAATAAACCATCGCCTCCTCAGTGGTCCCTCTTGAAGAAGAAACACAACTGGCTCGAAGTTAGTTTTGGTCCCAACTCCCTCCCTTACCTTTTTTCCCTTGTAGATGAACACACACACACACACACACACACACACACACACACACACACACACACACACACACACACAAACATAGTTCTGCTCCCAGCCCAGCTGTTAGGGAAATATAAACTCTTATGGGTAAGTAAATTAAACACATAAATATCTGCAGTTTATTTGATTCAAAATTTGTAGGAGTGGACTGGGGGTCATAGAGTGACTGATAATTTAATTTTACTGCATTAGTAATAGAGAAAATCTGTGGTTGTTTTTCTGTCCGTTACATGAGAAGCTACCAATTAATGGTTTAAACTTTAAAAACAACAGCAGCAATATCTCACACTCCATGCCTTTTCTTTATACAGGTCTCGGCTACCTAAGGCAACCTACAAAAAAATGCATACTCTAGAAAAAGTAGATTTCTCACTGGGAAGCTGGGTCCACTGTTTGATGTGTTAATGAGACAGCATTTTCTTAGATTAGATGGAGTGCAATGGGTTAGGGCTCTATTCAACTTCCTGGATAACTGAGAGGGGTAATTCTGAGTAAAGAATTTAATTTCCAAGCTCTGTGTACTAGGTATGAAGATAATTTCCTGAAACAAAAGACTAGTTTGAAGTAATTTTGATTTATGGTTAATAGAGCAGGATGCAGCTGTGGTCAAATGCAACTAAGGGAGAGAAAAAAGGTGGTCTGAAATTGTAGGTATAAGCTAAACTCCCTGTGGTTAGGTGGCTTTTTAGGGCCGTAGCTTTGGGTTTAAATGACTCACTATTAAGTATGGAAAAAGGAGTTGACTAAGCCACAAGATCAAGGTAATAACGCTGAAACTTCAAAGTTCCAATGTGCATGTGTTTACTTCAACTTCTCTTTCACAGATCATGAGTCCAGACCCCATGTGTTTTCATGGTTAAATCTTCAACATTTTCCTGCTTCTCTTTACCCACAGAAGAGCTGTGAAGCCTAGTGGTTCTATCAGGGGAGACAGTGGTCCATACTGGTTAAAATCTGAAGCTTGTTTGAAAACCTGTTTTCATCACTTTTTAAGTTGTGTAACCATTTTGAGCTTCAATTTCTTCATCTATGAAATAGAGGTGATGGCTCTGTATGTACCTATCTCACAGAATTAAATGAGATGTTACATTCCATGCCTGACAGATACATAGAAGAATTCAATGAATGGTAGATGTCCAAAAGTGACTTGGAGGTACTCTTCCTCCCTTCAATCAGTTCTTCACTTTAGCCATAGAACTGTCTGAGAACACCTAGAGAGAAGATTAAGACAGAGAGAAGGAGCAGCTAGAAGAGCTCATTCACACCCAGAGGCAGAGAGTGTCACTGTCCTACTCGGCCCTCCAGGGGTTTCCCATCACACCTGGAGTGAAAGCATCCTCAAAGTCCCTTCATGATCTGCACTCTCCTCAGCTTCTCTGATATCACATCCTCCCACCTATCTCCCGCATTCCTTCTGCTCTAGCTGCATTGTTCTCCTTGTTGTTCCTCAAACATTCCAAGCATCCTTTCTTTCTGCCTGGGGGCCTTTGTACCTGCTGTTCTCTTTGCCTGAAACACTCTTTCTTCAGATATTTGCTGGCTTGCACCCTCACTGTTTCTACTTTTCTGCTTAAATGCCTTTCCCAACCTCTTTAGCAAAAAAAAAAAGAAAGAAAGAAAGGAAGGGAAAAATAACACCTCCACTCTCCATCTCTTTTCCCTTTTTTATTTTCCCCATGATACTTAATACCACCTCATATTAAGATATGCTTATTCATGTATTTATTTGCCTCCTCCTCTAGAAATTAAGCTTTATTGGAGCAATGTCTTTTTTTTTTTAATTGGGGAATAGTGTGATTTTTCCAGGACCCATCAGCTCCAAGTCAAGCAGTTGTTTCAATCTAGTAGTGGAGGGTATGGGGATCAAACCGGCATCCTTGGTGTTATGAGCACTGTGCTCTAACCAACTGAGCTAACTGGCTGCCCCAGGGCAGTGTCTTTTTATTTGAGCTGTATTCCCAGGGCTTAGAATCAAGCATGCCATGTAAGTACATGCTCAGTAAATGTGAGATAAATGAGTGAATACCAGACAGGGCAAATTCTCATTGATCAGTACAAGCTTTGCTGTATACCAGAATCACCTGGATGCCCATTTCTGGGCCCAGTCTGAGAAATTTTGATTCACTGGGTCAGAGATGGGGCCAGGGATCTGCACTTTAACAAGCATCTCAGGTGATTCTGAAGCAAACAGACCAGACTTTCAGAAACATCACTGAAGACAGGGAGCCTATTAAATCATACCAATGAAAAGAGACCATATCATACACACCCATTATTTTTAATGCAAATTGGGCACCTGGTTACACAGAACTTGACATTCCTTTTAGCAAGAGCTGTGTTGTTTAAAAGTTGCCAAGCTGTGCTCTATCTAGGAAGAGACAATAAATTGACTTGGAGTAAATCTTTGTTCTGAGAAGAATTCCTTGACTGGCCTCTCTTTGTTCTCTCTAAGCCCGTAGGCACTCATTGCCTACAGGAGGGAGGTAACAAACAGTTTTTAAGGCTTAACAAATGCTGCTCTCCCATACAGATGTTAGTAGAGGTTCACGTTATTAGAGCTTCTCTGAGGGCAGAGGGTCCAAACCAAGGTCTGCTTTGGAAAAGAACTCCGTGAGGCTCCAACTGCAAACTCATGGGGAAGAAAGGAGGAGTCCTACAGGAGGAAAAGATGGGGCTCTAGAACCCACCCTAGAGCCTGAGCCATGAAAGGCGACAGGAGGTGCAGAGAGGCAAGACGATCTGAAGTCTCACGCTGAAGTCCTCGCTGCTCCCACCCCATGATATTGGGCTCCTTGGGAACAACTAAGCATTGAATATAAAGGATTATAATTTTGGGAGCCTGAGCTGTGACCCCGTTGGCCAAGTATAACATGAAGGAGTGTTATCCTTCTTCAAGAATCACTTTGACCCTGTGCAGGAATTTGTACTAATTTTTGTTTACTTTCTTTTTGTGTAGCACATCCCAGCAAAGAGTTGCTCAAT
Organism: Hipposideros armiger; assembly: GCF_001890085.2. Taxonomy (NCBI): domain Eukaryota; kingdom Metazoa; phylum Chordata; class Mammalia; order Chiroptera; family Hipposideridae; genus Hipposideros; species Hipposideros armiger. The sequence continues at coordinate 809,772 of NW_017732046.1, read as the reverse complement.
TTACCTTTAAAAGGGTTAGAGAGGACTCTGAATTTCTGGCACTCCCACCCCTCCAGGGCCTTGGTTAGGGTGGTTTGTAGGGCACAAAGTACACCATTCCTGGTTGAAATGTCCAGTTCATTTAGCAGGGTAATAAGAAACAGTTTCTTCTCTGTGCTGGCTTTTTCACTTTACTATCCTTCCTGCTAGGTGATATGAATGTTGTAGTTCACTCTACTTGTTTGTGCCATGCAGTATTTTAAACAAATGATATAAATTTAAGCAATTTAACTACTAAATCATATTGTTGTCATCCCAGAATTTTTAAGTCTTTGAAAGCAATAACAGCCTTGTCTGTGTGTTGGTGTGTATTTTCCAAGAGAACTGTGGCCATTTCCAAATGTCACCATTGTCCTTTGCATTTTAATCTCCGACACCATAAACTCCTTGGCTGAGCACTAGGTGAGTGTTAACGTAAAAGAAAAGCTGGTAAATTAAATCGAGGATCCTTTCTTTACTCCTATCTTCCTCCTTTACCCCCAGATACGTAGGGTACACACACACACACACACACACACACACACACACACAGAGAGACAATGGAGTGCTCTGTGCTAAAAACAAGGGTCAGATATGATAGGTTCTTCCAGGTTTTCTTAGGAAGCCCCCCTTGCCTTCATTTGGTGGGACAGGAAATGAGCTCACAGGACATCTTTGACTAACACAGTCAATAACAAAGTGAAAAGAAATGAGATTTGCTCTCAAAGTGTGCAACCAAGGACAATGTTCCCCCTTTTTAAATAGCTATTATTTATTGAGGACTTGCTAAGTGCTGTGTTTGTTCCAAGTGCTATGCTTAGTGCTCTTCATGCATTAATGCATTCAGCCCCCAAGCCCTGTAATACACACATTATTTCTACTTTATGGGTGGGAAAAACAAGACAGGGCCCTGAGGCTTAGAAACTGTCCCAAGTTCACAGAACCAATAAGTAGCAGAGCTGGAATTTGAACTCAATCTAGTGTGTATCACATAATACTGCCCTTTTGCCACCTTCTCCAAGATATTATGGTTTTATGGAAGAAGCACTGGATTTGGAGTAAGAAAGCTTTGATCAAGTGCCAGCTCTGCCTCCAAATGTGAACTTGGGCAAGTAATTCGAGCCTTTTCATTTCATCTCCGTTTTTCCTGTCTATACTATCCCACTGGGATTACTGAGAGGCTCATGTATGGAAAATCACTTTGCAAATCAAGGTATGCTCTAGATGACATAATTATTATCATTGAAGCCCATTGTCTAATGGTACAAATGCACCATGTCTCTTTCCTTTTGCTTGAATTGTAACACATGCAATGGATAAAGGCCTGCAATAACATATTGGGTTGTCGGAAAAGTCATGCCGTATTTTGTCTATGTTTTTCAAAGGTCATTGATTTATATAAAGAACAAAGATCAATCAATGATATATTGCCCGTTTTGTTTGATAACCTTTTGCCATCTTTCAGTGAGCTTCATAATTCCTTGTTCATAGAAGGCCCTGTCTTTATTTGTGAAAAACTGAACAATGTGCTGATTTACATCCTCATCTGAGTTGAACGTTATACCACGCAAGGAGTTTTGAAGAGAGTGAAACAAGTGGAAGTCTGACGGTGCAAAGTCAGGCGAGTATGGTGGGTGTGACAACACATTCCACCAAAGCTCCAATAATTTTTGATGGGTGATCAAACTTATGTGTGGTCTCGCATTGTCTCAATGGAACACAACTCCTTTACAGTTAACAAGCTCTGGGCGTTTCTGGATGATGGATTCACTCAAACTGTCCAATTGCCAACAGTACACATTCAAATTGATTGTTTGGTTTCTTGGTAGGAGCTTGAAAAACACAACACCTTTAAAATCCCACCACACTGAGCATAATCTTCCTCTGATGAATGTCTGCTTTCGATGTCGTTTGAGGTGAATCATCACATCAGGACCAAGACCATTTGCACACCACATTGTTGTAATTGATCCACTTCTCATTACCAGTTATCAGTCGCTTCAAAAAAAGGATCGTTTTCCTCACATTTAATGAACATATTGCAGATGTTTATATGCGCTGTCAAATGAACTTCTTTGAGTTCATGCGGAACCCAAATATCGAGCAAGCTTACGTATCCCAATTTCTTCAGGTGGTTGTGAATGTTTGAATGATGGATTTTCAATGTTTCTGCAGTCCCTTGTGTCATGTAATGTGGGTTTGACTCAATTAATGTCTTTATGTTGTTGTCATCAACGTCAGTGGGCCTTGCTGACTGAGGAGCATCGTTGAGATCAAAATCACCAGCACAGAATTTTGTGAACCATCATTGGCACTGATATTCTTGTAGAGCATTGTCACTGTAAATTTTATGCAACTTTTCACAATCTTAACGTGCGTCCTTCCCTTTATGGAAGTAAAACAGTAAAATATGGAGAAAATGCATATTTTGGTCTTCCATCTTCAACTTGTTGTAAAATCTCCAAAACTCAACCAAATCACTCAACTTCTTTTTAGAATGAAACTAGAACTGTCAGCTGTCAAATGACATAGCAATAACATCGATGCGAATGACTCTAGTACTTCCAAAAATGAACTAGTGCCATCTGTTGCAAACATGCGTCATGACTTTTCCGACAACCCAATAGTTCATGAGACTTGTGGTTGAATTTCATGTCAAAGGAGAGAATCCCAAAGGTTGTGAATCTGGGGTCAAGACATGCGTGTTACCGGGAGACAGGGTTTTTGAGTCTATGTGTCATACAGCCCAGAGCAATGCCTGCAAGGAAGGCATTGTGCCTTTTTAGGAAGGAGGAGAAATGAAAGGACTCAGTGCCTCCCTAGCTTGATAGCACAGTAATTCTTTCTGAACAGAGCTCACAGCACACTGTTTACAGTCTTTGAAGAGAGTGATGACGTGTGCCAAAGATCAGCACAACTAGAGATATCCTTGCCATTGTAAGAATGCATCAACATAAAAATTACAATTAACATTCGTTTTATGATTTGTGAGTTTTGCTCCTCAGCCAAGATTCTCACAAGCCCCCTCCCCAGTCACCCACAAAAATTAACCTCTATTTCATTTACAATTTGGGTGGAATATAGGAGCAAAGGTTAGCATTCTAGCACACAGTGAAAAATATTTCCAGACTCAATTTTGGTTGGGAATTACCCACCATTCCTCCAACCTGTAATCTAAGTGCCAGAGCCCTTGTGGGGTGAAGTCTTGAGCCTTTCCTTGTTAGAGCTGGTAGCACATTCAGTAACTATCTCCAGCAAGGAATTTGATAGAGACTGCTAAACCAGGTCTTCACAGACATAAGAAAGCAGAAAATTGAGGCAATACACCAAATAATTTAAGGCAAAATACCCAACCTTTTTATTCATCAGCTACAGGTTGAGAATGCTTCCAGAATTCCCTTTTAATTCTTTTTACTGCATCGTTTTGTTTTGGAATATTTGTATAGAGACCTTTAATGAAGTCAATAAAAGGAAAAAAGGGGGGGGGGCAAAGGAATTCTAAATGTAAAATACAGAATATATCTGGTATTTGTTATGTCAGCTCCCTGACTCCATGCAGAAGGGACAATTTCAGATCAAATTTATGTTTGGAAAAGTTGGAAGCTTATTATATCTATATGCAAACAAAGGTGTAAATACTACCAGACTCAAGAAAATCCTTGATTTTTACTTTTCACATGGGGCAAAGGAGCTTTTTCTAAAACTTGAGCTTGAAATCCCAAATGGGGCTTGGGACAGTAAGCCTATTTATATCTGTAACTCAAGCTTCTCCTGAGGTCTTGTCCAGAGGTTTGACTCACAGGTGAGCCAGTAATACTTGCTGTTCTAGGCCCTCCACCATCAATTCTGACCACCATTAGATGCTGACATTCCCGATGATTCATTACAAGGGGTATACATAAGAGAGGGTGGCTGGATCCATTCAACCAGTCCTGTAAACAGATGTACACCGACTCAAGCTTGTCTTTATTATAAAGAGGGCCCCTTAGGATACCACTTGGGTGCCTATCTTGAGAAATGAAAATGAAATAAGTTTAAATCAGTAGGGAATCACCATGTAGATGTATTGGTTAACCTACAGCTTTATGTTATAGTATTTAGAAAATTTTTAACCTTTCTGAAGTCTTTTGGCAAAACAATGGGCGAGGTGAAGTTTTTAGGACAATGTAATGGAGAAGAGGGATGGCTGGTCTGTATATTGATTTGAGATCAAATTTATGTTTGGAAAAACTGGAAGCTATATTAGGTGGGTTTGATGCTTTGGGCAGCAAATACTGCAAACATCAACCCAATCTGACTTAAACAATGAGGACATTTACTATTTCTCATAACTGGAAACGCAAAGGCAGGTGGGCTCCAGATGGAACCTGTCAGGGCTCTGTTCCTCATCTCACTCTCTTTGCCTTGCCCAACCCCTGTGTCAGATTTACCCTTGACCGAGAGCAAGATGGCTGACACTTTGCAAGCATCAGATCCAAACATGACAACATGCACAGGGAGGGGAATCTGTCTCTTCTTGCTCTTCTTTCTTGGGAGCAAGAAAAACTTACCCCAAGCTCCTGCAGCAGAATTCTCACTTTTCATTGGACAGAATTTGATTCCATGCCTGTTCCTAAACCAATCAATGGGACTCCCATGATTGGCTTAAATAAAATTTGCTGTGGAGCCAATCTCCTGAATGGCATCGGGGATGAATAACTAAGCGAAATCAAGGTGCTATGAGGAAAGAGTAAAAAGGAGGGATGGATCTTCAACAAGTAACCAACAAAATCTGCTACAGAAAACTTAGTTTTCATTGAGTCTGAGTACGGCATTCAGAGGGTCTATCCTCTCAAGACAACATTACTCAGTTTATTCTGCAGTTTTCTATCAGATTTTTTTGTGTGTGTGAAGCATCATTTTTCTGTAACCTTGTGCTGTAATCTTGTTTCTTTTTTCTTTTGCAGAGACCACAATGGAAATCCTACTATAAAAACACTTCAGTGCTATCAGAGGATCAGACCATATAAGGTGCTAGGGACCTTTTTATTTTAAATAAGAAACAAAACTATTTATACTTTTACAAGGAGTCTGCCCTATTTTAGTAAATATTTGGCAAAGCTTCTTGATGAAAAGAGCAAACTGACCCTTGTTCTGCAGGGTTGTTTTGCCATAACTGAGATCGTTCATTAATTTTCTGAAAATAGAAGCAGCAAGTGTGTGCTCTTTTGCACTGAGGCTAAAGTAGTGCTTACTTGTGATTTGTTTTAAGCTGTATTTACGAAAGCATTATTGGTCAGGTGTCTCTTGAACCTTGGTCCTAATCAGACCTCGTTCTGAGTCACCACGATCAAACGGTACAGTTGGAAAATAATCTGTGGATGGAGCAGAGGTGCATTCATCTGGCCCTGGAGAGTGTGGTGTGTTTGACAGTACATTTCAAACTGGATTTCAGAGGTCCTGGGTTTGGTAACAAGCCCCAACTGTTTTGAGAAGCAGTAATTCCCGAGGTTATTAAACAGGGCACATTCTGAGAGAAGCTTGTTGAGTACCATATGTTTCTGATTCATTGGCAATTAACTCATTCTTGGTGTGGGGCTTGTAGGAAACACTCCAGGCCCAAGCACCTTTGCTTCTTTAAAGGTAGCCTCTTGCCAGCTGAATTTGGAAGGGTGTGGTACAGCTGCAGAGAGTGTTTGAAAGTTGTTCTCAGAAACTTGTGTAGAACAGCCAGATTAGAAATTATCCCAAGATGCCACAAAGCAGATTGGCCTGGGGATGGCCAGCAGGCTGGGTGCAGGATTTGAACATGGCTTGCCATCTGTCCTGGTCACAGGAAAATGTGGCTCCGTCTTCTAAGGACTGGGTGCACAGTTTCTGATCCTAAATCAAAGTTGCTCGGAAGAAAAGTGACCGGTAGATATCAAGGAAAGGAATCAGAATTCTAACATTTCAGGATTGGAAATTGGCTTAAAGATCATCTGGTTGAACCTCATTTCTTAGATGAGTCATCTGACGTGAGGTGACTTGTCCAGTGTCACACAGCTAGCTGATTTCCTATTTATGTACTATTTTCTTGTTCCTTGCTGCTTCCCAGCTACCACTGGCAAATCCAAAACTCAACTTTCGGGTGGGTAACTCAAAGAGTCTGGAATATACTAGTTGCTCCTGGTGCTCCATTACTTAACTAGCTAAAAATGAGAAAAATTAAGGTCCCCACCACATAGGTCCAGTAAGATTAAATAACAACCCACTTAGAACAGTGCTTGGCATATGGTGAGAGCTCACCGAAAGTATCCATTGCCATTATTATTCTCTCTTGATTGTTGCCAGGAGGCAAAGTGATACAGTAGAAAGAGCTCCAAACTAGCAGATGGTAAGAGCTGTCTAGTTCCAGATGCGTGACCTTGGATAAGTCACTCACCTCAAATTCTGTTTCCCTTGTCTTCCTCAGGTGAAGATTTTATGTATGTGACAGTGCTTTGTTAGCTGTAAAACTCTATAACAGAGTCTCAAACAGTAGTCGCGTGCATACAAACCACTTGGGGAGCTTGTTAAAATGCAGTCTGTTTTTTTAGATCAGCTGTGGAGCCCAAGATCAGGCATTTCTAACTGGTTCCCAGGTGATGCAATGCTGCTGATCTAGGGACTCTTCTCTCTACCCCCACCCCCACCGTCCCTTCTGCTCTGATGTATAACATGAGGGCAGCATTCTGGGTATCAGGCATTCAGCAACCTCCAAGACCCTCAAATTGTCCAGGTGCAGCATCCACGAGGCAGTGCAGACAAGCTCCATGCTGCTCCTAGAGATTCTGCAAGAAGCGGATCTCTCTTGGTACCTAGTTTCAAGACCTTGCATATTTATAAGTTTAGCCTTTAGTCTCAGGGCAATCTCACGCCCTGCCCAATACCCTCTGGTGATTGACCTCAGCATTCGAAAGCCCCTCCCCTAATCCTGGTTCTGATTCCTTGGCAGCTAATGCCTTCAGGCTACAGTTGGGCAGGTGCCAGAGGTTGCTGTTGGGAGGACAGGTGTGATACCAGGGGACAGGTGGATGATGAATTTGACTCTCAGGCTGGGAGCCAAATTATGTGTAAAATAGTTTCTGGCCACCTTACAAGATTTGGTGTGGGTGGGGCATGAGTGAAATTAAGAGGCAAAATCTAGCATAGCAGCCAGGAAAACTGTGAATAACAGGAAAGAGACTTGAAAGCGAAGTGTGTTTGTATTTTAAGAAAACTGCAGAAATTTTAATGGGCCAACAGCTGAGAGGACTTAACAGGCTCTAATTAAAAGTGTGCGGGTGATTCCGTGTTGGAAACTTTACTTTGGGTACTTTTGGAGAGCCAGGAGGTTAAAAGAGTTTGGCGTTTCAGTATGACTTCTTTCCCTAGGAGATGAGGTCCAGAGGTGACCATAAGACGTGTGACTTCAAAGTTTACTCAGGCTGCCAATCTCTTCCTTTCTTCAGACAGTTGAGTGGTCGGCAAAGAGTACGAAAAGGGGGCATTTGGGCAGCGAAGACACCAGATAACTCCTGCTTTTGCTTTAAGACTCAGCCCACCTGGCTTCTGCCCACTCCCTCCGTGCCCCACTGTGGGCGTGCTGTCCTTATTAATCTGTACCCTGAGGACAGAAGCTGCATTTTCTCGGTATCCCCAGCTCCCATCACAACCCCGATTCCAGTAAACAGTTGGTGATGTGTTTCTGGAATGAGAATAAAGAACAGAAAAGAGAAGGAGGAAGGAGGAAGGAGGAAGGAGGAAGAGGAAACCCAGGAGGGGAAAAGAAAAGGAAGAGATTGGCAAAGCTTTGGGAAGCCAGCCTTTCATGGTTCCAAGAATGTTTCCCAACATTCTTCCACCCCAGGTCCTAGTCAATGGCTCTGCGTTCCCGCTTAGCTTGAGTGCACATGTGTAGTAAAACTCAATGACTCTGAGTCTGACTAAAACGTGACCCTCTTCAAGGCATCCGCTGAGGCCACCTGAGCTTAAATATGGGAGGAAGACCTGGCTATCTAGTTTCTAGCTTGGTATTCATTCCCTTTGTGTTTAAACCAGGTGAAAGGTGAAGCAAGCAGGGCACAGGCCAGAGCTGATGTTGTCCCTACTTCCTCAGACCCAGGAGGGAGGGCCTGACTCCTCCGCTGGCCACCTCCACGGAGGGGAACGGAAGCCGCAGGGCCCCTGGGCTTGCCGTCGCTGCATTCCCCAAACCTGCAAGAAGGAGATCGCGTTATTTCAGCCATGCTTCGTTGGATAGGAAATATGTGTGAGCTGCTTTATGAGGATCCGGGATCTTGCTGGGTCTTCAAGTTCACAGCTGAGCTGCCTCCACACCAGAGTTAGTCACTTACACCAGGCGCTGTCTGCCTTGCTGGCTGTGGAAGCGTTCCGATCCCCCAGCACATATAGACTAGGAGTTGTGCTGAGCAGAGAGAAAAAGCTTGCTTAAGGCTACATTTCGGGAAACCCTGGGGACTCCTTTTGCCCTAAACTTCTGTTGGCAACGCCAGTTGTAAAACAGTTGCACAGTTTCCTTGGCATTCACGCCACCGCCAGCAGAGAGAGGCTGTCTCAATGCTCACTTGTGTGTACCAGAAAATTAAGTTTTAAATGTCACCATTCCATGCAAACACAAGATGTGACTTTGGGTCCAAACTGTAACCTTTGGGCTGGCTTTTCTGCTCTTATAAAACTCAAATATTGCTTGCAGCCTATTCCGAGTCCCAGATTCCTGCATGAGTCAGTGGAGTGCTGTAATGCACCTTTAAATATAGAGACTGTTTGTGTGTGGTGACTTTGTAAGATGTCAGCTCAGTCACGTTGAAGCCAAATCTCCCAGAATTCCCTTCCCTCTATCAGTGCCAGGTGAGATTTGGGAGGCCAAAGTGAAGCAGAGGCCGTTTTTATGCTCTGAAGGTCGGTGTCGGTACCAGGTACCTCAGCAGTTCACTTATGTTGTTAGGCACCTGCTGGCCTACCTCGTGGGCATTGGGCTCCAGCTCCTCCAGTCCTGAGCCAGGGATGTATGCAACAAAGGGCACCAACTTCTTCTGCAGGGCACCCACATCCTTAAGGCTGGACATGGCGAGATAAAAGCAGTTACAAGTTGTCCTTGAGAGTTCCAGTTGGTCTTTGCTCTCCCTCATTGCACATGCAGTTTTAGTCCCTGCTTACCTCCATGGACTTCAGTCCCAACACTTCAGTCCCAACAGCAGATGCAGGGGCAACAGTCTTGCATACACTTCTCCATCAGATCCCACAAGTGCTTCAGGGCTAATCCCCATTGTAAAAATCTCATTACATATCACACATAGTGGTTTGGATTTTGATTTAACTGTGGATGATAAAATGTAGAGAGCCAGCTCGTTGGTACACGCTTGCAAGGGGAATGTGAATAAATGACAGCTATTATATAATAATGTTTAACCCTAATTTTAGTCGTTAGTTTGTTGTTCCCTTTCTCAGTGAAGACTTGCACCAAAAGTATTGTTGACCAGTTGACCAAATTGACTGCTTTTAGTACATTGGCCATAGTTCCTCTTTTTTCCTTTTCTCATAGGAGTTGTTCCACATGGCTTCCACTGCCCTGACCCCACTCCCAGGATGACCTGCTCCTCTGATAAGACCAGGGCCAGCTGATACAGACTCCCACACCTCAAAATACCCCAGCTTCACATCTCTCTGAGCAATAACTATATTCCTTTGCCCATGCTGACCCCTCTTCCTGAGCCATTGGCCCAACTCCTCTCCCTCACTCTCATTTGCTTCATCTTTCTCTCATTCTCTTACATCTGCCTTTCCAAGGAATCCCTCCCTCTGCCTTGAAACATATGCAGGTCATCTATTCCATTGTTAAAAGCACATTTCTTTGACCCTGCTGCTGCCTCAAAGTATCTTCATATGTCTTTGTCTTTCATCAAACTCTTTGAAAAAGAAATTTACCTCTACTGCCCCAACATCCCTTTTGTGTTTGATCCTTCAAAGCAGACTTTGATCCCTACCTTCTATACCAGTGGTTCTGGGCCTTGGCTGCATGTAGGAGTCACCTGGGGCCATAAAGAGGGAAGGGGACAACGTTGTAAGCTAAAACAATTTAAGAAAATAGAGAGGAAGATGGACATGTTTGCTACCCCCAAAGTTTTAAAGCCTCCAGGTATTTTGTTTTTAAAGAGCAAATTTTATGTATTAATACTCACAGCTGGTGAGAACAAGCTTCTCATTCATTGGTAATGACTGGGTAAGTAGGTATAATCTCTTGGAAAAACAATCTAGCAAACTGTATCCAGAGGCATAAAGATGTACATACTATTTAACTCATTATTTCTACTTCTAGAATTCCTAAAGAAGTAGTTCAAATACTGAAGTAAGCTAAAGTCCTCAAAATGTTCATTACAGCATTATTTATAATAGAGATTGGAAACAATCTAAATCACCAAAAAGAGAATAATGAATGTATTTATGGTGCATTCAGTGCTTGGAATATTAATGTATAAATTAAAGGGTAATTATGAAGACTATAACATGAAAAAACGCTAATGATGTAATGATAAGTGGGATTAAAAAAAGCAGGAAATGTAATTATAATGTAGGAGGAAAGTCAGTAAAGACATTGTATGAACCAAGTAAAAACCGGTTTTAACTAGTGATGTGGTTTTTCAAATGTCAATTTCACATTTTAATAATGAATTCTAACCATTGGAAATTTGGGTAAATAGGCTTTAAACCCCATCCCCTCCTTTAAAAATACATCCTTCCAGCTCTCTGTAAATTTTTAGTTTTGCCTTAGTTGACTTTTTCAAATACATTTAGAAATAAGGTTAGCAAGCTGGTTTTGTCCTAATTGTGCTCACCCTAAACTTGAGTTTTATAAACATAGTTCAAGATGATAACACAGTTCCCCTCAGCCTCATCCCTTTTTAGGGAAGCTGTTCTCATTTCCTCAGCTGGAAGATTTATGGGGGACATTTGACTTTATCCTCTGGTTTCAGTTTCATTGGCAACATGATTTCTGCAGTGAGTTATTTTTCTCTTCTGGCAAAAAGAGGAAATATTCAGGCTTGTGGCTAAATGCTGATCTAGAAAGCAATCCTAAGGGACATTGTTCTCAGCTTTTCCTGAATTCCCTGGGATAATACTTGACCATAATTGTGTTTTGGGTCCCCGTTTGGCCTGAGGAAAGGGTTTGGAGTAAAAAAGAAAAGTGAAAGTTTTATAGCATTATTTTAATTTAATGATAGGAATACATCCCACAGTGAAACAAAACACTTAAGTGACTGCTTGGAAATACAAAGATGGCCTCTGAGACTTTAAAAAAATCAAGACAAGGGAGAAGCTTGCATATGGATGGACACCTCGAACTTTTGAAAAGCACATGTGAGGGTATTTCTCCCACCTGGATTTTTGCCAGCTGTGGTCATCATTTGCCACCCCCCTGCCATCAAGGAATGGGCTGAGTGCGAGTCCTCTTGTAAGCACAGTCTTGTTCCAGGTTAGTGTTTCATTTAGGGAAAACAGGGACATTGAACTTTGAGAATAGGGGTCAGAGGATGTCACAGTGAAATAAATACAGCACTGGCTGTACTGCTTCGGGCTCCATTCAGCTCAAGGGGAATGTTGTATCCTGTCGGGACAGTGCTTAGTTCTTTAAGGGAAAAACAAAGTGACTGTCACCTTTCCCCGCTGCCATCTCTGCTTTCTGGCAAGGATGTCTGATGAGCCTCTCTGCAAACAGGCTTAAACATGCTTTTACTAACCTAACTGAAAATATCTTACTAGTTGAAGCTCAAAGAGTACAAACAGATTTCTATTTTCTATTATTTTTGGAAAAGCCCTGACTTGCCTGCAGCTTGATTCCTTTTAAGCTGGCTGTACTTTTCCTTGGAAGCCTAGGGCTGTGGTAAAAGGCACCGTTCTTTCTCTTTAGCCCAGAGTCCAATGTGACTCCAACAACATCCTGTTTAAAAAGCTCCAACTTTGTTTACTTGTGCAACCTGGGGGTTTTCACCTGTTTTTGTTTTTCCCCTCAGATAACTCAAAGGTAGATGCATGAGATGTGAACTTAAAGCAAAGTACTATACAGTATGATGACAAGAGCAAAAGTATGCAGAAACACACGTTTGCCACTGTACAGTTTGGACACCTTTTGTATAAAGGACAGTAATGCATTTATGTTGCTTTTGGAAATAACAGATATTTTGAGATCAGTTAGTCTAAGTGATATATACGGTGTACCATTTTCTATTTCAAATTACAGAAGCATTGACATAACATCCACAATACATTCTAAATGCAGCCTCATGAACATCCTTTACACACAGGTTCTTCCTGTTGGGTGTGCTCTGGAGACAGGAAAGTGGGTGGACCACGAAGCAGCCATCACAGCTCTAAGTCAGTTAGGACAAAACGCTGACATTACTCATGAGGCTGAGGCCAATTTTCACAGTAAAGGAAGAGGTACATTGGAGACATTAGAAGAGAAGGCAGTCAACAATGACTTCTTTATTCAACATTTGTTTATCCCTCACATTTCCTAAGGAGGGTTTCTTTGGGACCTCAGAGCCATGCTGGGCCAAAGGTGAAGGAACGGGCAGGAAACTCACTGAGAAACATCAATAATGAGAGACTGGTGACACAGAAAGAAACTGAGGCAATGATCTGCAAAAGTCTAATGTGGGATTGGACTCAGAGCCAAGTTTCCAAAGCTTAGGCGTACTCTTTCTAAGTTGAAAGTGACTTTTTAGGCGGTAAGTGTGAACATCGGTATGTGGGTGGGTTGCAGCAGGATCCAGTTAGAACACAATTCTGAGAATCCAGACTCTGTGAAAATCCTTCCTGGTTGTACCAAAAACTCACTACATAGGCTTGGGAAAGTTGCCTTGTTTCTCTCTGCCCGGCTTTACATGGTAGGGAGAGGACAAGTTAGGACATCATCAAAGACTTAAGAACTTTTATTAAGTTTTCCTAACCCTTCAAGAGATCAAATCAGAAACAAAATTAAAAGGGTTGGCCGAGTGGGTCAAGAGCATGAGCTCTGAGCAAGAGTCGCCGGTTCGATTCCCACATGGGCCAGTGAGCTGCGCCCGAGCTAAGCTGCCACTGAGCTGCCAACAGGTGGCAGGATGGCTCAGCTGGTGAGAGCATGTGCTCCTAACAACAAGGTTGCCGGTTCGACCCCTGCATGGGGTGGTGGGCTACGCCCACCTTCAACTAAGATTGAATATGGCACCTTGAGCTGAGCGGCCGGGAGCTGCTGATGGGCAGCCAGATGGCGACTGATTTGGAGCTGAGCTATCTGCGCCCTCCACACCTAAGATTGAAGGAGAACAACTTGGCTGTTCCCCTTCCCCAATTCCCCAATAAAAGAAAAATCTTAAACAAAACAAAACCACATAATTAACAAAAAAGCAGTCAGTGATTTAGGCTTCACTTGGAAACTATAGTACATTTGAGGAAAAAATTAGCTAATGGTTATCTTTTTTTTTTTTAAGATTTTTATTGGGGAATTGGGGGATGGGAACAGCGCTGGGGAATTGGGGGAAGGGGAACAGACAAGTTGCTGTCCTTTTGTTCTTCAGTCTAGTTGTGGAGGACGTTGCTTCACTGGCCCAAGTTGGCACCATCATTGCGCTCTTCCCGGGTGAGGCAGATCAGTCGCTGGCTTCTGGATGGCCGCTCACAGCGGCAGCTGGCTACTCATTCTGGCTGCTGGCTACACATGGTAGGTAACCCATGGCAACCCACTGCAACAGGGGCTGCAGCCCACGCTGTCGCCGGCGACTCAGGTCAGCCCAGCTCCAGGTCGAGCTGTTGTGCAGCATCTTAGCTGTAGAGGGCAGTGTCACTGGCCCTCATATGTGGGATCTGAACCAGGGCGCTCTGGCGTCCCAAGCCAGTTCTTAACCATCGCGCCACTTGGCCGGCCCATGGTTATCTTCTTAAGGAGCTTATTCTCCACATAGCTGTGAAAGAAGTTTCTAAAACACCCATCAAATCATCCTGCTTCTCCGCTGGAAGTCCGCCTCTGGCTGCCTGGTGCGTACAGAACTCAGGCCAGGTTCCTGGGTCTGCAGCCAAGACACTCTTTGATACCGCCCTCCTTCCATGCGCTTCTTCTCCAGGGGTACCTGAAGGCTATACCCAGAGGGGTAGAAGGGTCACAGTGGAGAAGACCATAATAAAAGACCACCTCAGACCATGCACCCAAGGCTGACTGCATGGAAACCAGAAAACTGTCCTTGGCCACTCTGTATATTGCCGCCAAGAGTCAGGGTCTCTCCTCTGATGATCTGCAGATGTTTGTTGTCTCTCCTCGTCCTTGTTCTTAACCCTGGTTTGCTGGAAGCACTCTGATTTTGCATATTGTCTGTCAGGTTGGCTGAGCATTCCAGTCCCAGCAGCAACAAAGGGCACAGACATGTCTGTACAGAGCCTGAAATACACACACACACACAGGTAGTGAGCTACTGAGATGTGACAGAGACCAGGCTGCTGGCAAATTGCCAAGGACAGAAATGCACAGAGGTTCTGGGTAACCACGGTTCAAGGAAGATCCAGCATCCATCTGGTCCTAACTCCCCTGCCTTAGGGCCTTGCAGCTGCCACATTTTCTGGTGTTTACTTTCTGGGGTAGGGGTCATTTTTCCTCAGGCCTCCTGCTGAATTGGTCTTGCTTGTGCTGCCCTCGAAGTGTTAGGTTCTCTGTGGACACCCCAGCTGCTTAGTTGCCCATGGCCTCCAATTGCTTCATGATTTTATCCTGGATAGGGCTGAGGGCACCTTACGAGGTCAACCAGAGAGCAGCTATGTCTCCCTCACCCTCAGATCAGGTAGACAAGGAGTCAAGAAACCAAGATTACAGCAGTCTTACTCTGACTAGGTAAGACTGTGCCAGCCCTGTACCGCTTTTAATCCTCTCCCTTATCCTGTGATGAAGATGTTGTCTTCCCATTTTTCAGAGGTGGGAGCTGAAACTCAGGCTCAGTAATTTGCTCGAGGTTATAGCTAGAAAGGGTGGAGTTGAGGTTTCAACCCAGATCTGCTCTCTTCCATGATGCTTATTATATTGTGCTTCCTATGAGCTTGATACTTTTCTAAGCACTTTACTTGAAACAACTCATTTAACCTCACAACATCTCTAGGAGGAAAGGACTACCATCTCCATCTTACAGAGGAAATACTAAGGCCCAGAGAGGTTAAGTAACTTGCCTAATATCACACAGCTAGTAAGTGACAGAGACAGCATTCTGCCTGGCAGCCTGGCTCCAGGGTCTATGCCCTCCACTCCCGTGAGCCACAGCCTCTCTGAGCTCCAGCTTCCTCAGGATGTCAACACAACCAACACTCCTCGAACACCATCTTAGGCCAGCACAGCATGAAGGCACTGAGAGGGGAACATAAAGGGTTATGTGTCCTGGCACTCAAATTTATAAGGTCCAACTGACAGGTCAAGGAGCGTGAGGCCTTTGTAAAGATATGCTGAGGGTCATGTCTATCCCGCATCTCCAGGTTTATTTCTAAAAACTGTAACAGAGTTTCTTTTTAGAAATCTTTACAATGTACAGGCTTCTATGCTGTCAGGGGAGGCTGAGAAATAGCAAAAGCCTGTCTTTGGCTTTATCTCCTTAGATAGAGGAGAAATCCACAGTTACATGGGATCTGAGGAGAGCCAAGCATTTGATACTGTCCAGCTCTGCCTGCAGAGAAAGGCAGCAGCCGGAGTAGAGGATGAACATGGAAATCTGACCAAGGGCAGCTCAGCATCAACCAAGAAAGCCAGGTCCCCCCAGCCTATGCCCGTCTTCTACAGGCAGCTAGAAGGCTTTGTCTAGCATCTGTGTAATGTCTTTACTCTCTCTGGCAAAGCTGGGGCTGGGGCAAGGCCTGGGAGCTGCTTGGGCTCGGGACACTGGTTTCTCCATCAGTTCTGCTGGGATTCTCTTGGACACCCTGCTTCATAGCGCACAGTCAGTTAAGAACACAAACTTTGGAGCCAGACAGTGGGAATCCAGCTGTGAGACCTGGGGCAAGTTGCTGAAACCCCCTATGCCCATGGTTACTTTATAAAATAGGCCTAATAACAGTCCCCACTTCATAGGGCTCTTGTGAGGGTTAAATGCAATAATCTCACTAAATACAGGGTCTGGCACATAGCTAGTGCTCCGTAAATGTTAGCAATTAATAATAAAATTCCAAAACCCAGGTCAGCTGTTAACTTTTGTGAATTCTCCTACTCCTTCCCCATATCCTCCATCCCAATTAGCCTCTCCCTTCTCTAAACTTGCAGAGCACTGTCTATCTATCTCTGCTATGAGACTATCATACTGAGTGGTAATTGTGTCTGTCTGGCTCCTCAACTAGACCGTGAGCTTTTATCCGAAGGCTGAACCTTATCTGTGTGCCCACGCAGAGGCACTGTCAGTATTGGCTGGAGTAATTGATGAAACAGAACCCTCTCCTACTCGGCCTTACTGACCTGACAGGCCTCTCTATGCTCTGGTCCCACTGGCTGTAACCAGAGGCTTTGACCAATGTGTCTGCTGCTCCAGGCAATGCTTTCCTCTGAAGACCCTCTTTGCTGCCACATGGGCCTTCACCCA
The DNA here is from genome assembly GCF_001890085.2 of Hipposideros armiger. Classification (NCBI taxonomy): domain Eukaryota; kingdom Metazoa; phylum Chordata; class Mammalia; order Chiroptera; family Hipposideridae; genus Hipposideros; species Hipposideros armiger. Next base: position 793,174 of record NW_017732046.1, on the reverse strand, counting down.
GCCATGGGGCCCAGGTAAGGAAACAGGGGAATTCAAACCCTGAGCCAGGTTTCCAGATCAAGTCAGTGGGAGAGATATAGTTTCTTACTTCCTTGGCCTTCTGACTGCTCAGCCTCCCTGAGTGCTCCGTGTTGCAACAATTTCCTAAAATTAGCCCCTACATTTTCTTTTCCCCTCTCCTGCAGTTTTTCCGGTACACCAATGCTTCTCAAGGTTTTACATGCATGCAAACCACCTGGAAGTCTTGTTGGGACGAAGCCAACATACTGTATTTCTAATTAGCTCCCCGGAGATGCAGGTGTGTTGGTCCTCATTCAACATGTTGAGTAGCAAAGCTGGGCCCTGCTGCCAGGATAATCTTCTTATGTACAACTGTGATCATGTCACTTGAGTAGATTTGAACAAATCTTTCACCCAAAGATGTATAAGAATGGCAAATGAACATGTGAAAAGATGCTCAGCATCAGTAGCTATTAGGCAACTGCAGATTAAAACAATGAAATTCCACGACACACCTGTGAAAATGGATAAAAATAAAGAAATAACAGTACCACGTGCTGATGAGGATGCAGAATACCTGGACATTCCCTACACTATACTGCAGGGGAGAATGCGAAATATTATAGCTGCGTTGGAAAACAGTTTAGCAGGTTTTGTTTTTTTTTTTTTAAGTTAAACATACATTTATAAATTTTGTTTGACCTGGCAATGTTGCTCTTATATGCTTAGATATTTGCTCAAATGAATTGAAAACTTATGTTCATACAACAACCTGTACATGAATAGTAGTGGGTTTATTCATAATCACCCAAAACTGAAACCAATCCAAAAGTCCTTCAACTGACGAATGGGTAACCAAACTGTGATACTTCTACACAATGCAATACTACTGAGCAAAAAAAGAAACCCACTATTGACCCACAAAAGCATGGATGAATCTCAAATGTATTATTCTATGTGAAAGAAGTCAGACTCAGGAAACTACTTGCTATATGATTCCATTTATAGGACATTCTGGAAAAGGCAAAAGTAGAGGTAGACAACTGACAGTGGATATGAGGTGCTGGAGAGGGGAAAGGGCTGACTACAAAGAGACAAAGGGACTTTGGCTTGATGGGAATATTCCATAGCTTGATTGTGGTAGTTTTCATATGACCGCATATATTTGCAAAGCTCAACACCTTACAAAGGATGACTTTTATTGCATGTAAATTATACCTCAGAAATAATGATGATGTACACAAAAAACCTTAGTGGTTCCCATTTGCCCAAGGAATTAAAGTCCAAACTTCAGACTTTAACCATGTCTACTATTCATTTTCTCTATACACTGGCTAACCCTTGCTGTCACCCAAACATGCCCTGGGTTTTCTTCTCTCAGCCTGTATCTCCTGGAACACCCTCTTCTTTGACAAAACAGATTGCTAGACACTGAATGAATGAATGACTTTTCCAATAATATTCCTTGATGCCTCATTGCCCAAAAATGGTGTCATAGAAAGATAAACCTGCAACCCTGATCCTTTCCCTTAGTGATGAGCTCAGCCATTTTGTAAGGGTTTGGTTTTACTCGGGTTGATTTTTGGACACAGGCAAATCCACTTTAAATAAGCCCAAAGTGTGCTCAAGAGGCAGCAGTGAGCAGTTTGCAGCCTTGGACAGGCCCTGCCCTGGCACACATCCCACCGCTCAGGACGCTTCCAGACTCCCCACTCCACAGTATAGGTGAGGAGAGAGGCCAGCCCCGCTGACAGGAGGAGCTGTGGCGGTGTCACCAGGGTGGCAGTGATTGATGGGCCTGTCCTCACTTGCTTGTTAGCAGAAGGGCTGCTCCTGTCTCCACATCCGCTGCCTTCTTCTGTGGGAGGCTCCCACCCTGGCTGGCCTGTCCTCCCAGCCTGTCTCCCCGGGCCTCTCACCAGTTCATCAGTCCTCACCACTCTTTCTGTTCAGCCCTGGCGTGCTTACAGACTTCCAGGAGGAAAATGCATGGAGATGGATTCTGAGAACTGACTTCATGGCTATTCACTCTGAGAAAGTAGTTTGGGGGTCCTAACCAAGACCCCCAAATCTTTGTCCAAGCCCTTATTATGAAGATAAGCCTGGAAGGAGACACACACACACACACACACACACACACATACATACAGGGGAAAATATATATATATATATATATATATATATTCCTAAATTGGGTCTTTGGCCACAAGCCCCCAAGTTGTCTCCTGGTGAGCTAGGACAAGCCAAGTTTTCCCCAGGCTACAGCAGGCCTGGAGCTTCCGTGAGAATCTGGCTGAGGGTGGCTAGCACCTTCATCTGAGCTCTCTAGACTCTATGATTCTTGAGGAAAGAAAAGATAAATCGAAGAAGCAAGATGGGAGGCCGTTTGCCCCATTCAGTTTCCTCTGAAAACATGGCGCCCTTGCCTCTTTGTCCATGGTCCAGGCATCTCCTTCCTGTGATGGGCAGGTGAGGAGAGGTCCCAAGGCTCCCCTGGAGTCCAAGGATGATAACAGGAAACTTTTAAAAAAAATCTGCAGCATTGGGCCGGCCGAGTGGCGCGATGGTTAAGAACTGGCTTGGGACGCCAGAGGGCCCCAGTTTGGATCCCACATATGAGGGCCAGTGACACTGCCCTCCACAGCTAAGATGCTGAACAACAGCTCAACCTGGAGCTGGGCTGCCGTGAGTCACCAGTGACGGCGTAGGCTGCAGCCCCTGCTGCAGTGGGTTGCCATGGGCTACCGTGTGTAGCCAGCAGCCGCAGTGAGCGGCCGTCCACAAGCCGGCGACTGATCTGCCTCACCCAGGAAGAGTGCAGTGATGGTGCCAACTTGGGCCAGTGAAGCAACGTCCTCCACAACTAGACTGAAGAACAAAACGACAGCAACTTGTCTGTTCCCCTTCCCCCAATTCCCCAGCGCTGTTCCCATCCCCCAATTCCCCAATAAAAATCTTAAAAAAAAAACAAATCTGCAGCATACACATAAAATCCCTACCAGGGCTGATTACATAATTTGTAGGGCCCAGAGCAAAATGAAAATATGGAGGCTGTTGTTCAAAAAGCTGGGGGGAAAATGTGTCTTTAAAAGAACTAAAAGATAAAGCTCTTTCATTTCACTCATGGTCTCTATTTGCCGCGGTGTTTTTTACTTGCTATATAATATTCTAGGTAAAGAAAAATTAACATTTTGAATTGTTAGCATGACTTTTACCATTCATCTCTATATTGTGCGATACCTGTTCTAAATGCAAATAAAAGAGCATTTAACTCGTATGTAGAATCACTGAAATTATGCAGTTCGGTTTCATAGCTTGTACATGCCTATGCATTTCATTCTTGTAGCAGTGTAGACACCGAACAAAACTAATGCAATTATTCTTATGTCACATCTTGCTACGTACGTGTTCTACCAATACTGTCTACCTTCGGCTTACTGAAGGAAGGGCTGAAAGGAAAAGGAACTATGGTTTGGCCCCTCTTTCCTTTTCATTCTATGTCTTTCACTCTCCCTCTTCCCACCTTCTAGGAAGGTCACTATCCTAACCCTTCCTGCCCTCCCGGCTCGTCCTCCTGTGAGAAGTCTGATGTCTGCACAGAGGGTACAGACTCTGGATCCTCCCATAGCTGCAGGTCTTTCAGATGCCCAGGAAACTTGGCACTGAGCCACCTCCCTAATTCTGTCTCATGTTTTGTCGTTAAAACAGTGGTATAATAATTAGCATGATTGAGCATTTATTATATTGGACACATACCCCTATAACCATGCATAACCCGAAGTGCTTACAGCCCTTAGTCTCTTAGAGTCCTCAGTGATAGAAGTTTTTCCTGCTTTAATCTGCAGCCCCTCTCTCCAGAAAGCTCAAACATGAGTCCATCAGGCTGGGCTCTGAGACAGGGGAAAGCGGGCACAAGGGATAGATACCCTGTCATCTCCTCCATCTACACGGGACAGAGCCCTGGTACGTGATCACACACATATACAGAATCAGGGCAGCCTAACTTGAAATTCAAACATTCTTGACAGAGGGGCCCCCTCATATTTTGCTGAGAACCGTTCCCCTCTCTCTCCTCCTGGGCCCCTGCTGGACACTGTGAGCATTATGCAGGAACCAAGCACCCCTGCCCTTATCATTGTAATTTATTATTTACCTACTTGTCATGTGTCTTCCCTCAGCCTGGAATGTCAGCTCCATGAAAACAGGGTCCTTATCTGTCATGTTCCCTCCTGTAACCCCAGAACACATAGTAAGCACTCAAAATTCACTAGGTGAACAAATGAATGAATAAAAGAGTGGTATTTTTGTTACTCTTGGTACCCTTCCTTAACACTTGCACTGCCCATGTGCCCTCTAGACCCTCAAAAGCCAAATCCTGTATATCAGCCTGTGTCAAATCCCGTAGAAACCAAGACAGCCAAAAGGGGTTGGGCCTCATGCTTTGTCTCCCTGGGAGGGAACGGGAGGAGGTGTTTTACTATGGTCAGCAACTGGGCGATGGATCAGAGGGGCTTTCGGCTGCTGTGAGAAATGCCTGGGACCCCATGAGCACAGCCAGCTGGAACCCCTCCTGCCCCACTACCTCCAAGGCCAAGCCAGCACCTTGTCATCCAACCTGTCTCGTATCTCTCAGGCTGCATGCCATCTTTGGTGACTCCTTTTACCCTCCAGCTTGCCCTTAGGGTTCATTTGGTTGGGGTGTTCAGGTGAGGGTAAACAGGACCCTTTGCCTCTAAGGGTATGAAGGTGGGTGAACAGACCTCGACCACCAGCAGGTGTCAGAGCTGGCTCCTCGGCAAGTGCTGCCTGCTGGTCCCTGAATGTGGCCCAGCTCCAGGCAAGAGGGCCAGTAAAGCAGAGGAGCAGGCCCTCGCAGGCCCGAATGCCCGCAGCATAGGTTAAGTGTGTGAGTTATGCTGCCTTTATGAGCAGAGTGTATTGTTTTGCTGTATTGGTCGACACCAGGACTTATCAGCTGGGCTATAAAGGGAAAGGTTGCAGCCTGACCCTGGCAGTCCTTGGCCTGCACTCCCTGGGCCCAACCCACGTAATCAGCACTTGATGTCAGTGCACAGTTTGCGTATGTTGGTGGGAGGTCCAGGGTCTTATTCCACGAGTTTCCAAAAGAAACAATTTCAACTCGTAAGTGTCCTTTTCCAAAAAAAACAATAACATGTTTTCAATTATAAAATTAATACATAACCACTGTAGGAAAACACAAAAAGGAAAGATAACTACATAAATATTGGCATGTATCAGTTTAGTATTTTTCAATATATACGCATATGTATATAAAACATTGCTTTTTGTTGATTTGGTGGGGGGAGGGGTTCAAAACTCAATTCATATTAAATCATAGCCTGCTTTTTTTTACTTAGCATAAGTACTTCTCTATGTCATTAGTCTGATTTGTAATGGCTACAGATTATCCTATTGTATGGGTAAATTCAATTAACTTAATTATTTTTCTTAAATGGACACTTATATTAACTAATGATTTATTAATATAATAAAAATAAAGCCATAAACATATATTGTGAATCAAAAGTAGGCACATTAATATGAAAAAGAAGACACTGCTTAAACGTTGTGTGCTTGTTTCTAAAACCCATGCCACCTCAGATCCTACAGAATTTATATGTAAATTGTATATAAATGCATATATAAATATATAAATAATGATAACTTTGAAAATCATCACACTGTCTGGGTCCTGCCAGCGCTCAGCGTTTGCTCTTCCACTTGAGAAGTTCCAGCAGGGAACATCTGCTAATGTCAGTGTGTCCTCTGAACCGGGGGTCATCCTGTGTCTGGGTAACACTCTGATTCTCAGTACACACAGCCTGTTCTCAGCTCAATCTAGAAGTGAGTCTTCCAAAATGTTTATGGCTAAGCCATAGAGCAGACTTTTGACTCAGGGTTTCAGAAGATGCCTCGGTACTAAATCACCCTCCAGGGGAGGCTATTTCACATTCAGGGGTTGTGTCGCTAGAACAGATCCCAGTTACTCAGCTTAAAGATCCAGAGCTCAGCTGTATCAGAGTGCAAAGGACTGAGACAGGAGTGACCCTGGGGCTGAGGACCAGCGAGTGCACACACCTACAGCGTGTGACTGAGCTGTATGCACAGGCCCCTGCTGGGCCTCCAGGCTGTGTACACACTCCTATGTACCCCAAATCCTATGCACACCATCTACCCTTCTCTGTACTTTGGTTATTAAATAAAAATTAAATAAGAGGAGAGGGTGGTCGAGGACCCCAGGACCCACTAAGGAGTCTTTGAGGAATGTAAAAATGTCACTGTATTCTGACTGGACATGGGTGGCAGAATGCCAGCTTCCATCTCAAACCCCAGGATGAAAGTGAACGCTAAGATGGAGAGGCCTAGGACTTGTTTCTGGCCCACTGGTGACATAGCCCTTAATGTGAAACACCCTTTCCTCAGAAGGGTAAGTTAGCCCTGCAGTATCTTCTGAAACTCTGAGTCACTCACCTCCGGGAATTTTTGGTGTGGACCAGACTGGGAACTCGCCGGATCCTTTTCAGTGTAACTTGGACCCACCCTAAGCATCTAAGGGACCTGGAAGAGGCCGTGTCATCCGAACTAGGTCCCAGTTGCAGGCAAAGGTAGACAAGCTTTAGACTCTCTGGAATTGTTCAGCTCCTGAGTTCATGAGGGAATCCCAGAGGTTTGAGAGACCCCAGCTCTGCCTTGGACTTGCTCCAGTTTCTGGCTCTGCCAAACAGCCAAAAAATCAGATTGAATGAATGAACAAATAGCCTGTCTTCCTCTGCAAAGACAGAACTTGGCAATGTCCCTTTGCCAGGGCCAAGGATGGCTTGAGGAAGCCAAGATATCCAGGGAGTCCTGAGGTCCCACACAGTAGAGAGAGGATGGCCTGCAATCAGCATCCCAAGCCAGGATTCAGGAGACCCTCAAGCTCTACCCACAGGAGCCCAGACAAGCCACACCTCTGCTTTTCAGTTCCCTGCCTCTGGTCCAGGGAGAATAGCCACAGCTTCCATACTTCATTTGCAAGATAATAAAGACCTAATCATTTTCACTGAAGAACTGTCGTGTGTACTCACCACTCTGGCCCTCCTTGCTGACTCTGGGGCTGGTGAGCCGCCTTTCCAAATGTAATTGTGGTTCCGGAACTTGATTTGATCCATGTAATAAGCAAACCATATAATAAAAAACCATGTTAAATTGAAATCTCGTTTTGGCATTTTCGTGCAGGAGCTCAGGAAGAATTCAATGTGGGGAAACTAAAGGAGTATGTTGATGAGAGGAAAGGAGAGAACTGAGGTCTTGAATGAATAACTACCCTTGGACTCCTGCAGTAAGATGGGCAAGTACAGTATTTTAGATAAAACATCTGGAGGGTTCGTAACAGCAAAGGTTTGCCTCTGCTGGTTAACCATATTGTAAGGCTTTCATTAATTTATTGGCTCACTCTTAAGGGTGTTTACTTTGCAGACCATACTACGCTTGTGCTAGTGCTGGGAGAAGAGGACAAAGCAGTATTTTGGAGAACTTGGCAGTGGCCTTGAGGCAGTCCAGCCTGTTAAATGAGACAGTGCCCTGAGATGCCGGGATGCCTGGGCCCAAATCGACCATTTACTGCTCTGTAACACTGGGCAAGTTACTTAACCTCTCTGTGCTTCAGTTTCCTCATTTATAAAATGGGAATAACTATAGTGATTCTTTCATTAGGCTGTTGTGGGGAATAAATGATTTAATGTATGAAAAGTACTTAGAACAGAGCCTGACACATAGTAAGTACTCAAAAATGTTGGCAGTTATTAGTTCCTAGGAAGGAAGTTTACAAGGAGAATGAGTGCATCATCACCCAATGTTCGCAATTATTTCATGCATCACCAAGTCGTATTGAGCATTTTGCTTTTTCCTAATATACACAATGACGTCACTTGCTCCATTTCTAACATTTGTCATTTTCAAGCCTCTATTGTACCTGTAAACATGGACCCTGGCTTTCAGCCCTCTGGCTTTAAGATCTTCACAAACAAACAAAATCCTTCTGAAAAAAAAAAAAGATAAAAAGGCTAAATCCTAAAATCTGAAGCTCTAGTAACCTCCTCCCAGCTCTGAGTTAAGCAGATTAGGACAGAAGGTTTTGCATTCCAGGCGTATTTGGTGAGGGTGGATGTATAGCAGGATGCTATAGTGACTGCTATTGGATTCCAGGGCCTCAGAAATCACTCTGCCCTGACTCTCTTGGGCTTTGTAAGAAAGCTGGAGTGGTCCCCTACTTCGTGATCCCTGCACATCATGACACACACCTCCCACCCTGCTCCAGGGCACCCACAGTCTCTTCCAAGGATGGTCTTCTTGCCAGATTGTAGAAGCATCTATATTGGATCTAAAGAAACAATGCAGGTCGGTTTGGTTCAGCGCCCCATCACTCTCTCAGCATGCTCTTGTTAGTGATGTCCATGTAAGAAACGTCCAAACCTGTAGAGAATTTTTATACGAGTTTATTTGAGCCAAACTGATAACATACGCCAGAGAACAAGATCTCAAATGCTCTGGGGAATAAGTTTTGCAGCTTATTTTATGCATTTGAAATTAAGGAGGGAATGGAAGGAAAATTACATGGAGGTGGAAGAAAACAGGGCGAGGACTAGATTACAGGATGGTTAACAAGAAGAGTATGTGCTGTCTTGAGAGTGATTATTTCAATGGGGTGTTAACCTAGATGCACAGAAACAATGGACAGGGCTTACTTAAGGCAAAGATAAACCTTTTACTAAGAAGTTATATGCCTGGGACGTGACTACCCACCGTGACCTGCCCAGTTAGGAATTCATGATCATATCACCCTGTGTGGTTACTTTCCGTAGAACTTCTTTTTTTGGTACAGCGGCCACACGTATGGTGCCTCCATTCCCCCAGAGGCTGCCTAGAGAGGCTCTTTAGATCAGCAGCTCAGGAGTTCATTAGGCGAAGCTCCTCAGAAAGACCTCATCCCACATGGACGTGGGCAAGGACGGAAGAGGGCAACTGGGCCCAGCGAAATCCCTTCCTTTGGAGATAAGTGAGGACTGCCTCGCGAAATGCCTCTCCTGCCCTTCCTGCCACACTTCCCCTCCTCGGCCTGAACCCTTGACTTCTCACAACACAGTAATGAAAATGAAGGAAAAGAAGGGAGAGTCAGACTTCCTCTGGATCCCCGAGTCACTATTACAGTGTGCACAAAAGGGGTCAAGGACCCTTTGGCTTGATGGGGCTGGTCAGTAGCAACTAAGATGTTCCAACCTTGTGGTTTGTGGTCAATGAAGCTGATCCATAGAAACATCTGGCAGACTTTTCACAGAGGCAAACTCTGTCTGGTGACGACATCCCAGGCCCAGTCTGGAAGTGAAGGACATTGTTGAGTAAAAAGAGGGTTGAGTGATTAACAGAAGGGGGCTGAGTGCTTAACAGAAGTCTGGCATTGTCTAACCAGCTTGTACCTAGAGACATCCAGCACCTGGACACCTCACAAGTAGGGCTCCACGCTGACATGCATGACCACCTGGCGTGTGTCCCCTCTTGAGTAGCCTGGTGTGGAGCAAAGTCAGTAGGATCATCAAGTAAAGCTTCCCTTATTTGAAAAAAGCATATACAAATATTAAGGTCCTAGTCTATTCATCCTCACTTTTTACAATAATAATACATTGGCCATTTTGCATTACCTCAGTTAATCCTCAGGAAAACCTTGGGTTTTGTTTGTTTGTTTACATCCCATTTTTGTCCCCTGTTTTTCAGCTGACAAAATTGAGGATTCAAGAAATCAAGAAACTTGTCCTGGTTTATATAACGAGGAGTGGCAGAGATAGGATTTTAAACCAGATCTGCTTAATTCCAAAACTCATTCTATTGCTCCCCCCACCCCACCCCTCACCCCTGAATTCCTCATGTGCTGCACAGTGGCCATGTTATTTTGATAAGGAGTAAATTCTAGGGAAAAAAAAGGAAACAGGGAAAGGAACCGAATTCCTAAGATCTTGACTCGGTGACTATAGCTCCCTTATGGAATGCTGAGGTAGAGAGGCCCAATTACAAAGAGCTGGATCTAAATCTGTCCTTCCAAATAACATGAGCCTTCTCTCTGGAGTGGATGAACCATAGGCTCACCTCAGACATGGATGCAATGTAAACTCTAATCCTTTCCAACCGGTTTGGAGCCACCTGCTCCTCTGTTCCTGGTACCAACTTTCCCAGGTGGGCAGCTATTGTTTAGAATGTGCTGGGGTAGCTCTTTCCCAAATCACAGTAAAGACAATTAACCACTGGAAACAAACAAATAAACAAACAAACAAAATAAAAACACGGGCATTACCTCCAGAGTGATTTCAACTCTTACTCACATGTTGGCTTTCTTTGCCTTAGAGGATTTTACTAAATTGAGTGGAAAGAATAATATTTTTAGAGTACTTTATTCGGTTTACAAAGGAAATTGCTGAGTTGCTGGGCTTTTTTTTTTTTTTTTGGTAGGTCAAAAGCAGTCAAGTACCAGCAACTTTGCATGCTTCAACTTTATGCAAAGCTTGCTGAATCAATCAATCAATCAATCTTCAACTAATCCACTAGCCAGACAGTTAACTGGGGAAACAAAACAGTTTGGGAAGCAATCATAGGACTAAATTATGTAGTGATGGCATTTTACAAAGCAAAATTTACATGTGTTACTGAAGTTACCAAATTCCTAAGTAGCAGGGCCAGGTGGGTGGCAATGTCCTTCTAAATGCCTCAGATCCTCTGAGGTGGCCCAGGCTGGCTCCTGATGGTGCCTGGAAATGGGTGGGATTGAGATGGGGAGAGAAGAGGAGGAGGGGATTCTGGCCAGGGGGAGTAGCCTGGCACAGACACTGGGTCACACTACACTCAGCATACTGGGTCATGGAGAGAAGACCATTTGTTGGAATAGAGGAAGTGTTTAGGAGGATGTGGGTAACTAGGTTGGAGAGAGAGAGTGGGATCATGTTATGGAGGGTCTTAAAAAATTAAGCAGCAGGGTTTGCATTTTTAAAATCATCAATCCTAGTGCAGGAAGGAACAAAAGGAGATCATCTGTCCTAGCCCACAGGAAAGATGCTATCTTCTTAATTTTACAAACAAACAGCCGAGACTCAAAGATTTGGTTAGAGATGGAGGGTAAACTAGAATTATGATTTCTTGCTTCCTTGTCTGTTGCTTATTATACCTCATCATGCTGAACTGCACTTGCCCTTCAGATTAAAAAATAACTGGTTTACCTAACAAACTCTTTTATTTATAGGCTGTTACTATTTAAAACCGTTTCACATTTCTAAAGTAGCAACAAGGAATCATAAGTTCTTAAGGAGAATTTCTTGGCAGTGACATAATAAAAGTGTTTTAGAAAGGTTAGCCTGTCAAGGGCATTCTAAATAGACCAGAAAAGATGATGACTAGAGTTAGAAAAAGGGATAAATCAGTGAGGCCTCAGAGATGCATTGGATATGGGGCACAGAGTGAAGGCAAGAATTACAGATGATGCCAGAGGAGTGGTGATCCACTGACAGAACTGAGGAGGCCCAGACTACAAGCCAGCTCTGGATGGACAAAGATGTTAAATTTAAGGGATGGAGGCTGATATTTAGGAGGAGGTTGGAGATACAAGACTGGACATCTATATGGGGTTGATACTGGAAATGGAGATTTACGAGTCATTAGTGCTGAGGTAAAGATGGAAACTACAAGAATGAATGAATAGTTTACCAAGGGCAAAAGTCCTGGGAGAAAACTTGAGGGCTGTGGTGGAGATGGCGAATTGTGCTCCAAAATCCATTTCCCCTACCATAGAATACAGTTGTTGCTGGGAAAGGAACTTCCCAGCCATGAACTGTATTTTCCAGCTACCCTTGTATCAGAAGTGGCCATGTGACTAGTTATCTCCTATGGAGAATGAGAAGAAGTGATGAGTGTCACTTCCAGGACAAAGTCTTAAAGCAGATATACCTACTCCATTCTCTTTTTCCCCTTTGGCTGGCTGGATGCAGGTAACATGGAGGCCCTAGAGCCTGGGGAGGGTGGGGGATGGGGTGAGCCATAGAACGGAAGGAGCCTGGGTCCCTGGGTGGAGGAAATCCACCTGCCAACAGGAAAAACCCTGTGGACTAATGCATAAGTGAGAAGTAGACTTCTTTTGTGATTGGGCCATTATAATTTTTGGAACTATTTGTTATTGAAGGTTGGCCTACAACAAGAGCCCTTAAGTAATGTCAGGTTGATGAAGTGAATGGCAGGGCAAAGGGGATAGAAAAGCGGAATATTTAGCTAAAGAAAAAAGGGGGGGGGGCAGTGATTAGAGAAATAGAAGGAGAGCTCCAAAAGTGCAGTTTTAAAGAAACCAAGGGAGGAACAGCCTCAAGCAGAAAAGAAGTGGTCAACAGTGTTAAGTGGTCAAAGGCCGGGGAGGGAGACTGATAATGAGGGGAAAAACATGAGGCCTAGCATTAAGAAGATAGTGCACAACCTTCCCCAAACAAAATACAGATACAGGCATGGATTTGAAAAAAGACCCAAGGCCACGTGGCCAGTATTGTCTTTCTTTCCACTTGTTTTGCTGTTGGGCTTTTCTTTCTGGCTCTGAAGGAGCCTGAACTTCAGAACATCCCCAAAGGACTCTGTAGCACAGTCCAAAGCCAATGGAAAAGTGACGTGAACCCTGCCATTATGTAATGCAGTGGAAGAGCCCCTTGGTTGGGCTGCTTTACAGGAACCAACTCCTGACACATCTGGGACCGCTAGCCTAATAGGACAAACGGGAGAGGCGTTTTTGTTTGTAAGAGGAAAGGAGAAAAAGAGCTCCAGCCTTGACCCAGGCTGACTACAGCATGTCCCTTGGGAAGCAGCAGGTGGGGATCCTCCTGCCTGTGTTGCAAGAAGAGGCAGCACCTGCAGGTCAGGGGAAGGGGCCAGCAAAGGGGCTGGAGCCAGCATGGAGCAGCAGTGAAGTCGGGCCAGCCTTCGAGCCAGGAACTTTCTGTATTTGGGGAGCCTTCAGCAAAACAGACTAAATCATGTAGTCTGCTTCTCCTGCCTTATTTAATTATATTAGTTTAAATTAAGTACAAAAACAAAACAAAATGAATCCTCAGTAACATTTAAAAAGGTCTTTCTGCTCACCATGGGGTCTGACTAAGCTTTGAAATCAAACCAGGGTCCAAATCTTGATTTACACCACATGATGCCAAAGAGGGCCTAGGGTGGGCTGGAGGGGCTCTCACCCCATCTGCATCTGCCCCCCGGACCACCCCAAAGACAAAATAAAAAGAGCATCGCAAATGTCAACAATGTAAAATGTGACTAAATGCATTGTTAGAAAATGCAAATAATATGTTAGCTATATTTTAATAAAAATCTTTTAAAAATTAAATAAATAAATAAAGTGGAAAAAAAAAGGAAACGCAAATGAAGCAAATGCAGTGTTGTGGTAAGTCTGCAGGTGCTCATTCCAACCCAGTTGTCACCCCTGAGCCCCTCTTAACATGGAAACTCTGGGGCCTCCTCTGGCTCCATGAATGATGTCCTCTTGTTCTTGGCGGTTGTTTAGCCCCCTTTCATCTTGGGTTCTTTGTCTGGGAAATGACCTCCCGAGGCCATGGTGCGGACTACTACGTGAGATGACATATAAACTACCTGTTTGTTCCCAGTCCCCACTTCCCTGACAGAAGCTTGGTCATGGTCTACTTCTGAAGTAGACTTTGCTACTGTGTGAATTGGACATTGTAGAGCACAGGAGAAAGTGGAACCTGCCTCTCCTGGGTCCTCATTTGTCTGGATGGAGCCCAGTACTCAGAGCAGCTGAGTTCTCACAGTTAAGTGCTTTCCTTGTAGAAGCCGAGTCACTCGTCCAACCTAAAAGGCAGAAACCTCACCGGCAAAACTCCAAAACCAATATTATTAAATTATGGGTCAGAGGATCACCCAACTTCCCATCCAATATCAGGATTTCTCCCACAGCTTCCTCGATGGGTGATCAGCCAGGATCTTCTTAACCAGAATCTTCTAGAAAAAGCCAGACAGTTCATTGCCTTCTTTATGAGGTGTCCACCCCATCGCCAATCAACCTTATGTTGAGCCAAATCTACCTTTCTGTAGTGATCCTTGTTCTGCTCTTTGGAGCAAACTAGAATAAATATAATCCCTTTTCCACATGACTACCATTTAAATATTTTACTACAGTTATCAGGTCTCCCTCATTCCTTATCCACATCATCTCTTTTTCAAAGTTAACTATCTCTGCTCCCTCAACATGGTACATAGACTTTTAGCATCCTGTGTACCCAACTTTGAAATTGTTCTTATTCATTAAAAATCTTTTGAAATTTTATTAATAATAAGGGCCACAAGTGGACCCAAAGCTCCTAGGTGTAACTTAAAGAAGGCAGAATGCAATGAAAATACTGCCCATCTTTTTTTTTTAATTTTATATATTTTATTTTTCAATTACAGTTGACATTCAATATTATTTATATTAGTTTCAGGTGTGCAGCAAAGTGGTTAGACATTATATAATTTAACAAGTGATACCCCGACAAGTCTAGCACCCATCTGACACCATACACAGTTATTATAATATTATTGATTATATTCCCTATGCTGTACTTTAAGTCCCCATGGCTATCTTGTAACTACCAATTTATACTTAATCTCTTCACCTTTTTCACCCAGCTCTCAAGCCCCCACCTATCTGGCAACCATCAATTTGCTCTTTGTATCTATGAGTCGGTTTCTGTTAACAGGGGCTTTTCAAAGTCCAGCCTGAGATTCCTTACAGAAACTTCCAGCACAGAAAACTGAACAAGTGCTACACCTGTGTAAATTATCAGGGCAAACTCAATGAGACCTGCCAAGGAAAGTCAGACAGAGAAAGACAAATACTGTACGTTCTCGCTTATAGGTGGAATAAAAAACAGTCAAACTCAGGGGGGGCCAGCCGAGTGGCGCGATGGTTAAGAACTCGCTTGGGATGCCAGAGGGCCCCGGTTCGGATCCCACATATGAGGGTCAGTGACACTGCCCTCTATAGCTAAGATGCTGAACAACAGCTCAACCTGGAGCTGGGCTGCCGTGAGTTGCTGGCGACGGCGTAGGCTGCAGTCCCTGTGGCAGTGGGTTGCCATGGGCTACCTTGTGTAGCCTGCAGCCAGCGTGAGTGGCCGTCCAGAAGCCAGCGACTGATCTGCTTTGCCCGGGAAGAGCGCAATGATGGTGCCAACTTGGGCCAGTGAAGCAACGTCCTCCACAACTAGACTGAAGAATAAAACGACAGCAACTCATCTGTTCCCCTTCCCCCAATTCCCCAGCGCTGTTCCCATCCCCCCAATTCTCCAATAAAAGTCTTTAAAAAAAAAACCAGTCAAACTCAGAAACAGAAGAAGGTGGTTACCAGGGGCTGGGGCAGGGGGTGCAGGGAATGGGGAGATGTTGTCACAACATCCAGAAGGGTTTATTAGTTTCAACATAATACCATTCTCAGTGTGGCAAGATTCTTGATTTGGGGGCCAAACGTTGAGTCTGGGCTTCATGGAATGTGTAAGTTATCCAGGTGACAGCTGCTGAGTCGCGATCAGAAAAATGAGGGCCAGGTGGGAGCTAGATCTTCCTCCTTCAGCTCCCTCCAAGGGCAAAGGCGGTCAGCTGAGGCAGTCATCTCTATGGGAGCTGGCCATGAGTCGGCAGACATCTGGCTTTTCATCCTGGTACAACTGGCACTTGAGGGGTAGGAGCTAGCTCATATCTTCCAAGGGCTTCTTCCCAATGACGATGACCCAAGGCACATACTCGTGGGTGGCTACAGAGCATCTGTAAGCTGGGCGTTCATATCTAAGAGCTGCGTGCCGCCGTCCCCCACTGCGCACTCCATGATGGAGCTGGGGTACACCTTCAGGGCATAGATCTGCAGGCATGGCTTCAGATTGTTCTTCATGTCATACATCTCCTCTAAGCAGACAATGGCCAGGACGTTCCTCTCTAGCTGGTCCAACAGACAGGTCTCCACCATGTTAAGCTTGCACTCCTCGTCCCCGTGCTGGCACAGGGCCTCTCTTTCACTTGCCACTGATGTTCTGTTCCTTGGTGTTTCCATAGGTCCAGGTGTTTCCAGGACCATCAGCCACGTCAGGAAGAGCTCTCAGACCAGGAAGTGCTGGCATCTAGGACACAGCACCTCGTAGTAGAGACTCACGTTGACAGGTGGCAAGTGGGATTTTCCGAGGGGCACCTGTAGGCACAGGTTAGCAGCTTTACAGGGATCCTCCCCCTTGGGGAGTGTGCCCAGCAGGGACTCACGTGCCACCGCGGGGACCTGGAGCAGAAGCACCAGCAGGAAAAGCAGGATTGGAGACCAGGTCATTACCACGTGGGCACAGGAGCCACAGTGGGAGCCACATTGGGAGCCAGAATACTGCCGATCTTGAGCTGTATGAGCATATTTACAATTTCTTTCTTTCTTTCTTTTCTTTCTTTCTTTCTTTCTTTCTTTCTTTCTTTCTTTCTTTCTTTCTTTCT
>NW_017732046.1:740630-776439 GCF_001890085.2 Hipposideros armiger | reverse complement strand
TCCCCCCCCCTCTCTTCCTCTCCCTCTCCCTCTCCCTCTCCCTCTTTCCTTTCTTCTTCTTCTTTTTTTTTTTTTTAGCAACCAGGTACTTTATTGGCTCATATCCAGTTTGGGTCAATTAAAACTATTGCTTTTTGCATCAGACTAACTGCTTTGGTAGAAACTTGCCTAAATTTGTTCTAAAGTACCTATGAAACTATAAAAGGATAAAAACCCCATTTACCACCAAAAGCTCAGACCAAGAGAAAAACACTCCCCAAAATCTATAAGAAATTTATACTTAAAATTTTTAAATGAGCTGGGAAAAAAACTGGCTATCATTCTGAACTTTTCCTCAAGAAACAGGGTCTCAGACCATGTGAAAGAAGGCAAGAAGAGGTTTTGTTCCTCTTTGCTGCTCCACCCCCTACTTAGAGATAGACCTAAGGTCTACACCACAAGAAACCTGGTAGCTATTCCTTTACTGTGTGGGTGCTACATTTTGAGTTGATACAAATATTTTTCGCCATCTCCATCTTTCAACATTCACTTAGAGCCTAGTTCTAGGAAGTATATAGAGTGGGAGGTGGTGAATACATTGTATTCTCAAAGGAATAATCACCAGAAATAAAATGCTGTAGCTGGGGATATAAAGTGTCCTGGTAGCAATACACAGTGAAGAGGGCATCCTAGAACCAGGTATGGAAGCAGGAACTCAGCACAGCAGAGCCACACTGCAGGACTGTTAGCTAAATGATCAAAATTGGGCAAACACCCAGTCTTATCAACTTATACATCTGAGAAAATTCCATCATTATTCAAGTGTCCAGGCAATAGAACCAAATAAAATCTACACAACCTGTGTGTGGGTAAATCTGAAACTAGCTCTTTCTCTTTTCATTCAAAAATGAGTAATCAGAAAAACTGTCATTGGGAATATGAAAAATAATTACACGGAAGAAGGCCAGTTGAAGAACACTCCTCTGAAAATGACCTCCTGCAGAAGAACCAGAAAACATTTTTTGAAAACTGTGTAACATCCTCAGAAATATGCAAGAAGACAAGGCCTCTAGGAAGGAGGTGCAGATAGTCACCAAGAGAGAAAAGAATGGGATGCAGACACGACAGAGTGAGATGAAGAGCAATGAGAGATAAGTGAGGTAAATAAGAGTATTAACTACACCAAAAATATACTATTTCATATTAAATAATATAGCATGAACACATACATTAAAATGAATAAACAGCAGCACCCTACCATGTGGAAAAATAAGTTAGTATTCTGGAGATCACAGTTGAGATATTCTTCTATAGTACAGAGGAAAAGAATGAAGAAAAAAATTGTGGGTGAGAAGATGGCAGACACAGAGGACAGAAAACATGATTCAACCTAATAAGCATGACAGGAACAAGAATAAGAGAAACTGAGATAAATCAAACACATAATTGAAAATTACTTTCTTGTGATGAAAAGCATTTGAGCATACAAATTGATGAGACTCATTATGTTCTAGGTAAAATTGAAAAAAACTGACCCATATCTAGATGCATTCTGAGCACATTTTAAAATTGAAAGGATAAAGAAAAGATCCCTCCAGGCACGCAGGTTTAAAAATAATAATAATTTATTTACAAAAGAGCAGAAACTAGACTAATCTCTGACTTCTATGCAGTGTTAACTGCCAGAAAACAATGCAACCATATCTACAAAATTTGATGGGAAAAGATTGTGATTTATGAATTTTATATCTAACCATGTTGTCATTGATTAATGAAGGCAATAGAAAGATATGCTCAGACCGTCAAAGACTCAGAAAATAGATCAGCCCATGGTCGTTTCTTGATCATCAATAGAAGACATACACTGACCAACAGATAAAAGAATCAAAATTAACAACACACACTTACACACACACACACACACACACACACACACACACACACACACACTAGCAGGACTTCCCTTAAACAGTTTGAAACCATGTTTAGGAATTCAGTAGATTATGTGTGTTGTCTGGGACATTGTGTACAATAGTTCAGAGACCACATAGCCCTTGTGAGGAACATTGTCAGTTGCTACCCAACATTGTCCTTCCTTCCTCCTTTCCAACATCACCCCAATTTTGTTCATATCCTTCTCCTTACCTGGTCATGAGCTTCAAAGAAATCTAGTCCCTTTTCCAGACACAAGGTGTGGACTGTGATTGGGTTACCTCCAGCCTATGACTGGTTTAAATAATGGGCATGTGACATAATCTTGACCAATAAGACATGTGGGAGGTCTGCAGGTGGGGACTTCTGAGAAAAGTTTCCCACACTTACATAGAGATAACTTGTAGAAAACAAGCTCATCTTTCCTGGTTATTGCCAGGTCTGGACGGGCCATGTCTGCAGTCATCTCACAGCCATGGAAGGAGCTGGCCTGAGGACCATGCCAAAATACCTAGGATGGCAAAGCCAGAAGATAAAAAAAATCTGGGTCCTTGCTGACATTATTGATCAGCTAAATTAACCAAACCTGGGCCTGCAGTATGATGTGATACTGGATATATTTATTATTTAATACAAATGAGACAAAATTTTCTGTCACTGACACTCAGAAAAGCATTCTAAGTGACAAAGCCCTGAAGTGTTAACTTAGCTATTCCTCTACTGCTTCTACTGCTCTCTGGGTACCAAGAAACATATTTCTTGAGCCATACCCTTTAACCTACAATTCATATGGAATCTCTTGCCTTATTTGATGATCATTTATAACAATAACTGGTGCTGTTCTTGTCCAGATTTTTCTAACAACAGCTAAGCTTATTACATAGTGAAGACCTTGTGCCAAGAAAATTACTCAACAAAAGATCTTTTCTCTCCCTCACTGCTGAAGCAGTATTGCATAGAATGACATAATGAACTTTTTCATTGCTAAAGAATTGAGAAATGATTTTTATGCATCTTTAAGCCTTGGTTTAAATGACCTAACTTATTGGATTTTTTTTTTAATGAAGAAAGACAAATCATCCAGGAACAGACATTATATATCATTAAATGCCTCTTCATAAATTATGTGATTTGTGAATATTCCTGAATTAACGGCACTCAAAAATCAGCATATATTATTATCTCAACTCAGTAAATGCATAGAAAACACCTAAGAAAACAAACTAAATTGTTAATGGTGATTCTTTCTACATGATGGGATTGATTATTATAATACTTTCTTCTTTAAACTTATAGATACTTGTATTCACTTCTTTCATGTCTCTTCCTTGTTTTATAAGTAGATGAATTTTTGATCCAGGAAGTACATGGCACCATCCTCATTTCCTGAAAAGAACAAAATGGGTCATTTCCCTTCATGTTAGCTCTGAAGGGCAAGTATATTTTCTTTTCCAATTCAGATTTCCCTGAATTAGATATACATTTTCTAGCTCTAGCAAGGCTTTTCACACTGAGGCTGCAGACTAGGCCCCTCTCCCTTTGGTGACCTTAATATATTCAGATAAACCTAACTTGTTCCTCAGAAGATTGGCCAACCAAACTCTGCCTATTTCATCTCTACTCTAACTTCCTCCAATAACTAGTTTCTTAACATTCCCCTTTGGAATCCTTTTCCTGGATTACTTCCTTCATCCTGACTAGAAACCCTTTATTCATTGTGGTCAATTGAAGGGGAAAAGGGTAGTCTTTCAAGCCTTTCATCTTTATCCAAATGGAAGATGACCTTGTATTTTTAGCACTCAAAATATAAGACCCCTTAAGGCTAGAAGATCAGCCTAGCACACAGAGCCCGTAGGTCAACTTAACTGTTCAGTGACCATATTTACTTCTTAGATCAACATGGTTCCCAGGAAACTGCCACGGCCAACTTCCTGTTAGAGCTGCCTGTTCAATGTCAAAACCTCTTAGGAAAACTGCTTTTAATTCTCTGCTGGTGCCTTTGTACCTGGAGAGCAGATCAAATTGTCTTTGATCACCTGACATTCCGGTTCCTACATGGGTCTCTCCTAATCCTCCTCCATGAAATGATGAACACCATTTTTACCTCAAGGTTGGTAGGGCCACGCCACTTGGGCAGATTCTGACTGTAACAGGTACAAATAGTTATTTGTTTTGAGGATGCCGATTTTGACGTAGAGGAATAGAGGCTAGACTGATTCTAATTACACTGTTTCTCCACAAGATCAAGAGTGGAACACTTTTCTGTATAAGGGGATCAGGCACGGTAAACAGTGTAAAACCTGATTTAATCATCCCTGGATCACAGAGTCACCCACCAGGGCCAAAATTGGGGTGAGGCAAGTGAGACACTTGCGTCAGGCACAAAATTTAGGGAGAGCCAAAACACTTAGTAATCAAGATAAATAATATTTTGGTGCAATGTTTCAAAGAATTAAAATTACTTTTAGAAAATCCATGCTGAACAAAATATCCAAATGTTAAATAAAGACAGGCTCAGCCTAAAGCGAGAGTAATAAACTTCTTTCATTCAATGATCACCTTGTATATTTCAGGTACTTTATATTCATTAGAGCATTTATTCCTCATAATAACCCCATGAGGAAGGTATAATAAAATATGTTATTTAAATTATTGATATAAAATTATATTTTCAATAAAAAAGCATTTATTGGTAAAATTAATGTAAAGCATCAGAAAAATCAGTAAAGACACATACAAAAAAGTGAAAATGGTTTCTGTTTTTAAAATGTCTTCTTTAATTTTCCTTTCTCCTGGTGTGCCCAGTTCAATGACCTAACTTGCTTAGAAAAATAACAAGCTCTTTCCAAGAGAAACAACGTTTAAATAAAAGAAAACCCTACAACAACAGTGTTTTTAAATATGATTGTTTTAAGACTCTGATATTTCCAACAGGCTGAGTTTTTCAAACCTCAGATTGAGGTGCTTCATCACTCAGAGGACTAACCCCTTAACGGAGTTTTATAGCTGCATTTTGGAAGGTGCTGGGAGAGGTTATTTTGCCTTTGAACTATGATACCTCTTCAACAAAAAGGAGGTTTCCATTATTATTATTTACACTGGAACCTAAGTGACAGGCAGCTACTATTAATCATTTACTTACTCAACAGCTATTCATTGGGTGCCTACATGGTTCAAAGCACTATGCTTGGGACACAACTATGAAATAAGACAACCAAAATCCCTGCCCTTATGAGATTAACATTTAAGCTTCAGTATTGTAGTAGAGCTCAGGTGGTAAGTTTGATTAGGACCTTATTTTACCTTATTTAAAGGAAATAGATAATTTTAACTTGTGCAATTATGACAAAAATAGGAAATACATTAAACATCAACTGGTTATAGTTTGAATGCACTAGAATATCCCCTAATAAGTAAAATCCTTAGACTGATATTACCATTCTCCTAAACATTCTACTTCATTCCCAAACAATGGTTTATTAATCCCCATTTAACAGATTTAATAATTAACAGATTTGGTTGTGTTACGTGGTTTATGTGAGTTAGGAAGTTTTATGATTTTCCTTTTTTTCTTCTAAACTGCCTTTCTGAAAGCAATAAGGAGTTAGTGAATTCTGCCTTTTATGATTTTATCATGAAAATGAATAAGAGTGGTTAATTTCATGAAAACTTTAACCTCCTTTTCAAATTATTTCTGACCATAAAATGTTTCCATATGTTATCAGATAACTCCCAGCTGCTCTGTGAGCTAAGACATGCCTTTTCTGGTAATGCCACGTGACTCCAATGGTGGCAGTCCCCATACACAAAGATAATCTCTCTGACTTCCAGGTTTTCAAGACAATTCATAGGAACTGAGTCCAGCACTGCTATAACAAATCTATATTAATGTATGCGATCTTACTGGTTCCATAGTTTAAATTAGTCTTTGAAATCTTCCTCATTTACAAAGACTCTTGTTCTCCTGAATAAAAATGTCTCAAGGTCCCATACACTATCTTTGCATTAAAATGTAATTGCTGCTACATCAGGAATATTACAGGGGACATCACTACTGATCTTAGAGAAACAAAAAGGATTGTAAGGGCATACTATAAACAACTGTATGTCAACAAATTAGGCAACTTAGATAAAATGGACAAATTTCTAGAAAGACACAAAATATAGAAACTGACTCAAGAAGAAGTTTAAAATCTGAATAGCCTCATAACAAGTAAAGAAATTAAGTTACTATTTTAAAAACTTCTCTAAAGAAATGGCCGAGCTTTGAAAAAGTGGGAGAAGGGTATCAAAGAATACCATTACAAAAAAATTATCAGATCACAAAGGAAGATATCAAGAGAGAAAGAAAGAAACTATAAAAATCCAGAAAACAATTAATAAAATGGCAATAGTAAATCCTTACCTAGCAATAATTACTTTAAATGCAAATGGATTAAACTCTCCAGTCAAAAGACATAGAGTGGCTGAATGGATAAAAAAACAAAATTCAACAATATGCTGCCTACAAGAGACTCACTTTAGCTTTGAGGACACACATAGACAGAACGTGGAGACAGAAAAGATAGTCCTTGCAAATGGTAACCAAAAGAGAGCAGGGGTGGCTATCCTTTTATCTGAGGAAAACACAATCTCTTCAATTAGTAGTGTTGGGAAAACTGGTAGAAGAATGAAATTGAACCCTTATCTCACTCCACATACAAAAATCAACTCAAATAGATTAAAGATTTAAATGTAAGGCCTGAAGCCATAAAACTATTAGAAGAAAACATAGGGGAAAAGCTTCTTGACATTGTTCTGGGCAATGATATTTTTGGATATGACCCTAAAAGCACAGGCAACAAAAGCAAAAATAGACAAATGGGATTGTATCCAACTAAAAAGCTTCTGCACAGCAAAGGAAACTATCAACAATGTGAAGAGACAACCTACAGAATGGGAGGAAGTATTTGCAAGCCATATGTATGACAAAGGGTTAATATCCAAAATATTCAAGGAACACAGACAACTCAATAGCAAGAAAACAAATAACCCAATTTAAAAATGAGCCAAAGACCTGAAAAGACATTTTTCCAAAGAAGACATACAAATGATCAACAGGTATATTAAAAGGTACTCAACATCACTAATCATCAGGGAAATGCAAATCAAAAACGTATCACCTCACACCTGTTAGAATGGCTATTATCAAAAAAGGCAAAAGATAACAGGTGTTGGTGAGGATATGGAGAAAGGGAACCCTTGTACAGTGTTGGTAGGAATGTAAATTGGTGGGGTCAGTATGGAAAACACTATAGAAATTCCTCAAAAAATTAAAAATAGAACTGCCATATGATCCAGCAATCTCACCTCTGTACACAGCCAAAGAAAATAAAATCAGGATCTTGAAGCAGTATCTGCATTTCTATGTTCGTTTCAAAATTATTCACAATAGCCAAGATTTGGAAACAACCCAAGTGTCAATTGATGGATGAAAGAAAATGTGATACACACACACACACACACACACACACACACACACACACACACACACTGGAATATTATTCAGCTCTGATAAAGGAGGAAATGCTGCCATTTGCAACATGGATGAACCTGGAAGACATTATGCTAAATGAAATAAGCCAGACAGAGAAAGACAAATGCTGTATGATCTCACTTATATATGGAATTTAAAAAAAAAAAGTCAAACTCATAGATGCAGAGAATAGAAAGGTGGTTACCAGTGGCTAGGGTGACGCTGGTCAAAGTTTACAAAATTGCAATTATGTAGGATGAGTAAACCTAGAGATCTAACATTCAGACATGATGACTATCTTAATAATACTGTACTGAACACTGGAACTATACTAAGAGTAGATTTTAGGTGCACTCATCACACACATAAAAAATGGTAATTATGTGAGGAGATGATATGTTAATTGGTTTGCCTGTAGCAATCATTTCACTATGAATATGTATATCAAAGCATCATGTTGTATACCTTAAAAGTACAAAATTTTATTTTAAAACATATACTTTTTTTAAAAGGTATTTTAGCAAAGTTGAGTTGATAGAAATGAAAGATAAAAGGTGATGAGGGTAAGGTGTTTTAGGCAGGTCATGTAGAGCCTTATAGATTGTTTCAGAAACTTGGCTTTTCTTCTGAGCAGGAAGGGGAGCCAACAGAAGTTTTTGAGTAGATTAGTAAAATTATCTGATTTACATTTTAACAATCTGCTCTGCTGAAAACAGAGGGCAGCAGCAGGAAGACCAACGGGGGAGGCCATGGCAATGGCCCAGATGAGAGAGAGGAAGGTGGCTTGGAGTGGCAGTGGAGAAGTGCTGAGGAACGATTAGCAGCTGTATGGATTGTGAAGGAGGAACTGATAGGATTTGCTGACAGATCTATCAGGATGTATGACAGAAAGAGAAGTCAATAGGGGAGAAATAAAAATTATTGTAAGGGTGGCTGGTTAGCTCAGGTGGTTAGGATGCAGTGCCCACAACACCAAGGTTGCTGGTTTGCTCCCCAAATGGGCTGCTGAGCTGCGGCCCCTCCACAACTAGATTGAAACAACCACTCGACTTGAAGCTGATGGGTCCTGGAAAAACACACTGTTCCCCAATAGAATAGAATAGAATAGAATAGAATAGAATAGAATAGAATAGAAATGGTTAGAATGGTCCTTTATTTATTTATTTATTTATTTATTTATTTTATTATTTCTTTTTTATTATTATTAGTTTTTAAAGATTTTATTCGGGAATTGGGGGAGGGGAACAGCATTGGGGAATCGGGGAAGAGGAACAGACAAGTTGCTGTCCTTTTGTTCTTCAGTCTAGTTGTGGAGGACGTTGCTTCACTGGCCCATGTTGGTGTTATCATTGTGCTCTGCCCGGGTGAGGCAGATCGGTCGCCGGCCATTGCATGGCTGCTCATTGCAGCTCATGGCAGCTCACGCCGGCTGCCGGCCACTCACGGGTAGCTTATGGCAGCCCACTGCAGCCTCACTGCAGCCTACGCCGTTGCCGGCGACTCACAGCAGCCCAATTCCAGGTTGAGCTGTTGTTCACCATCTTAGCTGTAGAGGGCGCAGCGTCACTGGCCCTCATGTGGGATGCGAACTAGGGCCCTGCTGCTCAGAGCTGGCGTCCCAACGCGCCACTCAGCTGGCCCCCATTTTATTATTATTATTTTTAATTAGTTAATATATGTAAAATGCTTAGCAAAGTGCCTGGTAAATAGAAAACAGTGACCAGTGACTCAGTTTCAGCTATTATTATTGTTGTTATTACTGCTTCCTGTTAAAAGAGTCAAAGAAGATAATGTACGGACCTGTACGTAGCACCTAAAATAAAGTGTTTATAAAACTATTAAATTCTAAGAGACATGTCCCAACAGGAGTTTGTGACCTCACCCCAAAGCTGGGTAATGGATAGGTGAAGAAACTTCAAGTCTTTGAGATGAACTAAATGACATTCAAGGTCCTTGCTAAGGCTTTTGAGTAAGATCAATAAGTAGCCACACTCTTTCTCTCCCAGCACTTAGAATCTTAGTTACCTTCTTGAGTATTGTTTTTGTAACATTTACTGTGTGTGTATTTTTACTAAAAAATGAATGCATGTTCAATGCAGAGAATTTAGAATACATAAAGAAAAAATGTTTAAGCACCCAGAAATATAACAATATCACTCTACTATCTTTCTGAGACATATATATATATATTTTTTATTACAACTGGGATTATACTACACATACGGTCTCAAAACCTGCCTTATTCATTTAACAATACATTACTTCTTTGACAATACTCTTCTACAGCATCATTTTCGATGGTACATAATGAATGCATCATAGTTATGTATTCCCCATTGTTCAGTTAGGCTAGTTCTCATTTTTAGCATTATAAACAACTCTGTGATGAGCATGTCTGCAAAAAACATCCAGCCTAAGAAAAAATGTATAAGAGTTTATTTGAGCCAAACTGACGACAATTGCTGGGAAGCAGAATCTCAATGGATTGAGAAAATGCTCTGAAGAATGACAGTTTTATAGCTTATTTTATACATAGGATCAAAGAAGGAGGGTTATATGAAATCCATTGGTGATAAATTAAAGGGGTGGGAGAAAGCAAAGTGGGGAAAGCTCTGGGATTGGATAAAAGTAAATTGGAGAGGCAGGTACTTCTTTCACATAGGTGGGTAGAGGATAGTTATTAATCAAGGGACAAGAATAATAATGGGGATTCTGTACTTTCCTGTGCTGGTCTGGAAAAGGGGAGTACTGACATTCCAAGGATGTCATTTTAGGTGCAAAAAGACAATAGACAGGCTCACTTAAAGACACAGATTAACTTTATGAAGGAAGCTTTTGTCTAAAGATGGATGTGACTTCCCACCATGACCCACTTAGTTATGAATGTTTTTTATGCTCATGCCATCTTATGCGGTTATTTTCAGTCTCCTGAGCTTGTCAGGATTAATATGTGGCCCCTTTTCCGTCCACAACTTCACTAACTATATTTTTGCACAGCTCTAATTAATTTCCCAGACAATCTTCCTAGAAGTGAAGCTGTTAGTCCAAGTACATTCTTAAAGCTTTTGTTATATGTTGCCAACAACCTAATATTGATTGTCTGGGTCACACATTTTACAACTGAAGACCCCATCGGGTCTCCAGGCTGCCTTCCTTGAGGAACATAGTCGACTAGAATTATAAACGTCAAAGAACTTCAAGTCCAGTCTTTATTTCCTATTTGAAGCTGTGAAATAACTTTACCTCTCGATTTTTCAATGCCTACTTTGCCAGATGAAGCTATGATACTTTCCTAAATGCAGTGAAAAAACCCCATGAAAAGATCGTGACATCCCAAAGCACATTATTACTTGAACCAAAGAATCCTTGGAGACCAGGCTTTGTCCTCAAAATCATCCTTCATCTGGAGAAGGGGGTACAAGCCTCCTTTGTCTTCCAAGCCATTTTCTCTTGTTTTATTTTTAATCACATCTGGAACTTGACTGAATTGAGAACTAGGAAAAAGGAACCAAAGGGCTCAAAAACTAATTGTCAGGAACAGCAGCCTTCATGCTCTCCAGTGCAAGTGGGCGTTTTTTCAGCCAGGAGGCCATGGGACAAGGCATGTGTTGATATTTGAGATGGTGGGCTGGGCTGAGCCAGCTGATGTAGGGAGGTTGCCTCTCACCCTCACCCAGGCAGGGGGAGGACGCGTCCGGCTGCCTCCAAGGGGTACTTGGAGACAGGAGTGGTTGGAGCAAAGGAGGAAAGCAAGAGCATTGGCCCTCGGGAGCTCTGGGGACACTCATCCCCCAGATCTCACTCCCTGGCCACGCTTTGGCCTTAGGCCTAAGCAAGTCGACATCATTGGGCATCCAACTTTTCTGCGTCCTGCTGATGAACAGTTTGGCAGAGAAAACTGAATTTCCTCATCGTGGTTGAATTGAAGCCATTTACTTACATGAAGCAGAATTGGAGTCTAGCCCTGGACTTTTTCCTTGTCCAGGTCACAAGACCTCCGAGGTGCTTACTGGATAACAGTGCTTTCCCAATGCACAAAGTCACCCCACAGGGCTTCTAGGTCATGAACTTCACAGAACCCTGAGCAGATAACCTGAGGCATTGGAAGAAGGCTCCCTGACCAAAACTCAGAACTCTCCAGGAAACCTCAATGTCCTTGGTCAATACATTTGGATTCCCCTGGAAACCGCCAGGCTCCCCCAAGGCACATGGCTTTCACAGCACCCCAAAGGGATCCAGTTGCCTTTTCGGGTGGAGGCTATGGAGGCACCCACTTGCATGAGGTCACCTCACCTGAGGGACACAGCAGGATGGCTCCTCTGACAGCACAGCCACCATTCTTCCCTGACAAGTGCCCACTGTCCCCCAACTCGGGTTCTCACGTGGATCACGTTCCAGGATGGCGCTCCTCAAAGCGCAGCCAGTGTCTCTGCATGTGACCCAAGGTCCAGTGGAAACCACGGCAACAGCAAAGATCCATCCCAGGAGCCACAGGCGCATGTGTCACCATGATCTCAGAGACCCGCCCCTGAGGCGGGCTGGCCAGATGTCACCAAAACATAATTAAATAATTTAAATTGACTGTTGGGGTGTTAACCCAAAGCAGTCACTGACATCCCTCAGGCTTCCCAGGGCAGCGAGAGCCAATCTGAGTCATTGTACGATGGGTCCCGGGGGAATCCCAGCATAAACAGGAAGGTGCAGGTCTGGCCCACTCCCTGCTGAGTCAGAGCAGGCTTTCCTCTGGGGTCTCCCAGACCCACCTGCCTCTCCTCCTCTGTGGAGGCTCACAGCCCACAGCCGCTCACCCTCCTACAGGAGTGGACAGACTGATGCCTACTCAGGAGCCATTGGGCTGGAGAAAGGGGAGCAGGCTCCCCTTTGGTGGTTTTAATCCCACACCTCCATTTCTGAGTAAATGCACTTTTCTTTCTCCTTCTCCTTTCCCTCCTTCTTTCTCTTCCTTTTCTTTGCTTTCTTTTTTCCCTCATCTAGGTTAGGAAGGAGGAGTTGCCAATACCCAGTTGCCCAATAGGAAGATAAGCATGATCTTCTAGTCCAAAAAGGTTGGAACATCCAAAATTGTTTGGATGTTTTATAGATATACTATACACACGTGCGCAAGTGTGTGTATGTGTGTGCATTATCACATACAGAGATATACACATCAGAAAAACCATACCACTGTTTAACACGTTGATACTTTCTTTGTGGTTTAGTTTTTCCATGGGAACAAACACCATCATCTTTTCTGAACTTGGAGTTGCTAAAGTTCTATGGACGAGTGGGGAGTTTTGAGAAGCTGTGGTGGGGTTAGTATAGATGGAAGAGAGACAAGCTTTCAGATCTAAAGCTGTGTTCAAAAACTACAATAATATTCAAGATTGTTGTGATGTCAGCTCCTTTGAAAGGCAGCAGGATAGTGTAGTGTGAAATTCACAAACTGTGGTCACACAGGGTGAGTTCAAAACCCAGCTCTGACCTTTACGTCCAGAGTGATCTCAGTGAGTTATTCAGCCTCTCTGAGGATCGGTTTTGTCATTCAGGACATAGGTGGTCCTGAGGACTGAATGAGCTAACATGAGTAAACCTCTTGATATGTACAATAAGTATTCAGTAAATTATATCTGTTATTTTGCAAAACAAGTTTTAAAAGTATTCTGCAGTTTGCATTGTTAAGACTTGGAAGGTGATAAGTTATGCCTCCTTTACAATGTTTTCTTATAAGTAAACTATTAGGGTTTTAAAGAAAATACTTTTGCTTTATAATATAAGTAGACCCTCTATTGAGAACTGTTGAATAAACCACATATAAGCTCTTAGATTAAGAATTTAAACTTCAGTACAGGTATAATAGATTAATTTGCTCAGCTGACAGAATTGTCATCATGAAAGCCAGTGAAATTAATATATCAATTTCACCTATAATTTTAAAAAGAAAGAAAAAAGATCTAGAAAGAGTGGAAAGGCTTTCCTTATCTAGTCTCTGTTCGTTATCAATTTAAGTTGACTTAGACCTAAAGCTGGAAAGGATGAGAAGTGAAAGATAGCTGATCTACCATGACAAAGGGGTAGGAAGATGGCAGAGTATTTCCTTTTTGTTAAAGATCAAAACAAGAGCTTCCACGGGAAGTAAAGATTCACACAGGAAAGGCCTGGAAAACTGGCAGCTAAGTGGAGGGCTCCTACTGGGGTCCTGATCCCCGGTGACCGATAGCCCCCATTGTGTCCAGGCCTAGTGCTTCCGGGCAGGAAATCCCAGCCCCCTGCACCAGGATAAGGCCAGTTAAGGCCAGCCTGGGAGCAGGGCTACTGGGGGCATCTCACTGCCACTTCCCACTCTCCTGAGCCGGTTGGGTTCAGGCTCTTTTCCCAGGACCTCAGAGGTCAGTACTGGTGTGGACTGGGCTGGTGGGAAAGCCAGTCTTTTCTGAGTGGAGGTTGGCTGTTAAAGCCAGGCCTGGGGGTCAGAGTAGAGTGCTGGTTGAGGGGAAGGGTGTGAGTAGGGTGAGGGATGAGGAGTGAGAGACGAAAACAATTTGAAGGTTCACAAGGTGGCTTATGTTTTGGGGACATAGTGAGTTCAAGGGTCAGGGTAGAAGGTGATTTGAGGGTTGAGATAGGAAGAATTCTCTCTTCCCTTTATTTTTATCTTTTCCCTGGTTTTGATTTTATATTTTGGCTAATTTTGCCTAATAAGCAAGGACAGAATAAATTCTACTGGGTTGTGGGGAAAGTCCTGTCGTATTTTTTCTATGGTTTTTGTTGCAAAAATGCATCATGACTTTTCTGACAACCCAATAGTTTTCACAAATCTGTTTTGTGATGAGATGGTGATATCGAGCCCTGGGAGGCTCAGCTGGGGCTCTTCCCTGGGGTCCTGATGTCACATTCTCATCACCCATTTGGATTGAAAGAGTACCAAATAGGGCCGGCCGAGTGGTGCAATGGTTAAGAGCTGGCTTGGGACACCAGAGGGCCCCGGTTCGGATCCCACATATGAGGGCCAGTGACACTGCCCTCTACAGCTAAGATGCTGAACAACAGCTCAACCTGGAGCTGGGCTGCCGTGAGTCACCGGCGATGGCGTAGGCTGCAGCCCCTGTGGCAGTGGGTTGCCATGGGCTACCGTGTGTGGCCAGCAGCCAGCGTGAGCGGCCAGCAGCCGCAGTGAGTGGCCATCCAGAAGCCGGCGACTGATCTGCCTCGCCCAGGAAGAGCGCAATGATGGTGCCAACTTGGGCCAGAGTGAAGCAACGTCCTTCACAACTAGACTGAAGAACAAAAGGATAGCAACTTGTCTGTTCCCCTTCCCCCAATTCTCCAATAAAAATCTTAAAAAAAAAAAAAAAGAAAAAGTACCAAATATGTGGGCATTCAAATACCTGACCTAGATTTACCCGCCTATGCATTTTTTAAAGATAGGATAAAGGAATTTGAGAAAATTTTTAATAATAAAAATAATGATAGCAATAATAATAACAAACACATATAGCACTTACTATGTCCTAGGCACTGTTCTAAATGCTTTAGGTATAGTAACACATTTAATCTTCATAGCAACTCTTTGAGGCAGGAAGTAACATCATCTCCATTTTATAGATATAGAAACTAAATTACAGGAAAGTAATTTAACCAAGGTCACATTCCTTATAAAAGATAAAGCTAAGACTTGAACACTGGCAATTTGATTCCACTGTCCATATTCTTACCAGCTACACTATGTTGTCTTTCATTAAATTGCAATTTCATATCTTAATTTTAAAACAAAAATCAAAATTTCATTATAACTGCTTTTTAAAAATTGCATTATTGCTTTTTCCTGATTATAAAATTTATAGTTATTGTAGAAAATTTGAAAATAAATTTAAAACATCACAAAAAAGAAAAGTAAAACTACCTATCCTCTTGCCACACAGAAATAACTACTATTAACATTTTAATATATTTTCTTTCAGAAACTTTTCTATGCATAAACATATCTACACTATTAAGATAATACTCTACATATTATTATGACACTTTTCCCCTGTACAATATGTCAAGAATGTGTTTTTATGCCATGTGGTAGTCTGCAACTTGATTTTTAATGGCTATTGAGTATTTCATCATTGAATTCCTATAATTTATTTAACCAACCCCCTGCTATTAGACATTCAGTAATTACTTTTTTTAATTCTTAAAAGTAACTCTGTGATAACCCCAATAATCACATTTAAGTACATGTTTTTCATCCTCTAAAACAAAGAGGGTACATTATGTGACACTTACCCGAGAAGCTCTGAGTTTAAATAGAAAGTTCTGAGGACTTTGAAAAGCCATCTAAATGCAGTTTTTAGGTCTCCCTGCCTTGTGGAGCACACAGACCCTGACTCAGGCTGAAATATTTGTGTGGCACCTACTACTTGCCAATCACTATTTCAGGAACAGGAGCTACAGCCTCCAGAGCATTCATGGAGCTTTTATAGAGAGAGGCTAAGAGCCCAGAGCCCAGGATTCTGGAGTTACATTGCTTGCTCTGGCCCCTAGAAGTCAAACTGTGTGACTTTGGGCAAGTAACTGCTACTCTGAACCTCAGTCTCTTCCTCTGTGAAGCTAATAGTATCTACCTCATAGATTGTTATACAAATTAAATGAGATAATACTTGTAAAGTTTTCCTACAATGTCTGGCACACACTAAGTGCTCTACCTGTTTTTATTAGCTCTAACCCCACCCCCCTGCTTTTACTGTTGAAGATATGTCCATCTGAGGCTCTAGTCCCATTTCTCAATAATTCTAAACCACTCTATTATCTACACTTAAAATAATTCTACTCTCTTCCTGCCAGCAGCCTAATTGAGGGAACTGCCTGACCTATTATCACTTGAGTGGTGCACACTGTCAAGGAAAAAGGAAGCACGAAGTTAACAGATAAAAATACAGAGTTCAGCAGTTAGTCTTTCAAACAGCAGTAGATACTCGATTAATCTTGAAACTTAGAGTCAACAAAGCACAATTGCTTAGGTTTACTCTGGACAAAGAGATTTTCTCAGCGAGAGAAAATCCGGCCCAATGCCTCATGTTCCTTGGAGTTCAGTTTACATTTTGAAACTCTAAACCCCTCCAGTTACTCTTCTACAAATTACATCTGCTGTGACCCACACAATGACCGTATCAACGAATGCTAAGTGAGAACAGTGGGAGGAGCACAGACTGCCTCATTCCAGTCAGGGTATTTTCAATCCCTTTTGTGGTCAGGAGCTTCATGGAGTCCAGGATTGTCAAGCAAAAAGGCTCAGGGGCCAACATCGCAATGGTTGCTCCACCCTTTTCACTCTCTCCCTCTGCAAAAGAATCAGCAGCTTGGTCACTGCATTTTATTCTTATTCCTTGACAGCGCTAATCTTTTTTTTTTCTTTTTCATTTTGCTATAACGTATTATTTAAATAGCAAATTACAGTGCAGTACTTGCTAACTGGGGTGGAGATTTGCAAGGTGCTAATGGGGGAATGCCCAGATTATCGCATGAAATCAGAATGGTCCTCAAGTTAGCTTAAAAATCTTCTCAGCTATGTATCCCCAGTCTTTTAAAAATGCTGCAAACTGTTGGAAAATACAGGGGGCTCTCTGTAATCCCTGAATATGGCGCATGGACAGGAAATGTGACTTTGGGGGAACAAATTTAGGAGTAATTGGGGAGGGAACACAATCTAACAGGTGGAGGATCAAAGTGGATGTTTCTCTTCCTTCATCTATTACCAGCAGAGTTCTAGAGCTGGCTTGACATTTCACTTCTTGATGCTTTAGTTTTCTTTTTTTAAAAAAACAGGAGTCACACTACTAGGTAATCTCTAAAGTTCTATACAAGGTTCTATGAAATATTTTTTAAAACATGTTTTTGCATGTTTATGAGACTTGGGAAGCCTGATAAATGTTTCTATTAATAATATGTGGGGAGCAAAGAGCATGAATAGGTAATTCATAAGAAAAAACACAAATAACTGATACATACTTTCAAAGAAGATCAACTTTACTAATAATCAATTCTCTACTTGTCCAAATAATACGTTTCTTTTGAAAACAGCTTATAAAGAGAGCCCCTTGGAGAGCTGAGATAGCCTTGCTCGCCTAGAAGGTCATGTAGGGTACAAGTAAACCTCTAAGTCAGGGGGTGTCTGAGCAGAGCAGGGACCTGATGCCTCACAGCCTGCTGCTCCTCCCGCTGCTTCATTGGGTGGACTCAGTTGGCTTTGTTTGCCTGGAGTCCAGGCCCCCTTCTGCTGTCAGCAGTCCTTGGGCAGCCACTCATCCCTGACTCAGGCTATTTGCTTTGGAGATGCTGGCCAACCCCTGGTCAGTCCAGTGGAACTCAATCCTGGGATTTTGACAGAATTATCAGGAAAGCGGGGTTTATTCCTGCTGGCACTAAGAGCTATAGGAAAACAGCAGAAACTAGAATAATGGTAGTCAGGAGCTGGGGGGAGAGGGAAATGAAGAGTTGTTGTTTAGTGGGTATAAAGTTTCCATTTTGCAAGATGAAAAAGCTCTGGAGGCCTGCTGCACAACAACGTGAATGTACTTAACACTACTAAATCGTACACTTGAAAATGGTTAAGATGGCAAATCTCAAGTGCTTTTTAAACCCAATTTAAAAAAATTAATTAGGAAGGAAGGAAGGAAGGAAGGATGGAAGGAAAGAAAACATGGCCCAGGAGGTCCTGTACCCCACAAAGAGGGCCTAACTGAAAAATGAAACCGATATAGAGAAAGCAAAGCTAAGAAATCAATTCCTGATAACTTTGTATGATTCCCCAAATCCAGTCATGCCTGAAGCTGGTCCTATCCATGGACTTTTTATGTCATTATTATTTTTGAAGTAATACATATACAAGGTTTTAAAAGTAAAATAATATTATGAGGTTTATAAACAACAACAGCCTCTTGCATACTCCTTCGCATCTTTTTTATCTTCCTCTTAAGTACGCTCTGCTGCTTTGTGTGGTATTTATGTCTGTATTTCTAACCAATCGGGTTGTACTGCTACTATTCAGGCCTATACTTTTATATAGTATCTACTGACTTTTTATATGGAAGATGAAGATGTAGCATTCTTCTTCTTCATTACCCCTCACCCTGCTCCATCCTTCCAAAATAGATATTTTATAATTTTTGGTTGAATCACTGTTTAGTTTTCATCTTATTTTGAAATATAATGTGATTACATTTCCTTCTTTCACTGTTTATTCTTTCTAAAGGTAATAATTTTCTCCCTTTTATTGTCTGTTCATTTTTCACTATTATAATTTCTTCCTACACTCATAAAAGCATTGTAAAACCCTGCGAATTCAACTTTTTTTTCAGTTAAGCATCTGATAGTCTTTCAGTTCCATTTTTTTCCCCTAGAGATATTCCCTTTGGAGCCTCCCATCTGCCTGCTTCAATCTGGACTAGTTAACTTCCAGGCCTGCTGTGAGAATTCCCTGACTTTATCTTCAACACTTCTTGTGGCAGACACTACAGCGGGTTCACCAAAAACAGATCCTTCCTCTTCCTGAGCACAGACCTAGACTGTGTCAACTTCAGCTGATAGACTATGAGCAAAAATGATGCTCACCATTTATAGACCTGGTGCATAAAACCCTCTAGAGAGAGAGGTCCTCTTTTTCTTCCCTGAGGTAACATCGGAATCCGCATGTTAAGGATAGCTGAGCCTTTGTCAGCTGAGCCCTGAATAACTTTATGGAGTAGTTATTCTGCCATCTTTACCACTGATTGGACGTATATGAATGAGCAATAATTTTCCTTATTCTGTAATTGTTCCTTCTTATGGCATCTGGTTCTCATTTCCATAATGAAACATTATCTATTATCTCTTTGAGGACATGGAAGGATTGTTGTTTTGTTTTTAGTTCTCTTTTTTGCTTCCTGCACTGTCTCTGTTTCCTCTGAGCTCTTTTTGCCATCAATCTGTTTTTGCAATTGTCTTTCATGTTGAGTTTTTCCCCCCAAGTATATAAATATCGTCACTGACTCTCTGACCATATTTGAGAGTGAAGCACTAAAACATTAATTACAAGCTATCTGACTATGGGTGAGGTTTATTGCTCCATAATCTTCATTAGGGTGATAAGGTAACTGATTGGCTTTTTTATTTGAGAGCCCCAAAATCTCACTATGGCAGGTCTTTTCTCTTGGGCTGGCCAGTCTCCCCAGAGATGAATTCCATGTGTAGGCTCCTGCCTAGTCTATAAGCCTGACCACTGGAGTTCTGAGAGCTGAGTGGAGAAAGCGTTGGAGGTCTCACCACTCAGAATGTGGAGCTGCCCTCCCTTTCAGAAAACTGTCTCCACCTCTTTCATTTTCAGGTGCCTCCCCCGGAAGACCCCTGCCATATTTAGTATCTCTGGCTCTGCAACTTCTCTGGTTAAAGTTCCCCACACTGTAAACCTTCAGTCTTCCGTCAGGGTTTAGGAGAGGTGTGGACCTCCTCATATATACTTTCAGGCGATGTTTCTGTTTTTCAGCCCATGCCTCCCCCTGGCCTTCAGCGGCTCCTGTATCATCAGTTCCTGAGCCTTTTCAGGGTTCTATGGTGCGACTGGGCTTGCTTCTCCTTTAAATCTCTTTGTAATGAGTGTTGGGGTCCACCACCCATATGCTCTCTTTTTCATTGAAGCTCTCATTTCCCAGCTGCTGGAAGTATTGGCTGATGAAGGCTTACTGCTGAGTTCCTTCCCAGGAATTGGCCACATCCAATGACTAGTCAGTGCAGCGGTACCAAGGCTTGAGCCCTTTGCTTCTTTTTGGGACCACTCTAAAGAGCTTCCTGTGAGGTCAGTTGAAATTTCTGTGACAGCATCACAGTTCACTTCCTCTTTGTAGATTTTTGCAATTTCAGACTGGTAATAATGAAGAGTTTAAGTCCTAAATGGGTTTCTCCTGTCCAGCCCTCACCAAGGTGAACCTTGGTGAATAAGAACCCAGAGATGCTAGAGCAAAGGAATCAATCCAGAAAAGCATTATTAATCCAGGTTGGCAGAAAAGGAAGAAAAGATACTAGATTAGCTTCTTTGGAATACTGATCCACAAAAGGCAGAAAATGGGAGGCCATACACAAAAATCATTATTACCAGTCTAAAATTGCAAAAATCTACAAAGAGGAACCTCTCTAAGAGCCTATAGTATCAACAAAAGCACTACTACTAACACTTGTATTTTAAGGATTTTAAAAAGATCTATACATGTTTGAACTTATTTTATCTTCACAATAGTCTTATGAGCTGGATGCTTATTTATATTTTATAGATGAGGAAACTGAGGCATAGAAAACTTGCCATTCAGCTAGGAGGTCACAGTGCCAGGATTTGAATCCAGGCAGCCTCTTAACCACAAGACTAAAGCTCTCTCTCCTCCCATTCCTCATGTCACCTACTCACAGCCTCCCCTAAGTTGTTAGAAAGGAAATTCACCCTTTTGGATGGAATAGCAATATGTCTGCCTTGGCAGCATTCCCAGCTGTGTTCAGTCTCATAGCCCAGGCATAATAAAAGTTAGGTGAAGAAGGGAGCTGGGAGGAAGAAAGGCCCAGAGGGATGGTGCTTTTAGCCCTGCCCCTTGACAAATAAATTCTGAGAATCAGTGTAGAGAAAAATGAGGGGAAAAAAAGAATCTTTGGAAAGGAGGGCCAGCTAGCTATGCCTCACTGCAGAGCTGTCCCCTCCAGTCCTTGTCGCAGGGACTTGGTGGTCTGCTCTCAGAGGATGGGTTTTGGTTTATGGATCCAGGAAGAACAGGGCAATATGCAACAGGGATCAAGTCAGAGCCAGTGACTCACCCCGCACGGGGCCCAGAGGTTCAGGAACACATCACAAGATGCTGAGACACGTCTCAAACACTTGCCAGCTGAGTCCATCTGGAACATGACTTCTGAGCATGAAAGAGTGGGGAGACGAGGGGAGGAGCCCTAAATGTGTGGGTCAGTCAGAGCTGACTCAGACGACTTCGAAGGCCAGCCCGGATGATCCCGCCATGTCTCAGACCAGTCCCCAAGTGCTATGAGAGGTCATGAGAGTGGCAAGGCTGAACCTTGAGACTAGCTTCCCAAGTAGGGAGGGAAAGCAGCGCCAGCATTACCCGTTTCCTCCCCATTGCCTCCCGCTTAGATCTCCTTACTCATGTCAGGGCTGCCTGTTGTCTCAAGATGGCCCATCCCTAAATGTGGGAGA
Source organism: Hipposideros armiger (assembly GCF_001890085.2). Taxonomy (NCBI): domain Eukaryota; kingdom Metazoa; phylum Chordata; class Mammalia; order Chiroptera; family Hipposideridae; genus Hipposideros; species Hipposideros armiger. Next base: position 754,807 of record NW_017732046.1, on the reverse strand, counting down.
CAGAAGGAAAGGACTGCCATCCAAAATCCCCAGGGAAGCCTCGTTGCCTTCCCTCTGAATCCTTTCCAAAAGATTCAGAAAGGAGCTTGTAAGCTAGGCCATGAAATCCGTCTCACTTGACTAAGACAAATTTTCACACTTGTAATTATTGAATTTGTGTTGTGGAATTATTTATTCCTTGTCTTTCCCACTGGGAAGTAAATTTCACTGGGGTCAGTTTAGTATGACTAGGGGAGTGCCTGGTACACAGTTGGTGTTCCATACGTATTTGATGAACCGTGCATAGACTTATTCCAGCCCTTACAGATTAATATGAACAAAACCCTCCCCACACCTCTTTGCAGGGACCAGCTTTCAGATACTTCAGAAGCTTCGGTTGCCCCCTCCCCCCTTGATCAGGGCCTTGGTTTGTTTTTGTTTTTTTCTTTGCCTTTGCAGAACTGGCAATTAAATTCCCCGGGGTGGGAGGTGGGGGATTGGAGGGGTAGTGAGAAATGACTTGGAGCCAGATTCCCAAGTCATGTGACTCAGGCCTCAGTTACAGCTCAGGTGTCAGGGGCTGTACTGGGAGGGCGGGATCTCTGGGAAGCTTTTGGTGACTGAATAACTCGGATGAAGAATTGGAGACGCTGGAGAATCCACTTTTGAAAGGAAATGTCAGTAACTTGGGGGAAAAACGAAGGGCGAGCTCCTTGGCTATGAAGACGTATACTGGCTATGAGTCAAACTGGCACGCTTCCAGATTTTTATTTCTGGTGTTTGGTGGTTAAATAAAAAAAGCTTATAAACTTAACTCCAGTTAGAAAAAAAATACAACTATTTCAAATATTGATCCTGGATAATCCCTTCAAACCTGGCAGGGAGACCACCCGGTGTGAGGGGAGGGGAGGCAGCCCAGTGGGTGGGAACTCAGGGGAAGGCTGGGGCCAACCGTGGCTCTGCGGCTGCTGAATTGGAACAACACATTCCCCATTCTGGGTGCGTGTTTTATTGGTCACCGCTCTTCCTCTCATTGGATTTCAAGGACCAAGGGACCAAAAAAAAAAAAAATCATTTTGTAGGCAGGTAGCCTCCAATTTAGCAGTGATTCTCCATCTTTCTAGACTGGTCACATCCTAACATTTACATTTGACACTTAGTGACTCTACCTCTCTTTGCAAAAAGAATGTATACATATTTATTTTTTAAATGGAAATGAATTTAACACAATTTTATCAGATCAGTAAAAACATGACACATCCCAAATAGAAAAATTGGCAAGAGATACGAACTGGCAGTTCACTGAAGGGAAACAAATGCTCAATAAACACCTGAAAAGATGTTTGCCCCCAATAGTTTTCCAGAAATGCAATTAAAACAATGAGGAACCATGTTGTATCTTTCAGATTGGAAAAGATTGTGAGAAATAATGTTATTCGCAAATTTTAACTATTGGAAAACCAGAGTCAACTGGAAGACTGCAGAACTGAGACCTCAGTCAGGTGACTGGTCACAATATTCTTTTTATTAAAAGTGTATAATATACCACTTCATGGACGGTATAGAGACTTGACCACTGCACTGTACATCTGAAGTTGAAGTTGAATAATATTGTATGTCAACTATAATCTAATATGTATATATAGTCACAGGATGTGGAGTACAGTGTGGGGAGTGGAGTCAATGGAATTATAATAGATATGTATGATATGGGGGGAGAGGGGGTGGAGGGAGAGGTGGGTTGGGGAAGGGGTTGTCACTTTGTGAGGGGTGAAAACTATAACTATTGCATTGTTTTGTACACCTGAAACTAATTTTTAAAAAGCATATAACATAATATAATATAATAATATAATATAATTTAATAATTCCTTCCCAAACACCCACAACAACCAGTTATAAAATATGGAAAAATTTTCCATTCATAAAAACAACCACAACAACAAAATTTAAAGTGCCTGGGAATTAATATAATAAGAAATGAGGAACCTATATAAAGAAAAGCAGTCTACTTTATTGACAGACAATGAAAACAAAACAAAAGAAGCACACTTCTGAAAATACCTGGGTAAATCAAAGATTTAAATGTAAAATATAAAATCATAAAAGCCCTGGAAGAAAATATAAGTAATTATGTAATTCTGAAATAGGGAAGACTTTCTATGGATGACCCCAAAGCAGAAACCATTAGTGAAAAGTTGGATACATATGGCCATATACCAAAAAAAAAAAAAAAAAGTGTATATATATATTAGTATGTTGGTAAATAACATAAACCAAACTAAAAGGCAAATAAACTAATAACTATAAATATTAAGTATTTTCCTCAATTTAAAAAAAGTTACTGCTGTTATTTTTTTTGTTACAGAACATTCATTACTGTTCATTGTAAAGAAGCATTTCTCTCTCTCTCTCTCTCTCTCTCTCTCTCTCTCTCTCAGTATCCCTGAGATGGACCCTGGCTTTCTCATATCCTCAGTCTCTAAATTTTAGAATGCTTTTTGGAATGCTCTGGGCCTCAGTTTCTCTGACCCCTTCTCTGTTTACACTTACTCCCTAGGTGATGTCATCCAGTCCCATCAATGCTCTACACGTCAATACCGTAACTCCCATGTTTATATCTCTTGCTTGGACCTCCACTGAACTTCAGACTCATATATTCAATTGCCTATTCACATCTCTATTCAAATGTCTAACACCTATCTCACCCTTAACAGAATTTTTTATTTCATTCATGTTAAAAGACAGTAGGCCCCAAATGGAGTCAGCTCTGCTAAACCCCATGTCACCAAACCCAGGCTTAATTACAGTTTGGTTTTCCCAGAAATGGAATTTTAAACCAAGAATCCCATCATCATCACCAGGTAGTTAGTCTTCCTGATAGATCCCTTCCATCTCCTAAAGCAGGGGTGTCAAACTCAATTAAAACACGGGCCATTTGGTGCAACAGGCAAGATTCACGCGGGCCACATCACATTTACAAATTTTGTTAAATTTATATTCTGAAGTGAGGATTCAGGAATATAGATAGGATAATTAAAACACTATATAATTGCTTTTATTTAAACATTTATTTTATTTAATGTATTTATAAAACTAAAATTATTCTTTTTTACCCGAGTGCTCTTTTTAACCTTTTCACTATTGGGATCTGTTTACATTACGTGACACAGAGAGTGGCAGACATATCGCTTCCAAACGTGGCGGAACTGAGTCAGCGTGGTTATACACGCCCACAGGCCCCCCAGGACAGGCACTGGGCCACGTGTATACTTGTTTTCAGTAGTTAAAAGGTTAACGAGGGAATTGTGTGTACGGTATTGCCTCGATCTCCCCTAAGCGCTATTTTCTTCATAAAAATTTTTTCTATTTTCATTTTATTTCAGAGCATCACGGGCCACAAAAAATTACCTCGAGGGCCGCTTGCGGCCAGCGGGCCGCCAGTTTCACACCCCTGCCCTAAAGGAACGTAACCTTGTAATAACCAATCTACTTTTTGCCTACCTTGTTCCTGCTTTCTTCTGCCTATAAAAGCCTTCTATTTTGTACACAGAGCTCCTTTCTAGCTGCTAGATTGGATGCTGCATGATTCACAAATCACTTAAAAAAGCCAGTGAGCCCTTTAAATTTACTCAGTTGAATTTTGTTTTTTAACACACAAACTGCTTTCCTTACAATTCTCTTCATCTCAGTAAATGTGCCTTTGCTCTTTCGTTGCTTGGCCCCAAAACCTTGGAGTCATCCCTTACTCCTCTCTTTCTCTCACACCCCACATTCAATCTGTCAACAAATCATGTCATTCCCGAATCCTTCTTCTTCTCAGCACTTTCTCCACTTTCTCACTTGTCCAGGCCACAGCCTCTATAGCAGAAGCTCAGCATTCCTCTCCCAGTGCGTTAATTATTGCTTTGGTAAACACAGTGTCCTCGGGGCCCTCCTGAAGAGCAGAGCTGTTGGGTTTTCCAGCCTCATGTAGCGGAGCCACTCCTGCACGCCCACTGCTCTGAGCCTTTTGGTCCCTTCTCCAACCATCTGCCACAGCAGTTTGACATTTCAGCTTCACTTCATTTGGGACACTGCTTTCTCTGAGCAGCATGTTGGCCCTATTTCCCAGGGTCCCTGCCAGGGTGTTAAATTCTGCATCATAAGGGAATATCCCGAATCAATAACTCTCTATGGCAAGAAACTCAAGGCAGCCCTCATGACCCTGCCTCCTGGTATTTACACACTGGGCATTCCTGACCCTTGAACTGAGATGTACACTAAGTCCTCAATGTCATTGCCAGTTTCTGCAACTTTAAGCGAAACGACATAACAAAACCAATTTTACCATAGGCTAATTGATATAAGTTCCTACTGCATAACTTTATAACAAAATGACATTTAATGAAATGACATTATTCAAGGACCTGCTGTATGTGATTACATTACATAAGATTGTAACATATGTCTTGCTAGGAGACTCTCTCCCTTGCTGCCTTTGAAGAAGCAAGTTGCCATGTATGAGCTTTCCTAAGGAGAGGGACTCATGGCAAAAACGGAGGCAGACTGCCAGCAAGAAACTGAGGCTCCTCCCATCCCCCCCGTTCAACATTCTGCAGGGACCGAAATCCTGCCGACAACTGTGTGCGCTTGGGAGTGGATCCTTCCCCACTCAAGCTTTCAGATAAGATCCCAGCCCTGTCATCTTGACTGCAGCCTTACAGAGGACCCTACTAAACTGTGCTGGAACTCCTGACCTGTGAGAAACTGTGAGAAAATTAAATGTGCGTTGTTTGAAGCCACTTAAGACACAGGTTTGTAGTGGTATTATTATGTAGCAATAGATAACTAATGCACTTTTTCTTATCCAACCTTATGTTCTGCCCACCACCCCTCTTTGATCAAGCACTCTCAGGGTCCAATCTCATCCACATTCTCCCAGCTTCTATCAGCACATATTGGTCAGGTCCTGCAGTTCTTTTCTTCTCTTAGTGAACCCAGCTGGGCGATATTGTGACTTGACTCTAGTTATTGGTTTTAACAACTGACCGCTACATTTTGCCAGAGAATATGTCCTGAAGGTACTTCACCTACTACCAGTAATGGGGTCTTCCTAGCAGTTCAAAATCCCATTTTAGAGCCTGCTCCCTAAGACCACTTCCTGTACCAGCTGTCATAGCTCAGGCACACTGGAAACAGATTGCAAGAGTGAGCTCTGTGTGCAGGAGACTTATTTAGAAGTGCTCTCAGGGAGTGAGGGAGGCAGGGTTGAGCAGAGGGAGAAGATGGACCACAACGCAGTTACAACAAACATTTCAGCAGCCCCTGCAGGGAGCCACAGCACCCAGATGGCCCTTCAGAGCTGTTCTGTCTTAAGCCCAGAACTTTATACCCCCTTATCATCCAATCATTGAATGTAGGCTGCTTCCAGGGAGTGGGACACAGCCTTGGGCAGGTGGCTCTTCACTGTGGGAAATTCCCTGAGAGAAAGAAAGTCAGCTGCAAACATAGTTACCAACACTCCCAGTGACTGGGAGGGTGGGGGCAGAGGGGAGGGGTCCTGGGTCCTAAGACATATCCAGCACCCTCTGCATTCTCCCTAGTAATCCTCCTTAACCCATTTCCACACTTCTTCAGCTGTCCCACACACATACTAGCCTCTCTCACCTTCAGGACAGACCTGCTGTCGGCCCTGTGAGATCAGGCTTGGGTTGTCTCCAGGAGCTGGGAAAACAACAGGCTCCCAGGGCCTTAGTCTAATCTTCATCATCTTAGATCAGCCTGAGAAATGATGCATGTGGTTCCATGATGGCCAATGCAGAAAACACAGGGAGAAGCCACTGAGAGGGGAAAAAAAAGCCCTTTCTCCTCTCCCTGAGCGGGCTGCACACACTGCCAGGCCAGTACTTGATCTCATTTAACCATCACAGCAACCACGAGCTGAGAATAATACCTCTGCTGTACAGAGGAAGAGTGGGGATCAGAAACAATCAGTAGCTGGGTGTAAATCTCTCTGCAGTAATGGCTCTATCTTAGTCTACTTTGCTGCCTCCTCCTCATTCAGACCTTAAATGTTGGAATAGCTCCCTGATTATAGTGTCTCATCCATTCTATGGCTTAAACACCATCTTTATACTGCTGATTCTAAATTTGTACTCCAGCTCAGACTACTGCTCAAAACTCTAGACCTAGATATTCATTTGCCTTCTCAGCATCTCCACTTGGATATCTAGGAATGAACTTGATAGAATTCAAAATAGAATTATTGATTTTTCTCCACCAAATCTCACCACCCCCATTCCTACAACCACAGTTTTCATTCCTACCAAGAAATGGTATTGCCATTCTTCCAATTGCTTAGGCCAGAAACCTGGTGTCATCCCTGATTTTTGCATTCTCTCTCATACCCTACACCCAGTCCATTAGCATATACTGTAAGATTTTTCTTTGAAATGTATGCAAAAGCTGACCCTTTCCTACCAACTTTGCCATTACCATCCTGGCCCCACCCACCATCAGCTCTCATCAGTACTATTGCAAGAGCCACTTCATTGGTCTTCTCACCTCAGTTTCTTCTCTACAATGGAATGATCCTTTTAAAATGTAAAATCCTATTCTTCTGTTCACATCTGCAGTTCAACATTTTCCAATGGTTTTCTGTCTCATCAGAAATAAAATCCAAAGCCCTTGCCCATGGTCTACAAGACTACCTGATCTGGCGCTCTCAACGTCTATCCTCATCTCTTACCCGCCTCTCTTACCCTTACATCCCACCCCTTCTTATTTCACTATAGCCACTGACCTCCTTGCCAGTCCTCAACACCCTAGTGATGCGGCTCCCACCTCAGGCCTTTGCATTCCTTATTTCCTCATAGATATTTAGTCGTCTCCCTCTCCCCCTGCTTTCTTTTCTTCTCTGCTCAAGTGTGCTCTGTTTGGGTGATGCCTCTGGATATCAAAAAGGCATTTTTTTTTTACCAGCCTATCTTATTCCCTAACACTCTTACTCTGCTTTATTTTTCTGTATATCATTTGTTTATTTGATAGCTTCCCTGCTAGAATGTAGGTTTTCTGAAGGCAGGTCTGCTGTTCACTAATGTGTCCCCAGTACCTAGAATAGTACCTGACACACAGGGAGAGCTCAAGGAGTTTTAGTTGCATGAATTAATAAATTAATGAATGAGCGAACTGCCAATGAAGAGGTATGACCTGGCAAGCTTCTTTCCAGCTTCTTGGAAAAGTATCCTGTGAAAACGCAGGGGGCAGTAATAACAGCAGAAACCGGTATACCAGCTGCCTTGTTTTGCATCTAGGGATTTCCCATACTGTGTTTGTTACTGTCTTATCACCTCATTCGAAATACAGTTCTAAAACCTCCTGGCTTCCACCCAGACCAGCAGAGTTTATGACATGGCACAACCAAGTTCCTTCTTCCTTACCCATTTCCCAAACACTTCCACATCCACACCCACACTTAACCTTAGCAAACAAATTCCTCCTCACAGAACACATTCACGCCAACCAAATATACGAAAACCTATATTTACAAAAAGATTAGGAGGAGTTTACGCATTTCACAAAAGGATCCTTTGCTTTGGAAAAGGATTGACCACAGGAATCCTTTAAATAACTGGTTCACTAAATGAATTTAAAATAGGACTTGGCTTCAAGCATCTCCCCTAGAAAAAAGAAAAAGGAAAAAAAACCTACTTATGTTCTAGTCACAAGGCCTGTACTATTAGTCATTCTTTTATTTAATCCTGATATTCTATGACTTAGCCAGTTACACCAGGGATACGTCTAATTATTACATCAGTTTCTTTGTATGTTTTGAGTTTATTTGAGCATTAAAAAACATCATATTCTTTCTGAGGAAAAATACAAAATAATAGCACTCTGGGGTCATTTATTTTTGGGGCAAATAAATTTTACACACTTCAAAAGCACCCAAGGAGACAACTTTCATTTCCAGCCATTGTGATACCAGACTAGTCTCCCATTGTAAACAACTCTTAACTGACAAAAAGTATGAAATCATTGTTTTCGGACTCTACAGGACTGTGATCCTTGAGAGAAGGGATACAAATGAGATGAACCCCTCCATTGCCCTAGCTTTCTTCCTGGAGGCCCTTGACCCACTGCGGTCCAGGGAGCGGGCGCTCAAACAGGGAGTGGCCCTCTTGCCGAACCCAGAAGAGAGAGATCAGAGTTCAGGGCTATTGAGGTGGTCTGAATTTGTGGGGCAAGATCCTGGAGAGGAGGGAACTCTGCAGAGAAAGAACTCTAGACATCTGCTTAGGGGTCCCCATGAAGCTTTGGCTGAATATTAAGCCGCGCTTGTGTGGGGCAAGAATCCACAAGGCTGGGCCAAGAACAGCTGCCAGAGAAAGAACAACCACTGGGGTGCTGTGAACGAAACAATGACTGAAACTCACACAGGATGGGAAAACATTAAAATTCTGACCAGCCAGATGGAAAGATCTCACTGAAACTCAGGCAGTCGGTAGAGACTCCAGGAAGGCCACATCTTAGGAGAAGGGTTAATGTAAGTTTAGCGTAAAGGTTGCTCTAAACCCAAGTTCATCCACAAGTTAATTAATTGCCTGCTAAAAAAAAAGAAAGGAAAAACCCAACTCAACCCTTTATTAAAAAAGACAACAAAATACAAACCTTAACAGTGTGGCATTCATAATGTCCAGAGATTATTAGACATCTGAAGAAGGGGAAGATGCAACCCATTATGAGGAGAACTATCAATCAATAGAAACTGACACTCCCAATGTTTTCTTTGCAACATGGTACAATATTTACTTTTAGGAATGAGAACTCTGATTCAATAAGAAGATAAATGATGTTCTGGTTATGTAGTTTAGAAGATAGAAAAGTATATGATACTTCTTAGAAGGATTTATATCCATTCCAAATGGAAAAAATTGAAAAATATTTTGTACTTAGAGGGATAAGCTTCATGTCTTTGATAATCACTCTTGAATCATATGAATAATTTACAATGGCATCGAGTTATCATGCTGTAAGGGGCCACAGAGAACATCTATTTCCTGACTTGAGAGACGAGGAAACCAAAGCCCAGTGACTTACTAGTAATAGCAGCTGAATATCATTGAGCCAGGTTAGCTTCCTAACCCTATGTTTTTTCCATGCTCCTTCTAGAGCCATCTTGTTAATTTTTAAATTCTACAGTATTTATTGCAGATCCACTGTGGGGAGTAATATTCTAGACGCTGGAAAAGTCAAGTAAGGCCTCTCTTTAATGGAGCTCATATTCTAATGGGAAAGGCACGCAACAAGCAAGAAAACAAATGATTAAAAATTCCAGACCATTAACTGAACTTATTGTGGTGATCATTTTGCAATATGCGCAAATATCAATTCATTATGTTGTACACCTGAAACTAAAATAATATAATATGCCAATTATATCTCAATAAAAGAAAAACGAAATCCAGATTGGAAGAAGTACTCAGGAGAAAATAAAAGCTGAAAAACAGGACAGAGAGTGACTGGGGATGAGAAAGGTACCTAATTTTGTTTGTGTGATCAGAGAAGGCTTCTCTAAGGAGATGATATCTGCTTTGAAGCCTGAGTGATGACAAAGAGCTGGTCATGTGAAAATCTAGAAAGAAATAATTCCAGGCAGAGAGAATAGCAAGTGTAAAGGTCCTGAGGTAGAACTGAGCTTGGCATGACTAAAGTAACAAGGAGTGGGAGAATAGTGAGGAAGAGACAGAGATGGCAGATTTATATCTGGGACCTACTGCTAATTTACTGTACTTCTTAGTTAAGTCTAGGTGACCACTAAGACCTTGTCAGCCTCTGACATATTATGGTTCTCTGATTTATTGAGCATGTACAATGTGCCAGTAAGAAGTAGGTGCCATGCAGAGATTCAAGAAGAAGAAGATAACGTCCTATGTGTGGTGCAATAAGTAGAGAATGAACTCTGAAATCAGCTGGCCTCATTTGGACACACATGTATAAATCATGTGTTCTTGGGCAATTCCTTGGGGGCTTATTAGAGTCTCAGCTTCCTTATTGACAAAAATGGACATAATGTTAACTAGTTCAGAGTGACCAGAAGGACTCAATGAGATGTAAAATAAAACCCAGTCCAGTGTTTGGCACATATTGGCACCTTAAAAAATGTTATTTTCAATCTTCTTTCTAGGGAATATGACAGGTAATGCTTATTGTAAAAGCATGTGAAAATGCTTAAAGAGAAGATGAGATAATTCATTAATTAAACGATCTGTGTGACATGCTTACTATGTGCCAAGCACTGTTTTAAACTATGAGGATAGAGTGGTGAGCAAGACAGACCCTGTTTCTCTTGGAGCATCTATCCTGATAGGGAGAGACTGACAATAAACAAACTAAAACACATAAGAAAAAAATATAAGTGAGGAATAAATGTTATGCAAAGAATTAAACCTGATTGATGTGATGGAGAAAAACTGGGTGTCTTCTAAAGACTGGGTGATCCAGGAAACCTTTTAAGCTGAGTTCTGACACATAAGGAGGAGCCAGCTGTGTGATGATCTGGGGAACGGCATTCCAGGCAGAGGGACAGAGAAAGTAAGGCCTCAGGCGAGAAAAAGATCACAGAACATGGTGACTGGAGCATTACTCGTGGGTAGGAGATTTATATTAACTGAGGTAAGAGATGAGGAGGGATCAGATCCCTAGGGCTTTAAATGCCAAGATAATCACAGATAAAGGGCCAATCCCCCAATATATAGATAATTCTTAGAAACTGAGAAGGTAAAGGACAACAACCGAGTATAAAAACAGGCAAAGGACAAAAGAGTTCACAGAAAGAGAACAGTAATGATCCTTATACATATGAAAAGATGCACAACTTCATTCATCATAAGAAAAATGCAAATTAAAATTACATGGAGATACCATTTTTATCCATCAGATTGGCAAAAATACCAGAACTGGATAGTGAACTCAGCTGGTGCAGCTATGGGAAAACAGGTATTGTTGATAGGCCCACAAAATGGTGCAACTTCAATAGGATACAATTTGGTAATTTTATTACAAATAAAAATGCATTCACTCTTCGGTCTGGTAATTCTTTTTCTGGGACTTTATTCCTGAAATATGCCTGCACACAAACCAAAGAATCCACATATGAGGTTATTCACTGTAGCTTGTGTGTAATAGCAAGAGAGAAATAAACCAAATGTGCATTGGAAAGGGGCAGGTTAAATAGGTTAAACAGTAGAACCCTACAAGGCTATAAAAAAAGAATGCAGAATTGTCTTACATTCTGATACGGAAACAAAATATAGTAAGTGAGAAAAGCAAATGTAGAACATGTGTAGCATGCTAACATGGTGTGTGTATTACAGGAGAAAAGAGATTGTTTTTTTTTTTTTAAGATTTTTATTGGGGAATTGGGGGGAGGGGAACAGACAAGTTGCTGTCCTTTTGTTCTTCAGTCTAGTTGTGAAGGATGTTGCTTCACTGGCCCAAGTTGGCACCATCATTGCGTTCTTCCGCGCGAGGCAGATCAGTCGCAGGCTTCTGGGCGGCCACTCACAGCGGCTGCTGGCCGCTCACGCTGGCTGCTGGCTACACACAGTAGCCCATGGCAACCCACTGCCACAGGGGCTGCAGCCTAGCCGTTGCCGGCCACTCACGGCAGCCCAGCTCCAGGTTGAGCTGTTGTTCAGCATCTTAGCTGTAGAGGGCAGTGTCACTGGCCCTCATATGTGGGATCTGAACCAGGGCCCTCTGGCCAGCTCTTAACCAATGCGCCACTCCAACGGCCAAAGAGGTTCTTATTTGCTTGAGCTTACTTTAAAAAATATGACAAACTTGTAAAAGTGAATACCTATGGGGAGAATCGAGTCCTACAAGAGTAGGAGCGAGACTTATTAATATATGCTTTTTTATGTCATTGAAAATTTCTAATCGTGTAAATTTTTATTTAGAACAAATTTTTTTTTAAAAGCTAAAGACAAAAATGAATAAATAAGAAAACCTATGACTCAGCTAAAAACAATTAAGGCTTTGATAAAGAATTCAGAATTTATTCTAAGTGTGCTGGGACATCATAGAGTTTTAAACAGGGCATTGACAGGATCTGGCATATTTTGAAGTGAGTGCTGTAGCAGCAGAGGAGGAAACAAATTGCAGTGGGACAGAAAGGATGCAAGAGTCCACGGGGTGTGCTGGTTTACATTACAGATGTGGATGACTTAGGATGAGGGGGTGCAGATGGAGAGAAACAGAATGTGTTTTGGAAGTAAAGTTAAAAGAACTTGCTGATGGATCAGCTGTGAGGGGTGGGAGAAAATAACAGTTATGTGCTCTGAGCAATGGGGTGGATGTTGATATGATCGGAGCTCAGAAAGTGGTGAAATAACTTACGGATGGGCAGTTTGTAACGTTTTATGGAGAATATCGCTTATCAGCACAGCTGTGAAGGACATTAGGCTCTGAGGAGATGGTGAGAAGGCATTGCAGATGGAGGAGGGAAGGGAGCAGGCCGGGGGCACAGGGCAAGGGGCAGGGGCCACGGGGAGGGTTCTGCCCTTCAAAATGGGTCTCTCTCCTAATTGTTGCTCCCATTTTTCTCTACTGCAGCTCAATTTAGACCCACGGGCAAGAAATGACTTGAAACCAAATCCTCCATTTCCATTACATGCTTCTTTTAGCTGCTTCCTACACTTCCTGTGACTGTTTCTTGTAGTAACTGAAGAGTTTCGACATTGCACATTGGCATTCTGAGAAATATGCTAAAAGGAAAAAAAAAAATCAATCAGTCAAAATGGGGGCTGTCTGGCTGGGTTAAAGATTTGTGGCTTTTTCCTTTGCTGGCGCTGTGAAGATTACTAAACAGAAACTTTATTTAAATTGGAGATGGGAGGGCCTGTAGGGGGAGCTCTCACACCCTCCTACTCATTGTCTATTTCCCCAAACAGGAGGAGTAGTACTTTCTATCTCTATCAGGAAGACCTTCTACTCTACTACTCCAGCAGGAACAAAGGATCTGAACCAGCAACCACTCAGCCAATGAAAGACTTTTATAACTCAGCCAATGAAAAGCCATTACATTTCAAATTCCCAGTTTCCTCCAATGCATTCTTTGTTTACAACAGCCCCTCTGAATTCCCCTTTCCTCTATAAAAGAACTTTCCTCTCCGTTGTTTTCTGGACCTGTGCATGGTTTGCCATGAGACTTCATGTCCCTAATTGCAATTCTTTGTTGTTCCTGTATAAACCCATTTTGTTGGAGAAATATGGCTGTCTATTTGCTTAAGGTAAACAGCACAATAACTGCATTACCTTCTCTTAGAACTGTAATAGAGTAGTGAAGAATGGTGAATTTCCCTAGAGTCCAGGTTGGGTGCTCCAACAAATACTTCTACTTTTAAGGCTAATTTGAAGCTAAGCAGCTTTTTGTTTTCACCTCTCCTCTCCACTTAGGAAAAAAAATCGACAACTAGACTCCCCAATGAAGACACTCTTCTGCCGATACTGTACTTATCTTCAAAGAGTAGTGGCTGCAGAAGTTTGTCTAATGAAGATACTTGAAGCTCTGGCTTCCACCTTTGGGGTAGATTTTTACTATCTTGGTTGGGTTTTAATACCAGCAATCCAGATTTCATACCAACAATCCTTCCCTGCCCTTCCCCTCCACTAAACAGAATCCATGTGTCTTTCCCCTTTAAAAATTCAGCATTATTTCAACACTCTTGTCAAATGCACTATGTTCTTTGCAGGAACTATGTCAGGCAGTTTATAAACCAGGACAAATAACAGAGGGGCAAAAGCTGCTCCACCCAAGTGACTTATGGAGACTTTCCACTCTGGATCTCTGATTGGTCAAGTGAAAGGAACCAAATTGGGCTTTAAAGCTGAGAAATTCTTGTTCTCTTTGCCCATCCTTCTTGTACAGATGGTGTGCCATGGTCTATAAAATGATCATCAGTTCTGGGGCTTCTGAACTCAAAGAAAATATGAGAACATGTTATTAAAAACGAAAGAGGAAAATGGCTGAGATGTAAGAATGTGTGTCTTTTTAAGTGAAGGTAGGGTTCATTTCAGTCATGTAGTTCTACCTTGAGAGCTCTTTCTTTCTCTCTTTCTCTCTTCTTTCCTCCCTCCCTCCCACCTTCCTTCCTTCCTTCCTTCCTTTTCTTCCTTCCTTCCTTCCTTCCTTCCTTCCTTCCTTCCTTCCTTCC
>NW_017732046.1:737201-740430 GCF_001890085.2 Hipposideros armiger | reverse complement strand
TAGTGTTCAGTTCCTCTGAAAAAGTTGAGATTGAAATTTAGGCACAAAGGCAGCAAATATGCCAAAGCTCAAACTTTAGATGATCAATATCTATGAAATGTAAACCAGTCATTTGCCCATTTTCTTTTCTTTTCTTTTCTTTTATTTAATAAAGTTTTAGTTTTCAAAATGTACAGTTGGTGGTATCTGTTGTTCATGCATCTTCACCAGCAGCTGGGACATCCCCACCCTTGGTGTTTCTGGTGTAAATTACTTGAGCTCTGTGCTTTGAAACTAATTTAATAAGTCCTTTACTAAGGAGTTCCTGAAGGGCTGCCTTGGCCAAGGAACTGTGGATTTTCAGTCTCTCAGAGACAACAGCTAGGATTACAAGCTTATAGTTGGCAACTTCCTTACAGAGTTTGTCATAAGTCGCTTTGTCAAACATGACTAGGTTATTGAGTTTGTCCCAAACTTTGCCTTTGGACCACTTCTTCTTTTTGGCCTTGCCTCCAGATTTGTTCACTGGGTCTTTGTCTTTCTTGGCGGACTTTCTAGCATCTTTCTTCTTCTTGTCATCTTTGGGTGGCATTGTGAAGCTTGGACAGCAGCGACTACAACTGCAGCCTCACTAAAATGTCAGACATAAAGCCATTTGTCCATTTTCAAACATATTGAGTTAGGGAAGGGCAATGCTATAGGTTTGACCATCTTCGAAACAAAAAAGAAGTTGACATTTTCCTTGAAAATGGCACTTGGTAATATTTATTCACTTATTATTGTAACATTCACAAGTGCTGGAACAAATCAACCCCTTAAATGATGTTTGCTTAGTTAATATTAATTTTTCTGTAACATTTATGGGAACAGAAGAAGAGGTGAAGTGGCGACAAATCAACAATTTCTGTCTTAGTCTGCTCAGGCTGCTATAACAAGTACCATAGGCTGTGTGGCTAAAACAACAAACATTTATTTCCCGCAGTTCTGGAGGCTGGAAATCCAAGATCAAGGTGCTGGCAGATCTGGTATCTGGTGAGAGTCTACTTCCTGGCTTGTGGATGGCTGTCTTCTCATTATATCCTCACATGAGGGGGAGAGGAAGTCTCTTCTTATTAGGGCACTAATCCTATCATGAGGGCTCCACCCTTATGACCTCATTACCTCCCAAAGGCCTTTCTCCAAATAGTTCCACATTGGGGATTAGGGCTTCAACATATGAATTGTGGGAGATGATATTCAGTTCATAGCATTCTATCCC
Organism: Hipposideros armiger; assembly: GCF_001890085.2. NCBI lineage: Eukaryota > Metazoa > Chordata > Mammalia > Chiroptera > Hipposideridae > Hipposideros > Hipposideros armiger. Next base: position 739,193 of record NW_017732046.1, on the reverse strand, counting down.
AGGGATGCCAAGTTCATGTCTTCTCACTAGCTAAATACATTCATTCCATCCAAACAGTCCCCCCAAAAGTATTAACTCACTCCAGAATCAACAGTAAAGCCCAAAATCTCATCTAAATCTGTTATGAGTGAGAATTAAGGTGGGTATGATTCATCCTGAGGCAAAATTCCTCTCCAGCTCTGAACCTGTGAAACCAAACAAGTTATGTGCTTCCAAAATACAATGGCGGGGCAGGAATAGGATAGAAATTCTGAAAGATAGTAGAATGTGCCACCCCAAAGTACGACTCTAGGAGTTCAGGACAGGCTACTGCAAAATACCCTGCTTTGGTATATTATTTTAAGCTGTAGTCACTTGAAAAACAGCAAATACAGGAAGAGGCTTTCTCTGAACTCTCCTTATCTATCTAAAGACAGATCCTCCAAAAGGATCTGTCATTCATTGTCATAAATGCCCTCCCTGGGAGTTTTATCAACAGAGAAGGATTGGCTCATCACAGGAGAGGAGATGAAAAATAGACACCACACCCAAATTTTGTCACAAACTACCATACCTCTCATTTATTCTTCTAAAGGCCTGTTCATCTTTCCTAAAAATCATTTACTCTCCTCTAAAAGGTCTCTAGCCCCCCTTCTTTTTCCCTAATAAGATGGTATTTAATCCTGAATTCTAAAGCCATCTCCTTACTCATTTTTCCCTAGGGATCTACCATGTATATATGAGGTATACATGTTAATAAACCTGTTTTTCTCTTGTTAATATGTCTTTTATTATATATGTCTCAGCTAAGAACTCAGAAGGGTAGAAAGAAAATTATTTTTTTCCCCTCCCAATTCCCATTCCAAAAGGGAGAAATAAGAAATAAGGAATGGGTGATGGGTTCCAAGCAATTCCAAAACCTAGCAAGGCAAACTCCAAGGCTTGAGAATAATCTCATTGGCTCAATGCTCTGCTCTCCAGGTCTGCTGGGGTGGCATATCACCCCCATGGCTCATGCTGAACCATGAAAAGTTTAGGGAAGACTTAACATTAATCAATTTTTGTTTTTCAGATCTTTTCCCTAAATTTTTCAAAATAGCAGGAAAAAAATAAGATTTTGTTTGTTTTTTACAATGAAAATCAGACAGCGTCTCTCTCTTATTATGGGTCATGCAATCCTTTATGAATCTAATGAAAACTATGACTAGTTGTCATATGTTAAGACCCTAATGAATTTGATCTATTTCTGGTTGCTCTATATACCTGTTTGAGTAATCTATTTAAATCTTCCTATGCTACTACCATACTATTTTTCTTATAAAATTTTATACTAAGTTTTAATATCTGCTAAGGCCAAACCACTCTTACCATTCTTTTTCAGAATTTTAATTCAGTGGGAAATGGATGAACTTTTTAATAAATGCTTCTGGTAGCACTGAATAATCATCTGAAAAATACCAAAAATAGACCCTCACTCTCATACATCACAAAAATATTAAATAAAAATTTTAAATTTAAAAATAAATTACTAGAAGTATTAGTATATATCTAGAGAGACTCTAAGCCAAGAAAACTCTAAGCAGTAAACCCAGAAGTTAAGAAGAAAAGATAAATATATTTGACTACATAAAATTAAATATTTTATATTGGCAATTTCCAAATATATTGAGTTTTTAAAAATTATCCTTTTCTGATTTCAAAACTACTTGTATTGTGGTTAAAAAACTTGCTCAGTATGATTAAGTTCTGTGATATTTGCTGGGAATTTCATTATGGTCTAGTAGTAGTCCATTTTTATAAATATTCCATATGTACAAAATTCTAATTTGGGGATACAAGGTTCTCTGTATGCCCATTAGGTCAAGCTTAATTGCATTGTTCAAATCTTCCATATCCAAATCTTTTTATCAACTTCTGAGAGTAATATGTTAAAATTTTCTACTTTGATGGTGAATTTGTCAGCTTCTTTGTGACATTGTCATTTTGTTTTTTTGCTTTAAAGATCTAGAATGC
>NW_017732046.1:657628-736800 GCF_001890085.2 Hipposideros armiger | reverse complement strand
GTGCCTGGAGGGGGTGGGAAAGAGCATTAACAAATAACTTTTATTTCACCTCCTACAACGGCCATGCTTTACTTTGGCAATTTAAGGGAAGTCTAGTAAAAAAGTGGTGGTCAGCACTCATCTAATAAAGCCTGATAAAAGATAAGCCATGTGAAAAAAAGCAAATAACAAATGTTACGATGCAATCGTATTTATTATCATGACATGTACATGTTGATATGAACATAAGGAAATGTCTGGGAACACATACACAAAATCAGTATTATTATCTCTAAGTGCAAGGATTATGGAGACATTTTCACCACTACCTATTTTTGTATTGTTTACGTTCATTTTATACATATATATTAATCGTGTGTAAAAGAAAAATAATCATTTTAGAGGCTGTAACTACAAAAAGGCTACGGACTGTCTCACTGAAGAAACCCAAAACAACAAAAAAATCTCAGACACATCAGTGCAAAATTTTACATACAATTCCAGGTAGTTAATAGATTCTCTGAAGCCCATTTGTGGATTGCCTAGGTTCCTGCTCCAGTAGATACAAGGAGAGTTTAATGGCAGAAAAATTAGTTGAACTGCCAGTTTCTCCCTCCATTCTCTGAGTGAGGAGCTGGCTCCAAGGTGTAATCTTGGTACTGGAAAATGGCTGGACTCCCATCCGTAACAAGGATGCCAATATCACTGGAGTGTGATGATGATTAAGCCCCTCACAGTTCCTGCTGTGTGGATACCTACCTGTGTGAGGGAGAGGGGGTGGGGGAGAGGGGGTGGGCTGCTGGCCTTGATACCTTGTGGGGTCTCTGTTTCCAACCATCAAAATCATTAATTCTCAAAAGGGGAGAAGATAGGGATACAACACTGTGCTTTGTAAACACATATTCTATGTTATAATTTAATTGTTGGTAATAAAATAGAAATTGCTTTCATAATATAAATTGGTGGTGGTGGTGGGATTATACGCCACATTGAACTTGAGCTCCAGAGAGGTGAGAGAAGTGGCAGGAAAGGTAGGCAGGTAATTCTCTAAACCATGTTTAGGAGGTTGAACTTTACCTGAGGCAAATGGAGGAATTATTTAAAGGCTTTAAATTGGGAAGTGATATGATTTGAGTCTTTTAAGGACTCCTTCAGAGGCTTGGTGGAGAAAGAATTAGAGGGGGACACGCTGGGAAGCCAGCTGACTAGTTACACTGTTGCAGTGATTCAGCTTAAGAGCTAATGGGCATCAGAATCTGGGTAACTGTGGTAGGAGTAGAAATAAGCCAGTGGTTTGGAGAAAGAGATATTCCAAAGGTAGAATAAACTTGGATTTATTCATTTGGGAGTGTGGGAGCCAAAGAGGAGTCAAGTTAGATTCCCAAGTTTCTCTGGCTTAGGCAGCAGGAAGATGGTAGTGCCATCTTGAGAGAGAATGCTGGAAGCAGCACTGGGGTATTTGGAGGGAATGAAAGGAGTAGATCCAACACACATATTATTTCTCTTTCCTTGCCTCTGGGAGACTGACAGAAAGCCCATTAATGATTCCAAAGCTGATACCCACCTCTAAATCTCCTGCCACAATTTTCTGAGAAGAGTGACAGCTCCTGTTACATTCTCCTTCTGGTCTGTTCACCCCTTCCCTCTGCTCTAGTAAGCCTAGGGTATTCGCTTAGCCTTTCCCCTCTCTCATCAACACAGTTGTATCAGAAGATAAATTTAGGAGAAAGTCACAATGAAAAATGTTATATCAGCCTGAGGGTAGAATTTAATGATGACCAACCAAGACATGTATTAATAATTGATATATATCTTTTTATTATGCACAGATAAAGTACTTAAAACTGTGGTTATCAAAACTATATATCTAAGCATGTTCACAAAATTGCTGACACACTGAACAGAGAAAAGACTACATATAACAGGGGCATTCAAACTGGCCACAGGGATTTTAAGGGTACTCTTTTTACCCTCTTACATGATGAAACACAGCAATAAAATCAGGCTCATTCAGGAAAAACCAGAAGAGAGAAGTATTGTATTTGGAAACTGATAATAGTCCTTTTTTGAAAAAAACATGTCAGTTTCATGAACAACCCCCAGCTAAAACAAACAGGAAAAAAAAAATCACACATACCATTCACCCAACAAAATGTGCTCTGTTAATACAACCAGCAGTACAACCATCACTCAAATTATGAGGTAGTTACAGTACAAAAGACTGGCACGCAACTACGTGCCCCAACACACATTCACAATCATGCCCACTACAGAACACACACAGGACATGGGTTTACAATCTTATTACAGACAAGTGAAAGACCATTTTTTGTTGTTTAGAAAATGCTATCGAAACAGCTTAGACAGAAGGAATTTCTGACTTTTAAAATACAGAGTAACAGCTGGTAAACACCACATGGTAAAAACCTATAGGATGTTACACAATCTGCCTTGGAGTTTGGAGCATTTCAACAATAGCTTTAGCATCAAACAAAACAAAACAAAAATGGGCTCTGCGAATTAAGGGTGTTGCCTGCAGAAGTAGCAAGGCTTTGCAGATAAAAGAGTTTTACTGGAATATAACAACAGTTTTATAGAAACTTGCAAAATGTGTTATAAAGTTGAGCTTGTATTTTGTATTAAAACTTTGAAGTATGAAGCAATTGGAAATGCTATAACAAGAAGCTAGGGAGAAAACTTTTTTTTATGTTCATTTTTTATAAAGAAACATTTCAGAAATACTTAATGATATTCACTTTCCAATTAACATGGGATCCAGTTTCATCAACATGGATTTCTTGATCTAAATAATACTTTTGACAATGAAACCCAAACAAATAAAATTGACTTTTTTCTTTTAAAATCTTTTGGTTTGCATCTATAAATTTGTAAATTAATTTTAAATTACTTATAAAATCATTGGCAATGTAGCATCTCTCTCAAAAATATACATTTAAATATATTACAAAAGGTTTACTTAACCCTGTCTATCTAAGAACTGGATCTTTTAATACCTCTTAATAACTAATTTTCTTTTGAACAGGAAGGAAGGGGTTTTTTAAAAAGCAAAGAACTGACCAAAAAATTCACAGTAACTGAAATTAAACATTTCATATGGAGTAACTTTTTTTTTTAAATCTAAAACACTTAAATATATCTTTATACACAAATTTTTGTAGTAAAATATAGCTATAAGTGACTTAAAGACTCTAGTCTTCTTTGAAGACATCTTTAAACTTTTTTATACATAGAATATGCTAAAACAATACATTCTCTGAAGGTTAGGCAAAGCGCAGTATTTTCAAACACAGGTAGCATAATCTAGGTCCTCCACGATGATACCTTTACGTTAAAAAAAAGTTAACTGAAGGAAAAATATTCTCTAATCTCATGTCTTCATTTGTATGTGAAAATATGCAAAATGATCATTGTAGACAATCTGGAAATCTTAGCCCTCAAGTAATGTGTTTTGGTTAAAATTATCCTGATTGAATGTTGGCACCTATTGAATCAACCAGACTATTCCTCTGTAATTTGGTAAGAATGATTGTCTTGCAACCGACTTGTTTGTCTTGCAGACACTGCCCTTAGGTCTTGGTGTCATCAACCTTAAGGTTCCATTCACAGAGAACCAGACAGCTTCCTTATTTTAAGAGCAGTGCGATTTACTTACAAATATGGCATTTGGGGGGTAAAATCTAGCCTATTCTATTTGTAGAATTCTGAGTTGTTTGGGGGAAATATGGACAAAGAATAATATTTATTTGCAATGAAACTATCCTCAGTAGTAAATGATTTGGCATGGAAAATTTCCTCTGGCATCCTTTTTTTAACATAGAGGTATCAGTTGAGCTTATTTTAGCTGCAAAGTGGCATCATATTATTTCATTATTCCACCTCAAATCCTTTTTGAGTTTGGGATATATTTAAGGCAAGAGAACTAAAGCAATCTAAATGAGTGCCCTTTTCCACATCTCAGCACTTTCTTGGCAGAAGTGGTGACACTGTTCACAGATAACCAACTGGAATCCAACAGGATCTGCCATGCATTTACTCTTACAAGAATTTGGTTTTTACAAAAGGGTCTATTAAAAAGGTTAACATGTTTTGAGGAGAAACACCAATTCTCTCAAATATATTTAAGAATAAGTTCCAACTCTGAAGGTACAGAACATTTTTAAAAGGGGAATGAATTTTTTCTTCTTCAACTGAGAAAACGAATGTGCCAGATGACATATTACATGCTTTTACTGGTATAAATATCATCACCGAGCAAATTCCTCCTTAACTCTACGATTGAATTCTGCCCCAATTTATACATTAATTTATCAGAACAGTGTCATAAATGGGCCCACATCTGCAGTCCCAGATTTGGGCCACTTTCAATTTCTCTATGTCTATAAATACGAAATTTTCATTAAGACATTTTTGCAGTAAGGGTGCTAGTGTGGGGCGAAGGAGGAAGCTGATAAGGTAATCAGCACTGGTTTTTGGCCCAGGGCACAAGAAAGGAATGTTGCCTTGATGTGTGTCAGGATACAGTCCCTGAGGGCAGCACCCATCAAGCAGACACATCAGCCCCCACAGAGGGTGGCAGCAAGGTGAGAAGTGTGCATCCTGAAGGTGCGGATTAGACAGGGAGGAACGCACTTAAAAGTCTTGAAGTATTTCTTTTCTTTTACATCTTGGTTCAGTTATAAAAAAATCTTTGGCCATATCTCACTGGTTCTATCATCTGGCTATTCTCCTTTTTACCAACTCCTTGAGTCTGCGTAAAACTCAGGGCCCCAAATTATGGCTGTTCTTACCTGGACAAAGCAGCATTTTTAAAAACTGGCATGTGTTTCACATTGAAAACCCCCAGGCCTGGGAGGGGCTGGTGGAGAAGGCCACCACCTTAGCTTTCTCACATGAACTCTAGTGTGTTACAGAAGTCCAGGGGTCGCCTTTAGATGAGCCCTGGGTGGCGGTGGTGGGGTGAATACAACAGGTGATGTTTATATTGAAGTTCACTCTCTTTACAAGGGAACCACAATCAAGCCTTCCTGGAGTCTGGCCCTGCCCTTGGCAGTGGCCCGCCGGGCTAGGCAGTGCTGTTGCTGGAACAGGGCGTACTCTGTGTGCTGCCGATGCTGTGGGCCGCACTGCTGTTCTCCGAGGCCGGCGGGGTGGTGGGGACTTGCTGCCTTCCTGCAGTCTCCCCTGCGGTTGATAAAGAAAAAGGGCAAAGAAAGACTCGTTATGTGTGTGCATTCCTGGAAAGACCATTCTTCCCTTTGCCATTTTATCTGATGTTCTTGTCAATCATGGGCAGAAGGACTTACACCATTAGGTTGTTCTTTTGGTTGGTGTTTTGTTTTTAAAGCTCTTGCGTGGAAAATGAGAACTGGTTTTTTTTTTTTTTTTTTAAGTTAACTGACAAGCAGTGGTAATGGTTAAGACTCCTGATAGTTGAAAGCCCCAGGATTTCAGTGCCTACAAACTTGGAAGAAACCACCACCAGCTGTACTGTGTGATTCAACTGACCAGAGCCTGTATTCAGGAAACCGTGTCCATCTCTTCTCGTTGTAGGGTTTGGGAGGTGAGACCTTTAAACTCTAATAAGAGACCAATGGCAGTTTAGGGACCTTTCCTGAATGCACTGTTCAAAATGGGGCTGGCAAAGCCTAAGTTTCACCCTACGCACAGCAGAGAGCCAGGTGCCCCAAGCACATAACCTACCTGAGAAACGGTGGTGGGCGGAGCCTACTCAGAAAAATCTTTTTGGGAAGGGAATTAGCTGTTCTCATTCCGGGACTGAGGTTGGAAGGGAACAGCCCTCTCCATCTTGGGGCTCACTGTGGGGTGCAGTGTGAGTATCTCATGCACAGTAAACATCCCACTTTTCATTACACACCCCACTGCATTTGAGCTAAACCTATCCCTTTGCCAAATGCGCAGTGCTCTGGAGAGGGAGGAAACCCCGGGTCACACACATGGTTTGCATTTAGCACTGCAAACGCCTCTAGAGCTAAGTCCTTCTTCAGTGAAACTGGCCTCAGGGCAGCCCTCAAAAATGGCTCTAGGTAGGGAAAAGTGATCAAGGCTCTCCGATGACAAACACTGCATCTGCTTTGAAAAGTCAGAGTATAAACTTCACGAAGGTCTGGTCAGCAGTCTCTCCCCACCCCGCTCCAATGTGGGAAGCCCCAAAGGGCCAGGTCTGTTTATGAAGCAGCCTCCTCTTTCCTGTCACACTGAAAATACACAGCTATCAGTCGAAAACACATGAGCAAAGGCTCTGCCCTCCAAGCACAGGAACTTCCATTCCCTTTCTGGGCCCCTCAAAAGCCTCTGCCAAAAACGCAGTTCTGCAAAATGTAGAACCGGCTCATGCCCTGGGTCTGGTTACAGCTTCCCCATCACCCAGTTTAGAATCACACGGCTACAGCACACATTTTTGCACCAACCTCAGGGCATTTACATGTGACAAGCATATTTGACCCTTGCTGCATTTCCCCTGATTATCTTTTCTTCTGGCGTTGGTGGGATGGAGGGGAGATGGGGGTCAATATTCCTCAGAAACAGAGAAACACTGTATTTGCACTCTTATTTTTTAGTAATCTATTTGGGACCCTCCCCAGCACTGCCCTCTACCCATCACGTGTATATGTTTTTAAAGGTGGGGAAGTTTGCCTCAATACAGTGATTTCCTGCCAGGAATTCACTTTTCCCAGAGTGGGAGCTTTATTTCTAGGGGGAAATTTAATCTCTTAGCTATTCTGATCTCCATACAACCCCTTCCTGCTACCAAAACAAACAAACAAACAAACAAAACCCTCCAGAGACCTGAACAACTCTTGATATACTTTAAAAATTCAGCTCCCTCACAACCCACATGTTGATCCACACCCAGATGACTCCTCATGTTATTAATTAGAAGGACCAATGTGGTTGTGTGTGAAGCACATTTTAAATCTACCTTTTCCCCATTTAAATAAAGGATACATCAGAGAAGCAGGAGCTAAGTCAACCCCCCCCCCTCCCCCACCCCCGGCCTTTCGCTCACCTGGGCTTCATTTGCTCAGCCTGATAGCAGCTCTGGCAAGATGGCCTTGGCTCATCTATTGACAGTGAACCCACTCTGTCTCATCCAGAGCTTGACGTGTGCTGGATTATTCACATTCAGGAAAAGTGCCAGCACTACTCCCTGCCCAGGAAGCCTGATTATTTGCTTTCCGACATCTACTTGCCAAATATAATTTGTTGCCATGTCAGTTTATTTTAATCAGTGCCCATTACAAAGGTCTTTAACTTCCTGAGTTTTGGAAACTCTTGTGCTGCTGATGCAAAACACTGTCCAAAATGAAAACCCACATAAAACAAAGAAGCCCCCGATACTCGAGATTGCACGATACATTTCACCAACGTGGACAAGTCAACTTCAACCTAATAATCTACTGACTTGAGGCAATAATGTGCCAAGGAGAATCTTTGTCTGAGAAGCTGCTTGGAAATGTTGAAAATACCTTCTTTAGATTATCCCTTCTACCTCTGTGGCTACTTTCACGTGTAAGACATGAGATTTCTCAATATAACCAAGTTGTTAAAAAAAAACCTTACCTTTTAGAAAGTCAAGTGTTTTTTTGGTGTGTGTTTTTTTTTTTAGTTAGATGGAAGTGGCAATACAGAAAAAGTCACCATAAGAAAATTTAATGTGCAGATGCTTCTGCTAAACAAAATTTTTAAAACCCAGGGTTTTCTGAGATGGGTCCGTTGGTTTTCTGCTCTCTATCACGGTGACCTCTGATTTCTTGGAGTACTATCTTTCACTAAAATATCCTTTGGGTGACAAATACAAGCAGTCCACTTCTGGAGAAGATGGGCAGGGAGGACACTCAGGGTTAAGCAGAGTAAGCCCACTTAGTGAACGTAAGGAGTTCAAGGAAAGCTCCTTGCTCATAAATATCAAATTTTGCCTTCAGAAATGTGTTCAGTCTTCATGCTTTGCTCCTAAAATCTCAAATCCCACCGATGAAGAAAGATTTGGGGAGGAGGGAGAATGAGTACGGGAAAAAGGCATGGGGTACTCAGGAGGACGTTGTGTTAGGAGAAAGATTAATTCCACCCTGCTCTGTGACTGAGCCTAGATATTGCCAGAGATATTTTAGAAATAAAAACAAAAAATTTTTAAGGGATAATTTGTTTTATTTCTTTAGCTTGGCATGGAGTTGTCCTGATCTGATTTCCTGCCACCTCTTTGGTGGGTCTACTTTACAACTGGGCTCTTATCTAGACGTTTTTTACGATGGCAGGTCCTGAGGAAGAAATTTGATCTAAGAAAGATGTGAATAACATGGTGAGGCTCTATGGGGAAACCACAACAGAGAAGAATTTTAAAGAAAGTAAGAAGAATATCGATTATTTATCCCAAAGGAGAGTGTTTGCAAATATTGTCCATAGAGGATTATGACAAAGAGGAACAGACAGCTGTTCTTTATCTCCCTTGAGGGCAAAACATGAGGAAATGAGCTTAAATGGCAGTGAAAAGGATTTAGCTCACACAAAAAATAACTTGCTGATTATGAGGTTTGGTTAGTTATAGGGGGAATTCATGGAATTTTTTTTCTTGGGAGATATTTAAGCATTGGATTGAAAGCCATAAGCCTGAGGGCAATTTCGATTTAATATTACTTGAAGCTGGAAAGAAAACAAAGATATTTTCCTCTAGGCCTAAGTGTTGGTTGCAATATTTTACCAATTAAAGTCTCAATCTCTTGATATCCTAATTGTAATTATTTCATAAGCTCAACCTTCAGTTTAGAGAAGTTTTCAGTCACTATCATTTTCAAAAATTGTCCCTCTCCACTCTCCAAGCTACAAGACCTTCTTCTTGTAGCCAAAACTCTGCAGGAGGGGGGGATTAGATGTTGTTATAAGTTATGAGGAAAGGGAAAAATGATCCAAGGCAGGAATTTAAATCTTTCAACATGTCCTGCCTACCATCTTCTTTCTATTGGGCTGTCGGAAAAGTCATGACACATTTTTGCAATGAAAAACATAGAAAAAATACGTCATGACTTTTCCGACAACCCAATATATTCCTGTAGTACAGCCAACCAGTTTGCATCTGCACTTGGTTTTCAGTGGGTATCTATCTTACTTTAACTTAACCTGCGTACTTGGGTGAAGAGTGGATCCTGCCTTCTTTACATGCACACCAGGGCTCCCATCTGTTCCAGCTGCATCTCTCTGATCCCTGGTATTCAGTTTCTTGCCTCTTCCTTAGTCACAACTTCGCCTATCTTCTTGCTTGTTTCTCTCTTCACCTGGACTAGAGGTGGGAGCTTGGAGAAACTTTAGCCCTTTAAAAACATTTGAAGCCTCCAGAGCTGCTTCTAATTAAACAACCTGAGCACTTGGGTTTCCATCTGTTGTTCCTGCTGCATCTGACTCAGGAAGACCTGGGTATGTGCTTTAAGAACACATGGCCTGTTCAACTGAGGATTGCTGAATAGAAGCCCGAGGGATTGGGACTGGCACACCTAATTCAAGACCTCAGCATTTTATTTTGCTCTGTGAAACATAGTGTTCCTTTCACTCTTAGATTTTTTTTCTGCCTATGCATCTGAGTAACCTTAAGCATCTCATGTTTTTGTAGGACTTTGGAGTTCAGAAAGCTTTTCACATACATTTCTTGTTTAAGCACTCTTACCTCCAATAACCCAGTGATGTAGGAATCATCTTTATGTTTACTAAAAGGAAATATAATTTATATACCTGGATCAGGTAACAAGACTAGCAGTTGAACAAACTAGAGCTTCACGTCCAACTTCTGATAATAGGTTGTACTGTAAGAAAAAGGATTGTATACATACACGTGGAAGGTGGCCGCCCCTCGCTTCTCCCCACCCCCAATCCTTTTTCCTCTTCCTCCTCTTATTATCATCAAACTTTGTGTGCATGTTATTCAGGGGCCATAAAGGCAAGTAAAGTAAAGATAAATTATAACATCTAACCCACCCCTCCTACAGAGTTTTGCCTGCCAAAGGGAGGTCTTTTAAGCTTAGAGAATGGGGAGGGATAATTTTTGAAATCGATAAAAACTGATTGAACACTTCTGTACACTAAAGGTAGGGCTAGTTACAGGAGTGAACTTGTGAAATAATTATAATTAGTATATCAAGGGATTAAGACATTACTTGGTACAAAATTGTAACCAACTCATAGGCCTGGAGGAAAATCTCACCAAAATGACAATGTACAGATTTTTAAAAGGCATAAACCTATAAGAAAGCAAGCCAGAGTGCTGACAACAGCAATAAAATATTGGAAGCTGGTGAGTAGCAACTGACTTAGGAGATTCAAGAGATGAGAACCTAAGCAAGCAGTAGAAAAAACTGAGAAACAACCAAGTTATAACACAGAACCCTCAAAAGCTCAAGAAATAATGGCATTAGGTACCCCTACAAGAGTGAGTGAACATGGGACTACAAGCAGTGGGGCTGACTGAACTTCTGTATAAGGTGCAGTAAGGACTCTCTAAATCCCCTTCTTTACTCCATGGGGCTGGGACCCTGCCCTTCCTCATCTGGGAGGAAGTCAGGAAGTTTATTCTCTAAAGAGGATGAAACTCAGGGTTCTGGGAAGATCAACACAAGGCATATTTGAGGGCAGAGAACCACATTGAAAAAGGAAGATTAAATGAACACCTACATGTTGAATGCTGTGACCTCCAGAATGCTGACAGCCAGACCTACACCCTTTAGAAAGGAAACAGGAAAACCTGTTTTATAGAAAACCTGATGAGCTCAAGAGGAAAGATCGAAAGACATGATTATCAAGAGTTCTTCACTAAAAAAGGCCCAGCCAGATCATCCTAATGGAAGTTCCCAATCAGCATGTCCCACATACAAGCTCAGAACTTCCTTATTCTTAAACAATCCTATATTAATATTCTCAGAGAGATACGATATTCCACCCATGAGATAAGAATAAAATATATTTTTTTAATTCATAGGAAAAAATTTCTTGGAATTAAAAAATTTTAAGGCAGTATTAAAAACTCAATAGGAAAAATAAACGATAAAGATGAAAAGATCTAGAGAATAAACAAAGAAAGGAAAAAGACAGAAAACAGGAAAGAAAAGAAAATTAGAGGACAATTCAAGAGGTTCAACTTTCAAATAATATGATTTCTAGAATGAGAGAACAGAGAAAATAGGGGTGAGAAAAAAACGATATTCTAAAAAAAAAAATCTCAGTGCTGAAGGACATGTTTCTAGACTGAAAGGGCTCCACTAATGCCCAGCATAATGTATGAAAATATACTTAAATCAAGGACTATAATTATAAAATTTCTTCCAGAAAGAATAAATAGGTCAGGGATCTGAATGGTTTTGAATTTCCCAAAAGCAATCTTCAGAGCTAAAAAGTCAATGAGTGCTTTCAAAATTCTGAAGGAAAATTATATATAATCTAAAATTCTATACCTTACCAAACTATCTACCACGTGTTTGTATAAAATTAGGATATTTTCAGACGTGCAAGGGGTGAAAAACATTTCCCTCTTACATACCCTTTAAACCAAGGAGGAGGAAGACATGGGGTACGTGACACAGGACATCCTAAACTCAAAAGTGCAGGGAATCCCCAGAACAGTGATGAAAGCATATAGGACGACAGCAGTGTCCAAACTTAGAGGACAACCAGTTCAGACAGGAGCAGGTCAGAGGGCTCCAGGAAAGATTTGTTGAAGAAAATGAATCAGCAGAAGACCTGACGTCTAAACTGTGTTAAAAGGAGACTGAGACAACTGGCTGAGAGGCAACAGGTGAGTTAGTGATAAGTATGTAGAAAACCAAGGTAATGTGGGGGCGGGGGGAAGAAACAATTATTACTTCTAGGGAAAATTAAAAGTCATGCAGGAGAAACAATATTATACTAATTACATGGCTAAATTGTGATTAGCATTTAGGTAGTCATAATAATGTAAACAGTAAATGCTGATCTAACCAAAATTTCACTGTTATTCTATTAGGAAGATGGTGGAGGTAGGAGGACAAGAAGGGCATGAATGGGACCAGCCGAGTGGCGCGATGGTTAAGAACTGGCTTGGGATGCCAAAGGGCCCTGGTTCGGATCCCACATATGAGGGCCAGTGACACTGCCCTCCACAGCTAAGATGCTGAACAACAGCTCAACCTGGAGCTGGGCTGCCGTGAGTCGCCGGCGATGGCGTAGGCTGCAGCCCGTGGCAGTGGGTTGCCGTGGGCTACCGTGTGTAGCCAGCAGCCAGTGTGAGCGGCTGTCCAGAAGCCGGCGACTGATCTACCTCACCCGGGAAGAGTGCAATGATGGTGCCAACTTGGGCCAGTGAAGCAACGTCCTCCACAACTAGACTGAAGAACAAAACGACAGCAACTTGTCTGTTCTCCTTCCCCCAATTCCCTAGCACTGTTCCCATTCCCCAATTCCCCAATAAAAATCTTAAATAAAAAAAAAAAGACGGGCATGAATGCATGGTTGGGGCACAGAGGTGAGAGAGAACTAAATTCCCATTTTCCATAGTAAGAGGTCAATCGAAAAGGCCTAAAACTGATAAGTAGAAATTTACTCATGTTACTCAGAATATGGATTCATGTCCAAAAGAACCAGCTGAAATTAAAAATTAGTACTCTGAAAAGCAAAAAAAGGGAGCGGGCAGCAGGGGGGACTCATATTTTTCATTTTTCATAAAGTCTTGTAGAACTATTTCTGCCTTTAAACTATGTGTATATACTACTGTGATAAAGCTAAAGGTCTTGCCAAAACATAAAAATAAATGCTTTTGCCTCTCTCCTAAAAAAATTAAATAAATAAATAACATATAATTTTGCATATGACTTTTGGGACCTTCATGGACTAGTGGTTAGAGACACCTGAACTAGCTAGGCTCCCAGGAGCATGAAGATTCTATTGTTCCATTTCCACCTGACTGCCCCTCATTAGTGGAGAATGTCAGTTTTAGGAATGGAGTTTTCCAAATAGAGTTAATATCGCCTTAAGGCAGCATCCCTTATTGTGCCCAACGCTGTCATATGATAAAGTGGGGACACAGCTTTTTGACACTAATACACATTCCAGGTACATAAGTAGAAATCCACAATTCAAACATGTGACTTGGTTTTGTGCTCTGTGCTGCAGATGGAATGGACAGCTAATCAAAGGGAAGTCATCCAAATTAAGAATTGTTTTCAACATAGAGGCAAATGTTGCCTGAACCCTCAAATATGGTCTGAGTTCCACAGCTTAGATTATTGTGGAAATTGAATGGACTGAGTCAGTGTTTGTGTACACACCTCTCCTCATTGGCCGCTGCATTATGATTTTCTTGTATTTAAACTTGCTGCGAGCTGACCCAGGAATGAATCCGAGGGGATTCTGGACAGGAAACTAACATCGGGTCCTGAAATGAGCCTTTTTCACACTTATATGACACTTATGGTATTCCTTGTGAGCGGCCTTTAAAATGAAGCAGAGCTTACCGATTTTAGTAAAAAGTCATTTTGAAGCTGTATCATATATGGTGCTAACAGGTTTAGAGCCCAAATGACAATATCTGTAAACCTTTTAGCTTCCAAATCAGCATAATTTGTTTTGCTGGAAACCATCATAGGAAGGATTGTTGGTTTTGTTTTTCTTCAGTCTACTTAGAAACCCATTTCTATATTAACAAAACTTAAAAATTCCTCCTTAAGTCTCTGGCTTGGGAGACAACACAGCAGTCATGACAAACTTCGGAATTTAATGAGCGACAATATACGCCATAAACCCAGGCTTGGCTTTTTATCAGGTTTGTGAGCGTGGCTGTGGACACAAGTCTGCGATTATCAGAGGGAGTTCAGTGGAGTGTGTTCCAACAGTGAGTGTCATTTGGTTGCCTTAATCCACTTGGCCCTGGATTCCTGGTCCTACCTGGCCTGAGATTAGCTTTCAGGGTTTGAGGGTGTAGCTCTATGACCAAAGCCAGTCATGGTTCAGTAGGCATATGTGAAGTGTCTGCGGGTGACTAGCCCACAGAAAATCCTCTAGGCTAGAGTCCTCCTCTTGGAGTACTTTCAAGTTCATTCCCAATATACAGCATAAGCTACCAATAGCCCTAGAACCCCATAGCCGTGCAGGAGGTTGGGAAAAGCTGCAAAGAACTGTTAACTTGAGATCTGAACATGTCAGTATTCCTGTGACAAAATTATTTACTCTGAAATGCTACTCTGCTGAAAGCTACCCCGTCTGGTGCTTGTATAAACTGTTCGAGGAAGAATAGTCCTAAATTGGTTCACAGACACTTGTATATCCTCAGAATTATTACACTTAAGAGTCTTATTTTCTCTCTCACACATGAAATACACTTCACTCCAAGGTTGCTGATGAGGAAAAATAAATTAAGGACTCCAAGTCCCACTATTAAACCCTCCTACACGTTTGCTTTGGATTGTGTGACTTTCCTGTGCTACGCACCAAAGGGTTCCTTTCTTTCCTTCTGCCATAATCTAAAAGAACTCAGTTGGAGGATGCAGTATTTGAAGTGAAGATTCTGATGAGGATTAAGATATGACTTCTCAAAATGCCCTTCAGTGCTTCTCTTCCCTTTACACTAGGCATCCTTTCAGCTTGGCTAGTTGGGAGGCCCACGGTAAGGCCAAAGATTGGGGCATTCGTTGATTCAATCGAGAATTAATGAAATTCTAAACAGAAAGGTTGGGCCTGCCACTGGCCTCTGACTGATCAGTCCAGCACAGTTTGCCTCGGTTCACAGTACAGCTGAGTCCTCACTTAATGTCATCTATAGGTTCTGCGACTTCAAGCAAAACTACATATAATGAAAACAATTTTACCGTAAGCTCATTGATATAAACAAGAGTTAAGTTCCTACCGCATTACTACTGCATCTTATCAACATTATAATGAAATGAGCTGACCCAAACAATACTACTTGAGGACCTGCTTTATAAACTACAAGTCTCCAAGAACAAACAATACGAGCTAGCTCACTAGACATGCCTCAAAGTGCATGTCTTTCCTTCCCATGTTTTTACAAGGAGCCTAAGAACCAAGCAACAGAAGGGAAGCCCATTGTGTTCCTTCCCCGCTGCACTACAGGCTCCCCTTGCTGGGCTGACATCTGTATTGGGGTCAGAAAGGGTTCTCTCTTTAGGCCAGAATGTTTCAACCTTGGGATTGGCGGGAAGGGGGAGGAGGAAGGGCATTAGAATTTTGGGGGGGTGGAGGAGCAAGTTTAAAACAAAATGCTTTGTTTCACTGTTTTTGTTTATAATTCATGGAAATGTATTTTAAAAACTTAAATAATGCTACAGAAAGATGTGAGAATTTCATGTTTATCAATGAGGACATATGGATTTTTAAAAGGTCAAAAAATTTTGGTTTAAGCCGTTGATGAGGGACTCTGGTGGACAGTGTTTGGCACTGTGGCAGATGTGGTATTGAAATCTTGGCTCCCCTTTTCACTTCCTGCCCATTTATATATCTATTCTGAAGTCTTGAGCTCTGGGGGAATGGTTTACATTTCCAGTTTGTCTACCTTACCTTTCTTTAATCAAACTCAAACCACAAAATAGCTTTATTAGAAGCTAAACTTCACCGACATCTCAACTGCAATTAACATAAATAGTTTACACATCCCCTTCTTAAAACTGCTTAAAGTAAAGCAAATTATATTTTTGCAAGCCCCAATTTATGTCAAATCCGTAAATGTGAAAATTGTGGGAATGAACTTTCTCTTTCATTCATTATTTCTTCCATTCATCCATGCAACAAAACACTGAACATCTGCTGTGTGGCAGGCACACAGACTGTGTACCGACTACTATTGAACGGTCATACTAACCTGTGTGAGAATAGATGTACCACAAGGCCCCCGTTAGGAGTGCTCCGATCACAAATGCTGCAAATGCAATGCCCATCACAGTGAGGGTGTCCAAACCATGGAAAATTGCTATAAGGAAGGGAAACCAATACACACTTTAAGTGAGTCTGCATCATATGGTGTAATTTTATATTTGTTTCACAAGCACTTTCAGAAAGGCTGAGCACTGACAAAGTCTGAGGATAAAAAGAGAATTCTAACCAAATATACTGTGTATTTGTAACTTGCAAATTTTCTCTTAAAAGAAAAATAAAATTATCAGATTTCCAAGATATCCTTAGTTTGCAATATTTTGAGCAACAAATTTACTAAAAAATCAGCGTTGTAAACTGTAAAACCTTAAGTCTGTGGTTCAGTGTCTTAGTCTGAGGACCTACTACTTGAATGGTAAAGAGGCCTGAAAATTCAGTGGCTAAGTTGCTTTGGAAAATAAGTTGAACTTCCGTTATCAAAATCTGAGTCATTGCTTCTTATTCCTTGAACTCTCCAATAAGACACTACACAGAAAACACACTTCAAATACTTTAGAAACATATTTTCATGAACATTTGAAAGTATGAAAGATAAACAGGAAGGAAGGGGTGAGAAGGAGAAAACAGAGGAAGGATAAACTATTCCTGTGGATTATAACATTTCACTGATATCCTCATGGTAAATCCTCAATCTTAACAACTACATATTGTGTCATTTAATACAACCTACTTTTTAACACTTTTCCAACCGTGATCTTTCTATGAGGGGAACGGAAATACTTCTCAGTGGGGAGTGATGTGAGTTTTATGGTCAGCAAAACATATAAATAGAACCAATTGTTTCTCTGTTTGGCAAAGATTTTTATATTTGAAACTAATTCCAGGCTCAGAAATAGAACATTTCCTTTCCATTTAAGAGAACTACCTTCTTTGAATCACTTATAAAAAGTCAAAATCAGTTTCCAAGGGACAGGGGGTTTTGGTAGAATGAAGATTTCTAAGATCTCTGCTTTTATACTATAAATTTAAGTTATAGGCTCTCCCCATTATTTCAATATTGTTTCTATGTTCCTCTGTAGTCAGAAGCGACTCCAGCTGATCTCTATACACATTAAATCTCTGCCTTTTAATTCACTTCAATGTAAAAGATCCAGTTGTAGACAAATGTGACCCTTGAGTAGCCACAGCACTTGAAAGGGCTCAGGAAAAGTATGTCATGGTAGAGAAGATTCTGAAAGGATCCAAATTCCCAAGTTCTGGTTCCTACTTTTCTAGTTTTGTGCCCTTTGCTGTGCTCATTTAACTTGCAAAAAATGGGGCTAGCACTACTTCACCCGCTGAAGGCAGGAGGTGAAGAAAAGCAGTTTGTAAAAAAGAGCTGGGGATCGCCTAGAAGAAGTTAGAACTGGAAAGAACTCTCTGGAGGTTAAGATGAACCAAGCCATTGACCTAATCTAATTTAATCTAGTCTGCAGGACCAATATTAAAAGATGAATTGCCTTTTTACGCCTACAGGTCCAAAAGTGGGGCATGGTTAAAAGCTTTTAGTGAAAACACTCTAAAATTCTAAAAGATGTCATTTATGAAAATCAGACTAGGAAAATATAAGAGAATGTGTCCATGTGTCTCTTTCTGGGTTCCATGGTGTTACTAAAATAATACACTTACTATATAAAACAATACATTTAATATGTAAATAACATAATATACATAAAATATATAAATATATAAAATAATACATTTAATATGATATTGTTCCATGATATTATTAAAATAATACACTTAATAGAATGGTTTATAAAGTGCTTTGTATAAATGAATTCTCCAGACTTATTGTCATGTGCATGTGATTGGGTCAGCCGTGAAGACTAATATGGAGAGTTTTAGGGAAGAAAAAAGCAGATTCTCCTCACAAGGCAGCATCACTTAGAAGAGCTCTGGGTGCACGGCCAGAAAGTCCAGGTTCTATTCTTGCCTTATTGCCAATTACAACTACGGGCAAGTCACTTAAATGTTTCTGGATCAGAGTTTTCTTCCATATAAAGTGATGAAATTGGCCCAGATACTTTCCAATGTATCTTTTTGTAGTAGCTGGCATCTCTTTTTACTTACAAGCCCTCTCCCCCCAACACTCCTTGGGCTAGAGACTGTCTTGAAGATACAACTTTTTCCTTTAGCACTGCTTCGGTAATAATACCTGACGACAGGTAAAGCAAACCTCTCCCACAGCTGTAGGTTAATGCTTTCAGATTACAACCGATATAAGTATGCAAATGACAAACCTCTCTCTCTAAAACTAAGAAAGTTACTACCTTTCCATTATGGCCATCCACACCAATGAGTCAACAAATTCACATTAAAAGTGGCAAAGGTACAGAGGCGAATGAAGTAAGAACAGAGGAAAGGAAAAAGAAAGTATGAGAAAAAAAGGGGGGAGGGAGAGTAAGAGCATATGTTTCCTTATCAAAGCTCAAAGTTTGGCAAATGCTTCATGACTCATTCTTATAAAAGCCCAGGGGGCTCTATTTTGAAATAATTGCATAAAGACTTACGTGGAGAAATTGGATTCGGTTCCTGAATGCTTGGACCTGTTCCTGAAACAAAAACATAAATCATGATGCATTACACAGAGAAATCAAATTTTAAGCAAAAGGTCATTAAAATCTCAATAGAGACCGACACTTTTCTATTTGTTAATACTTTGTAAAAACTCTGTCAATTATTCTCTTTAGATACCAATGCTGTTAACATGGATTACTTGGAATTTTTAAGGATCGTACTCTATCAATTGTACAGGCTCTCCAATTTGAAGAAAACTTGAAGGCAAACACATAAATGTAGGGATTTGAGGCTGACAATTTGTGTGTGTACACCTTTATACTTATTCAGAAAAGGATTCGATACCTTTAATACCATGCTTCTCCAGTATATTCCTAGTATTATTCCACTTTCAAAAATTTCTTTCAATGTACTGTACACAAGCTTTCTAAATATCTTTACCCTTCTATCCTAATGCTATGGCCCTATAGTTCAGCTCCTCTTCATCACACATCTGCATTATTAGAGAGTTTTCCTAACTGGTCTCCTTGTCTCCACCACTGCCCCCAGCCTAAATATTTCTCCCTCCATATGTGCCCCCCAGAGGTAATGCTTCCAGAGCCCAGAGGTGGTTATGTTACTGCCCTGATGAAATCGTTCAATGATTCCCCTCTTCCTTTATAGGAAAAAATTCAAACTCTTAAGCATGGCACACGAAGTTCTGTCTCCCTCCTCTGGCAGCCTCTCTCCAGCCTCCTTTCCTAAGGGGGTCCGTCACCTATGCTGGGCTCCTCACAGTTATATAAGCTCCCCAAATTCTCCATGCTACTCTGTTATTAGACTTTGCAGGCCATCCCTGAAGTACCCTTCCCCCCAGACCTGCTTTGTAGGCGGCTTCACTGGGAGGCCTTCTCTGACTCTCCCACTGCCCCATCTGCATCCTAGCAGGGCTGGTCTCTCCCACCTCTGCTCATTCCATCTGTTACATATGTACCACATCACGCAGCAATTCTCTTTTTCCCTCCTGATGGCAGGATCTAGTTCTTACTCATCTGTATATCCTCAGGGCTCAGCCCAGCAGAGAACAGTCCTGCCAGAAGTGTTTGGTGAAAGATGATTAGAATGTTGATGTGCTTTTTGAAAGTGGAGGCCACAGAAGAAACTTGAAATAAGGCTATATGAAAACGCTTGTATGCCTCAACATTTCTATAACACTTTCATATTCAGAAAGTGCTACATAGCCATGATCTCATTTGAGGTTCACAGCAGCCCTGTGAGGGAGGCAGGAAAAAAAAATTATCACTATTTTACAAATGAGCAGCCTGAGACTCTGATATCATGTGACTAGCATAAGGTCACAGCTGGAAAGCATCAGGGCAGAGGCTGAACCAGAATTCCGGATTCTGCCTTGCAGGCTAAATGACTGGCGAGTGTTGCTCTGCGCTTAGCTAGGGACGCAGTGATTGAAAAGCGACTCCCTATCCTCCCTCAGCTGTGAGGACACCAGACAGTGGGTAGCGTATTATGGCCCACCATGTATTTTTGTATGGCCTGTGAACTCAGAATACATTATATATTTTTTAATGATTGAAAAAAAAAATCAAGTGTAATATTTTATGACATTTATGAATGTGAAAATTGTATGAACCGCAAATCTATTCCATGAATAAAGTTTTATTTGAACATAACCTTGTTCATTCATTTGCATATTGTCAGTGGCTGCTTTCATGCTGCAGTAGCAGCACTGAGTGATGGAGGCAGGGACTGTATAGCCACAAACTGAAACTATTCACTATCTGATTCTTTACAGAAAAGTGTGCTGAGTCTTGGTACAGATGCTGCTCCTTCTCTTTAGAGTTTAAAAGTGGTAAGTGTTTAGCGCCTCTCTTTTCATCTCCACTTTCATTCAATAAACAGGGAATACCCACTTTGTGTTGGAATCCACAGTGAAGCAAAAAGAACTTGTGAAAAACTGACCCCAAACAAGCAGCGTTTGAGTTGATGTTTATCAAAATAAAAAAGCTAGATAGGATTGTAAATTCTCAGGATTAACCATCTCAGCTGGGTTGATCACATTCTTGCAGCATGGGGTATCATGGCCCAGCTCTAGGGGGGAAGGAATGCTACCAGATGAATCAAAGCCACTAAAATTGAATTAAATTAAAATAATTGTGTAATTTTAAGAAAATCAAGTTCGGTGTAAAGAAAACATGCCAGCTACAAAATGCCCACAAGAGACTGTCCTGGGAGTTTGGTCCTATCAGCCTCATTGACAGCAATAAAATAATGGCGGTGACGCCTTACATTTGTACATTTGTGTAGTGTTTTACAGCTGACAAAAAAAGCTTTCATTTATATTTTCTCATTGTAAACTCCCAAGAACCCTATGAAATAAGGATGTCTAACCACAAAATTCTCCTACTTTCAAGAAGTAGTGGTTTGATTTGCTGAACTAAGTCCAAAGGCATTTGAAGGTCTCCATGGAGTACATCATGTGAGAAATATACACACTTCTGGGAAGAGCTTCATCCAATTAACTACCCACGGTTAAATTTTGTCACTCCAGAATCCCCAAGAGGTTTGAAATAATGATTCTCCCCTAAGGAGACCTCACATGTAAGAATTTAGGTTTTACAGCAAGGCCTGTGTGATGGATGGCATTGTTTTAAATTTCTTAATGGGCTTATGTTATGATCTAATGCTATTCCCTCACCCCAAATAGGGGCCTTCTCATAGAACTAAACAGAAACAGTTGTTGCTAATGTCCCGAGGGGTAAAGTTCCTCCATGATTTCTGTGCATAAACAATAACAAGCACAAGCTACAGAACTGAGGTTAAAGGATTTTATCCTCTAACATTTTTGTTCCCAAATCCCCAATAACCCATGAGTATAACGAAAAGAGTTTGATCTCCACCGGAACCCTATAATCGAGTTGACATGCTGAAAGGAAAAGAGTGGACACAACAATATTTACTTTTGGTTTAAGGGTAAGATTGTAAGAAAGGAATCCTAGCTATTACTGTAAAAGGAATTTTAACAATAAAGATTTCTTTACAGAAAGAACAAACTATAATCAACATTCTGAATTAAATCTTTTCAAATACTCTGAGCAAATTTTGGTCTACATCTAGAACCAAAATTTCCCTCCTCAGGGTGTTAGGCGTGGTTTTCATAAACGGGATATTTCTGGGGTTATGCATGAGTAACTGACCGTAGCTTTTGGTATCCAGCTTTCAATTCAATTCTAAATACAGGACAGAACAGGCCCAAAGGGAAACAAGGTGTCTCATAAGACGTGGTACCCATGTCTATTGGTATTTGGCAAAGAGGAAAGGATGAGAAGATAAAGAAGCTGGAGACTCAGGAGGCCTTTGTGCAGGTCACATCTAAGATACAGTTTGTACTAACTTCATTCACTGTAAAGGAACCCTTTCTCTGGGTTGTTTCAATATTTATGGCATTTGTTGCAATTACCTGATCACTTATCTGCATCTTTCTCCTAGGATCAGCGGTTCTCACTTGGGGGGTGATTTCTGCTCCCCCTCTCCCCTCACCAGGGACATCTGGCTATGTCTAGAGACAATTGGGGTTGTCACAGCTGGTGGTGGAGGGGGTTGCTATGAGCAGCTAGCCTGTGAGTAGAGGCCAGGGATGCTGCACAACATCCTTCAATGCACCGGACAGCCCCCAAAACAAACGCCAATTGGGCATTATCCAACCAAAATGTCAGTGCGGAGGCTGTGAAACTCTGAGGCCTTAAAGACAGAATAATATGTTTACTATGTGCCAAGCATATAGCAGTTACTCAATAAACTTTTTTTGGAATAATTAACCATAAATGCCATGTAGATCTTATTATTATGCGCGTTCCTCGGCAAACCAACCTTCATGCTACTCTAAGAGTAGTCTTCCTAAACGATCTGATCATCAGCTCCCTACTCCAGGTCTTTTGATGGTTCTTAACTTTTAGAGGTGTATCCTGGAATAAATATGGATGAAATGAAATATCTGGGTTTCTTACAAAACAATCCAGGGACAGGAAGTGATACAACAAGATTGGCTATGAATTGGTAATTGTTGAAACCGGATGGAGGGTTCATGGGAGTTCATTCTACTGTCCTCTCTATTTTTTGTATATATTTGAAATTTCCAGAGTGTAAAGTTTTTAAAATGGAGCACATTGAATAAAAAAATCCCTATCATATCCCTTCTCCCTTATGAGATAGAAACGGAATGTCTTGGCCTGTCAATTAAGCTTTTCTACATTTCTTTCTACTCAGCCTTACCCTCATCTTTACCTCAGCCTGAGGATAAAACCTGGCTGATGCTTTAAAGTATTTTTGTTCTGGAAAATTCAAATGTGTTCCAAAAAAGTAACACTGCTCTTGGATTAACTTCCAACTGACGTTCACAACTTTCCCTTCCATCCCCACCTCTTTCCCCAAAAAACCTAGTTTGGCTGAGAGGTTAAGAGGAAGGAAAGGAAATTAACATTTACGGAGTGCCCATGATATGCCAGGTGCTGTCCTGAGCACACTTTTATTTTGTGAAAGTTATGTGGTAGAAATATGGAAAAAATTCAGTATTTTTAACATTTAACTTACTCATTTTAACTTGCTAAGAATTACACATTGTATATAAATCATGGCAAATTTGGGGATGATATTATTCTTTTGTGCCCCATTTTTTTTGTATATGTGCCCAAAATTTTAGAGCCCAAACTATCAGAAAAATAATTACTCTCCCTTTCACCATTTAAAACAAATCATCACTGACGTGGTAAAATCATTTTTATTGTGGAAGCCCAAGTGTTCTCAAATGCTGTAAAAAGTGGTCATGGCATCCAAAGCAAACAACACTAACAGGCCTATACTTCAAAATATTTCAGAAAATATGGCAGGATGGCATCATCTCAACTATTTTAATTGTTTTGCCATAAACCATAATATGTATAAACTATTCATGTTTTCTGGGCTTTTTTGTGAGTTGTAATTCAAAGTCACAGAATTTCTCCTCAACTTTAATAGTCTCTTAAATAGTTTACATGTTTCTTGATCCCTTAACCCTTTGGAGGAATAGGCTTTTTCCTAAAATTATTCATCTTCTTTTCAGTTCATAGGCTATTAACTATGTTATTTGTAGATTTTATTAAAAAAACCCAAAAACCCTAGAATCAGCCTCCTCCTAGGATAAGGCATAGAGTTTAAGAGCACACGCTCTGGAATCAAAGTGCCTGGAGTTGAACCCAGATCCGCCATTAATATGAGGTGTGGCCTTGGCCAAGTTACTTTCCCTCTACACCTGCCTCACAAAGGGGCTATGAGGATTAAACACGATAACCCATATAAAGCATTTAGCACAGAACCGCGTATTAAGTAAATGCTCAAGAAATGTTAGATAATCATCATGTCCATTACCACCATCACCACTAGCACCATCACCTCTTGTTGAAAGTTTAAACAGCAAAAGAATTCTCACCCAATGCTAGTTCCCAAGGAACTGAGAGATCAAAAGTGGCCAAGATGTATTGCAGGAGCTCAGGAAGTTTCCATTAAAAACAGTGGCCCAGAAGAGGGACCCAGAATTCACTTGGTCTTGATGGCCTATTCTCCCTGCCCACAGAAGGAAGAAACACCGCCTGAAATGCGTCCATGCTACTGGCAGTGGTAGCCCCCGAGCAATTCTCTGCCTGGCTGTGAAGTTGACAACCAGAGCCTTTATCTGCTGCCCCAGAGGACTCAAGTACTGAGAAATTCAATGGCCCAAATGACCAGAGAGGGCTGGGAATTTGGCATGGCCTGCAAAGAGCACCTGTGTAGTAAAAGGACAGTGAAACATCCCATTGGTTGGGAAATTTTTACTCCAAACTCAATCC
Source organism: Hipposideros armiger (assembly GCF_001890085.2). NCBI lineage: Eukaryota > Metazoa > Chordata > Mammalia > Chiroptera > Hipposideridae > Hipposideros > Hipposideros armiger. The sequence continues at coordinate 712,531 of NW_017732046.1, read as the reverse complement.
CAATAACAGACCCGCCCATTTCCTGAGATAATATAGTATCTGTGTCTTACTATACTAACACATTAAAGCTGTCTGGCAAGAAGAACATTCATGATTCTCTTATTCAAATAAATGGGTGCTACTAGGCAAATGTCATATTCCCTTTTCAATTGACTATTCCAAGGCACTGAGAGGCAGAGAAAAAGCACAGATTCAACTGGCCTATATTGAGGAAAAATGATATTCGAGTTAAAGGAAAATAAACATAAAAGGTAAGAGGATTCATAGTTGAAACCTGCCAGAAAACCTACCCCATTGAGTGCAAAGTTAGAAAGCATCTTTGCATGCAGCCCCTGGGAAGCTGGCCTGCAATCCAAACTTCTCAATTTGTTTAACAAATCTAAGCAGTAAACTTTCTTCGCTACATGCTTCTCCACAAAAATCTAGTCTCAATTAGCAAATCTCATAAAATTGCTTTGATATTCGGCAAAACTTCCCTCTTGAACATTTATGTAAAGAAAACACTGAACTTTCCGGATAATTACACTAAGTTTAAATAAAAGTAATTACCTAATTTGCAAGAGGAATTACTTAGAAAAATACCACCAGACTTAAAAGAAGAAAGAATGAATTACTGGAAGTTATACTCCTGCAATATTAATGCCTAATTATTGTCTGGCATAGAAAAAAGCAAGCTGCTGCCTTCAATTACCAGCAGAATTACCTCTCTCAAAATAGGTAAGAGCAACAGATGAAGTACGAGGAAGCTATTGCTATTGTTAAACCACTTTCACAATACAAAACAGAGCCAGCTGCTGTCCAACTGTAATATACTTTGCAACACGATTAATTTATTCTTATTTCTTTCCCCTGGACCTAATCAACAAGGAACTATTTGGGCAATCCATGTATTGAAAGGCTGTGGCTATTCTAACTATTTCAAATGGTTGGAAACCAACTAAAAAAATAAAAACAAATGAACAATAACAACAGAAATTTTGCTGAGGAACCAATAAATATCTATTGGGTTGTTGGAAACGTCATGACACATTTTTGCAATGAAAAATGTAGAAAAACACGCCATGACTTTTCTGACAACCCAAATAATATGTACATTTTATACCAACTTTCGGATGGCTGGAAAATGAATAAAAGAGTATTTTCCTTCTTCAAACAGTATAGCTGTGTTTCAGCTGAAAGGCCTCTGGAAGTCACCTGGTCCAAAACTCTCCTTTTCTAGATAAGAAAATGAAACCCAAGGCCATCAGGGGAGATCTCCAAAGTTCCACAGCTAAGAGCTACCCCCCAGGCTCCTGGCTCTAAGCCAGTGCCCTCCCTGCCACCCTTTCCTGCCTTTCTGAAGCGAGCATGTTCCTAGGAAGGGGGCAGATGTCACCACAGATATGACAATAGGAATGGCACTGCTGTTTTCACAAAGGTCATGCAACCAAAGAAGAAACTGGATGGTATCCACATGCCTCTGTTCTGTTAGGTCCTGTTTGCTTCAGGGCTGCCCCTGCTGCCTAGTCTTGCCAAATCCAACAACGCTTGGATCAGACATGCCATCCCAGAGCTGCCCCAAGCCTAGATCTGGTGTCAGCACCACCCAGCAGGTCTCCTAGCTAATGCTTGGCAACTGGAGTCAGGCTGCTCACTGGCTTTTATCAAGGCCCCGGGTGCCAGTGCCAGGCTCCTCTCTGCCCCTCTGCAGCTCTTGACTCCCCCACCGCCCCCCAATATCTAACCCCAGAGGCTTGGAATCCACTTCTACTCTCCCAGCCTTCTCTTAATTTGGCACCTTTAAGCAATGTTTCTGGATAGCCATAGGTTTTCTTCAGACAGTGACAACTGTAACTGCCCATGTGACATCTGGTTCCCTTAGTCAGATGTTGACAGTTGCCTGGTGTGTCCTTGCTTTTTCAAGCCCTTGGTTGGAACTGCGATGCTGCTCCCTGTCAGATGATCTCCACACCGTCCACAGGGCCTCATATCCATTCCTAACATCCCCACAGAGCCCACTCTGCTTCTCTGCTGTTTTGGCTGGCCTGACCTATGCCAGGTCTGGCTTTGCCCCACTTGTCCTCCCAAGTACTAATACCACACCTCTTAAGGTACAGCCTTCCTTTTCTCCCAGAAGATGCAGCTTGCCGAACATTCCTGCATGCACAAGAAGAGGGACCCTTGACTTCAAGCAACAAATGTGACTGCATAAAATTCTGAAAACTAAATTATAAGAACACATTTGAACATCTGAAAACTAAATTATAAGGACACATTTGAACACTAGTTCTCAACCTTCTTTCTGCTGTGATATCTAAGATGGATGGTGTTCACATACATAACATCCTTCCCAAAAACATTTGCAATCTTGACAAAGCACTACAATGGCTTGTAGCCAACACAATCATTACCAGTAGATCACAGAAAGATGGGCTGAGGACTGTGTGCAATTCCAGCATACCAGGAGGAGCTCTAATCCTTTCTAATATACTCAAGGAAGCATATTTAAATGCAAGAGATAGTGCCACTATGACACTTGACTCTGATCAAATATTTAAAGAGGAAATCATTTGTAAACGTTATCACATATCAGAAGGACAATAAACTAAATAAAAGATTCCCTGGGCAAGGAATCCTTTTCTAAAATTACTAATTGGCCATTAATATATCTTTTGAATAAACTTGGACTTTTACAGTAGTGGAGCTTCTGAACAAGCAGCCCTGAGACCCCCATGCTCTGACTGAGCCTCCCAAAACACACCTCTAGATTCTACTTCATGATGGACCACAGCGAGGGGCTTGGTGAACGTTTTCTTGTTCTGCATCATGGCCCAGATCATCGAGGCATCCAGTGAGGTGCAGGCTTCGTCAGGAGGCACACACTGCAGAGAGGCAGAGCAAAGCAAGAGTCAGCAGTCACTCAAGGGGGCCTTTACCAGCTCAGCCTGCACAGTTGTCCTGTGCCCCATATCAGACAGCTCACAACTGGTTACCACAGAAAAACAGGAGACCTGGGTGTTTTTCAAAGAACCACAAATAATCTGGGAGATATAGTGGCAGGCTGTACGTGAAGTATATTCTCAGCTGTACTTGAAGATGCAAATAGTGCTGGACAGCTTATAAATATTGTTCCTCCCCACCCCACTTTCTTCCCACAAAACAATTGAAGTTTTAGTGTTATTTAGTGTGAAAAATAAAGAAACTATATTACAAATGTTGGCCCTTCTCCAAGCTGGCTTCACATAAGTGATTCATGTTTATGGTTTGTGATTGTGAGAAACCTCATGTATTTCATTATGAAGGTGACAGATTTTACATTTGTTGTCCAAAAAGATAATCATGTTGTCGAGTTTGTTTGATTTTTTAATCCTGGTATAGGCTCATGCAGAATGAAAGTTTCCAGGGCCATCTGTTTTTATTGTTCCAAAATAGAGTCTTTGGGAGTTGTGCCCAGGTGTGGAGGCCATGAGATCAGCTGCTTCTAGCTATTTTAAGGCCCCAAACTTATAACTAGCATGCCCAAGCCCAGTGGATCTGTTTTCAAAAAGTATATAATTGTATCTATTAACTTTTTGTTTTAAATAACTTTGGTTCCTTGTCTGTGCTCATCAATAGGTGAGATTCTAATGTAAATGACATCTATTTGTTTTTGTTGTAAGAAGAAATGTATCAATCATTTTAAAAGTCTATAACAAGAATTTCCAGCTCTTCCAATCACAAAAGGGCGAAGACTTTTGGCTTTATTGTCATTGCTGATCTGAGAAACATGCAAATCAGACACATACTATAAGCAGACAACTCCTGCTTTCCCCTCCCCCCCAAATCAGAAAAGCCTTTACAATAGCCTTCTTGTAGAGGGAAACAATGGATTTTCTGTGAAGAGGGATCATTATTAAAAAGATTTGCATTTTAGGAAAAGCCTTCTTACTCTCCTACTAGTTCTTTAGTTAAGTTAAAGTCTACAATTCTACAACTAACTCACTGCATGACTCTGGGCAAGACACTGCACTCTCTGGCCTCAGTTCCATCAGCAAAGGGCAAGGCTGGACTCAATCACCCTTGAGACCATTTCCTGGAAGATTCTTTGGCTCTGTCTATTGTCATGGAAAGTACTCAGAAGTCACTAGTAATATGGAAATATTAACTATTAGCAGTAATCAGGGAGACAGGGTAATAGTTCATCCTAAGCCGCTGCTCAATAAATGGTGGACTGTCATCATATCTACTATCTTATTTGCTTCTCTACCCAAGAGGAAAGTGAGGTACTATTATTTTAATTTTATAGATGATAAAATGCTGATTCTGAGAGGTCAAGGGATTTGTTTAAAGTTCTGTTAGCAAGTAGCAGGCCTTCCTTGTCAGTCCCCATGTTCCTTCCACTGCATCTTGGCTTGGGTATAAATGGTGACTTTAGGTTGAGGGTAACATCCCATCTCATCTCCTGGGACTTACAGCTCTCCTTAGAATGTTCATTTTTCACAGATCAACACACTATGAAGCTGGACTGCTACAGGCCAGGTTCAGTGAAAGGTAACAGCCAAAGCTATCAATAAAGACACCCCGCCCCCTGGCCCCATAACTACCAGGTCTCCCCTACTGGATGGATCCCTAACTCCTAAACGTCATCCTTTGCCTACAGGAAACAGCTGGGTCCTACAGCCAAGCATTACATTCCCCATGGTTATCTAACACCAAACCCCAACCTTGATGGCCACTGGAAGGTGAATGCTCACAAGGCTAAGGCATCAATGTTTCCAAAAGCAACCTAAAGAATGCAGCCTAAATTACCTTATACATACAAGCTCCCTAATGATTATACTCAGACATGCAGTATTTTCATATGTACTATAAAATTTTCTTTGATGGTATCAGGGAAAGGGATGTCCAGGGGACTATACTAGCGCAAAGGTTTCAGATCAATGGTAATCGATCCGATAATGATCATTTCTTCTCCTACTTCTACACTTACCTTACAACCTATGTATTGAGAGAATTCCACACATACATTAATGATATAGCTCAATTATCAGACTTTTAGACATTGATTGATATGTGACTACAAAAGGATGAAAAGTGAACACTGTGCGACATATCTACAGAATAAACACACATATGAAATTATACATATTATGGCAGATCACAGAAAAAAAAAACCCATAGCAGTAGACACCTTTCATGTACAAGGCTACCCTGATGAGATAGTTAACTTTACCGATCCTGTTATAGTAGCCATTCCAGCAAGATCAAAGGGTTCTGATTTCTGTTGTGCTGGTTCAATATGGGGAGGGATATGAAGCAAATATAATGAATCAATATGGAACCGAGAAAAATTTAAATATTTGTTAGTTTCCCTTAGAAGTTCTCCTGAGACAAGTCAACCTTATAACTCACACAGAAAAGGTCAAAAAACAACTGCAATACAAGTCTCAGTGGGACCTGGAAAAATTAATCCTCACACTGAACTTGTCCTTTCAACTCTCTGTATTTTTGGCACCGTACACTATCTGAATAGCAAAGATAAAGCCAGACCTCTCCCTCAATGGAAAACAGTCTTGATTTATCATTCATAAGATACTATTAAGTAGCATGCATAGAAAAAAAAAATCAGACTGTCAGGATTTATCATCTAAAACGCCATAAAGCTCAGAGTTCCCAGCGAACACGGATTTTATCACCTCAATTGGGAAGTTTCCAAACCCAACACTACAACCTGCGATAACTTGTGATTAAACTTCTCTGGAAGGTCACTGACTCACCTAAAAATGTCAAAGTAACAGTACAAATGGATGAAGGCCCACCCACCTTAGGTAACTTCTGGGGGTCCTTTTCCTTCTTGGTACACAATGTGAGCTCACACTGTAGAAAGAGCAGCGAGGTGTTGAAGATGGGCTTAAAAACAAAGCTGAATCTCTTCTTATCTATTTCGGCTTGCGGAATAGGAAAGTGCACTCTCTTGGGATTGTAGAATTTCACAGACTCATCTTTAGGACAAATGTTCTCAATGATGGTATAATCAGACATTCTATCAGGGTTTGAATATGGAGAGATAAAGCACGTTTGGATGGCAAATCCCAGTTCTTGGTCAGCCTTTGTAACAGATACCTACAAAGAAGAGAAAGAATGATACAAAAACAAGTTAGCATCTCACTTTTATTGTAGGCACAAAGGTAACATACCAACCTGGTCATTCTGATGAGAGACATTGCTTTATTTTCACAACATACTTATACAGTCTTCTTTTTAATTACAAAAGTAACATACACTCATTGAAGAGAGAGATGTTTTCTACTGAAATTTGATATGGATGGCAACAATGAATTATTTAGTCCAAATGCCAGCCTGCCAGATACCAATACAAAATGAATAAGTCAACCTCCCATAAGTCCTCTGGGAGATAAAAATAAAAGCATACCATTCACTTAAATTGGATTTTCCAAAATAAATAAAACACCAGCAGGCAAAGCCAGTTGTCATAATAGTGCATCAGTTGTAAGGCAAGCTTTTTAAAAAAACTGCTCAAAAAATACAGAGGCAGGATCTATTTAACCTAGGCAGGGAGTAATAAATTTCTAATCTGCAACGAGTCAGAATGAGCCTAAAACATTGCAGCAAAGCTACAGATCATCTAAAGTCCTGCTTCACGGGTTGCAGGCAGAGATGGCCCCTGGGGCTGGATGTCAGCGACGGTGCAATTTGGTGGCGATCACAGATGGGCCTGGCAAAGTGTCCCAGCCACTCACAGATCCAAACCAGGCTTTGCCAAATACTCTCCCTTCACTCTTTAAGCCCAAGGGTATTTTAAGGGAAATCTAATCTGGAAACGTTTCTGACTCATTTACACTTCCCTCTTACAAAACATTTGTATGGGCTATGTCCAAACCTTGTTAAGGTTCTTTTCTTTAGAAGCAGGAAGTAGTGTTTGGCCAAGTGTAAACAGAATTCAAACCTCAACTATCCTAAAGTTAGCTAAAATCCCGGGACCAGGCTGGATTCTCCATTTGGTGACACATGGATCACTGCACAAACTGCCTCTCCCCTCTAAGCTTCATTCCTTGACTAAACGTAGGATCAAAATAAACTTAAACACTTTAGAAATAAAAAGCTAATCCTTAACCATAGTCCAATAGTCCTAGAATCCTTTCGAAAGGCATGGAGACATAAACATACTTTCCATTCTGAGAAACCCAGGGGAAATCCCTGACATCCCATAGGGTTTTCAGTCCATGGTGCTATTTTGAAAGATCCGTACGTGGTTCGCTACAAGATGCTTAACAATGAAGATGATTATGATCATGTAACTTTGTTGTGCCTTAAAGCTTATTCCCTCAGAACAATATTATGAGATAAATATTTTCATCTCCATGTTATAAATAGAGGAAAAACTGAATACACAGGATAGATGACTTGTTCAAAATCATATCTAGCAAATCCTGGGTAAAACCAAAGCTTAAACTCAGATATGGTCTACAAGTCCACTTCCTCTTTACAATTTCATTATACAATAGCTACAGGGTCAATTCAACCAGGCCCAAGAAGTGGCCTTGGGAGAATACTTTGTTAAGAAATCTTTCCAGGAAGTACAATAGTATTCACACTTCATTATTTTTGCAGTATTTCTGAAAAATAAGATATTTTATCTTGGAAAGATGGCAAATTACATACATCTCATTACTAAAAACTGCCCTTTACCATGAACTCAGAACCCACAATGCAAAAATGTGTGATAAAAAAAAAAAAGCCGATCTTTTGCCTAATTTCAAAGAAAGTATGTAATGGCAGAAATGTCTAAGGTATCCCAAAAAGTTGTTTTGGAAGAAAAAATTTTATTAATAAATCTTTTACTCTAAAATGGACTGGAAACGACTAGTATAAGGGCTACAGAATGAGACCAATCCCAGGTGATCGCATGCTCCTCTGCTTATGCACAGCAAATTCTAAGCCTTAGTTTCCTCCCCCACAGGCTGAGGGGTACTACCTACCAGATACAGTTATTGTGAGAATTTGTAGTCAAAATTACATGCAAAAAAATACAGCTTCTGGTTAGTCAATAAATACCAACTATTATTAGTAGTAGTACTCTAGATTTAAATTTTGGTGGTTTAAAAGTTTTTTCTTTTAATCCCAAGACAAATGAACTAAAAGAAAAGCTGCCATTATGTGACCAACTATCATCCAAAGATGACAAAGCCCAGATGGCAAAACTGATAATGTTTTGGCTTAAAGGAAGGGACTACAGTCTAGCATGAACAGAGGATTCTGGGAGGGGATGTGATAAGGCTGACCGAGAGAAGAAACTTGGAAATAGTTCTTTAGACCAAGCCAGTGATTTAGTAAGCTTTATTTACCCTAAGCAAAAAATTAAAAAAAAAATTTTAAAAGAAACATTTTTTTAAAGTTTCTTATCAGCAGTGAAGTCTAAACCAAGAAACAAAGAATAGGCATAGCTGCCATCCTAGTTAGCAAAATATTTACAGATTCTCTCTCACATTTTAGGTGGTTTAAAACAACTTTAAAATAAAACAGTTTATAACATTCCCCCCTGTCCAAATTCTCCTCAATGTGCTTGATATTTAAAATGGTAGCAAAAAGATTTGGTCCAGTTCTTTGTCATCACTTGACAATATCTTTGAATTTAATTATGAAAAACATAGATGATATGTATAAAAAATATATAAATGGGAAAATAAGAATAAAGAAACAAACACCCATATTTCAAGAAAGCCTGCACTGGAGGAAAGGGGAGAAAACCCAAAATACCTAGAGCTGGATACAAGAAGATTGGCCAGCGATTAGCATAAAGCAGCTAAGCCATAAATTAGCAAAGCCAGGCACACATTTGGAAAAGAGTAAACTGCAGTTAAGCAGCACCCCTAAAATCTATAGCACAACAGGGAGTCACTGACCAACTGCACATGTAGATGGTGCAGCCAGAAAAGAAGAAAACAACATCTTAGATTAGAAGACATCTATGATTAGGAACAGCATGCAGAAAAAGCAGTGTATTTTCTCCAGTGGAGAAAGAAGGTGTACCCAAAGCAAGAGGAGACCTCTCAAAAGAGGGAATTAAAAAAGAGGAGAGATCCAGGAGAATGTCTCAAGCCAGCAGGCTCCATCCCAGAATCAGTACAAATGTGAGAGTGATTTGTCTTTCTAAAATAGAAATAGTGCACTAAAGTTACTTTTAATACATGGAAGTATCCCATTCGACCCCTTAAGTTTTCACTCCTCCCACACTGAATTATGATAGAACACCAGCTTAGAGCTTAGCACCCAAACCAGCTCATCAGATGGCGACTCTCCTGTAAGACCAGTAGACATCCTGGGGCCATAAGGATATTTTTCCTGTGGCCAATCTGTGAATCTGTATATTTGCACTGCTAAGAGGTTATATATTTCTCTCCTTCCAAATGGCACTTGCGGGTAAATGACAGCATCCAGTGGGTAACAGTGTGGGCAGTGGAGCCAAACAGCCTGAGTATTAGCCCTGACTCTGAACCCTAGTAGGTACTAAATGTGTGGCCTTAGACATATTTGTGCCTCAGTTTCCTATCCATTAAATAGGGATATTAATAGTCCTATCTCATAGGAATGCTTTTAAGAGTAAATTACTATAATACTTACAACTGAGTTTGGCCCAAAATAAATCCACAATAAACGTTAGCTGTTACATCATTATTTCCACTACTACCTAATATTTTTGTAGTCATTCCACAGACTTATGCTATGCATGATTATTGTTATATATAGAAAATAGTTTCAATAAATGTATAGATACATTTAAGTAATGATCTAGAAAAAAACAATTTTCATGAGATATAGTAGCACATAACATTTCACTAAAGTGTGTGCAATTTAAAAGATAAAATGTAAGGTAGTTACAAATATGTCATGGTTAACTCTGACATTGCAACTACTGAACTACTGTTCCAAAAATGCTAAGGACAGAGCAAGGACAGGGCTTTATTAGTAGAATTCTGTAAATTCTGTTAATTAGTAGAATTCAGTAAAAACTGACAATGTTTTTTAAACATTTGTCTATAAAACAGTCTATCCCTTTAGGATAATGTAGCAAATCCTGAAATTTCCTGCTTTGGTCAGGAATCCACCTGGAAGCGTTTTCTGAGCCAAGCCCTCACCCAGAGCTGGTCAAGGGCTGTGAGGAAGAGCAGGAAGGTCTGCTCCAGGATGCTTTGGCTTATGCCCCAGGAGCTACCACAACTTAGCACTAACCCAAAGGCCAAGGCTAACGCTGAAATCCCACCTCGACATAAATGTGTCCATTCTCGGCCACAGAGAAGACCCCTTTGGAGGGCACCAGGAAGAGGTCAGTGTTGTACAGCTCCATGTTGAAGGTGATATTTCTGCTGGGCGGGTCCTGGAAGCTACTGGGATTCCCCACCTGGGGCAGGCTGCAGTTAAACTGGGGGGGAAAACAAGACAGAGATAAATCATAGTCAAACGAAGCATGAGCTTTGGCCTTTAACATCCATTTTTTCCCCCCACTAGTTCCTAGCTGAAGCTAGCCAAAAAATATTCTCCACAAACTACCTACTGCAAACAAACACATACCACCACAATTTCAGGTCGGCTGAAAAGGGAAGTATCGCCTTCATCCATATCTCCCGGAAATCCATTATCACCTGACTCCAAATCTTCATAACCATCTGGCCAGCCACTACTATCCCCAGGGAATGGAACTTGTATCACAATCTAAAAGGGAAAGAAAACACAGACAATGTCATAAAAACAACATCACATGCATTTCGTTCTACCTCTCTCTCTCTCACACACACACACACACACACACACACACACACACACACACACAATCTCCAAGTTTGCTTAAGATTTTATCTTCAAAGAGATGAAAAATAAAGAGAAACCCAATGCATGTTCAGATTAGGACGTGAACTAAAATATGTATCTTCCCTTGTGAAAAAATACAAATAATCTCAAATAGTGAGAAAACACTAGACACTGAAATAGGGTTGGATGGGGTAGTCAGATAGGCTTGTCCCATACCATGGAAGAGGGGGACTTCTTCTAGGCTGCTTTTCTTTATAGTGAAACTTCTAAGAAATACTTAGAGCTAGCTAATGCAAGGAGTTTAGTTTGAGTTAGAAGCAAAGGACTTCATGTTTACTACTGAGCCATTCTCCCATCTTTTCTCTTGTACTCTTCTTTCTTTTCCCCATTTCTTCCCCAATATCATTCTCTATGGTGTACAGATGCATGGAAGAACATCATGTTTTATTCTACGACAGTCTATCTTAACACTGGTTGAAATGATTATTCCTAGGTTAGTTCTAAATACGATGAAAAAATTCATCTAAAGACCATGATTCCATAAGTAAAATCCTATTGGATTGTCGGAAAAGTCATGATGCATTTTTGCAACAAAAAACATAGAAAAAATATGTCATGACTTTTCCGACAACCCAATAATTTCTTTGCATATATAGGATAGTCATGCTCTCTTTTTGTTTTTGTTTTTCTTTTTTTTTGCTTCACATGCTTAGACTTTGAATATGTTTCAAAACAAAAATATGTAGTAAGTCTATTACTACAAATAAATATAACTGGAACAACAGCTAAAATAGTCACCAAAGGGAGTAGAATGGGAACAGAATACAGGAAAACTACCTCTCTATTCTTTAACATGTCCTCAAAAGTACTGATAAAATTAAGCAAATACCTAGGATATTGCTTACCCTAGAATCATCATCATCATCATCATCACCATAATACATACATAATAAGATAAAAGGTTTTCAAGGGCTGGCTCACACTATACTTTTCTCTTTTGAGGCAAATGACACTTCGTCTTTACTTAACAGGCAGATTACCATAGCCTCTTATTGGTGTTAATTTAGACACAAGTTTAAAATTCCAAAATCAAGTACAGTATATCAGTAATATGATATTTATTTTATCTGGAAAAACTGGACAATTACATGAAAATGAGTGTTGGAATTGGCAGAAAGTGTTCATCATAAAGGTCAAAGTTTCATAGATTATTCCAGTAACAAAGGCAGATCAGCTGGGCTAGCCTGGTGTTGAGGAAAGATGAATGGACGAGAGGTCAGGAGGCTGGATTCTGCCTGGCTCTGCCGTTAACCAGTCCCTCAAATCTAAGCAAGTCCCTCACCTCCCTGGGGTTCAATTCCCTCACCTGTGAAATGAGGAAGTTGAATGAGGTCATCTTAGGGTTCTTTCCAGCTCAAACATTCTAAGATTGTCTGGGCTCACAGGACTCAGTCCTCACATGAGCCACAGTGACTGGAGGACCCGATGGCCAGTCTTTTCTCTGGATGGGTCAGGTGCTTCCATCCACCGGCAGTGAAATGAATGAGAATGAGCAGTCTGGCAGCTCCCCACCCCATGACAAAGCTGGGGCAGGCTCTAAGAGCACAGACACACACACCGTGTCCAAGTTGGACACAGGGACCCATGAGCTTATTTTCACCATCAAAAGTACCACCTGAACTGCAAAATTAACACTAAAGTTCTTTTGAGATAGCAGGTGTTGAATTATTTTAATATTTACTGCCTAATGTCATCTCTGCAAGAATAGGTTTAACCTGAAAAGATTTAAAAGAACCGACAAGAATGATTTCAGAAAAATGTAGGTTAGTTATTGCAATGGATTATCATTGGGGGAATCTGTGAAATCTCACTCTGGGTAACTTCAAAAGTAGAAGATTTTCTTTAATTTAGGGTCTTTCTTAGAGGCGGAGAGAGACTTAATAATTTCTTGAAGGCCCTTTTCTGATTTCTCTCTTTTCGCTCTTTTGTTCATGAGGGAGGTGAGAAGTCCTCCCAATCCTGGGAAGGATTCAAATGAGGCCAGAGAGACCAGGGAAGTGGTTGGCTCAGTTGTGTAGCTGTGCTCACTTATAGGATTGGATTTTATCTTCATAAGGACCAGGTCACACAGACAGGTCATAATTACCTTGCCAATGAACCCTCTGTCACCAGGAAATGGAAGGAGGAGTAAAAGAGATGACCATAAATGCTCCAACCAAAAAAACAGGGCCTCCCAACCCCCACAGATTCACTAACAAAGCAAACAAAACAAAAAAGTTCAGAGTCAAAATACATCCCACCTTGTTGAGAATGACACTTGACTTTGTTTGGGGCCTGAGGTATATGCCCCTCTTCATTTTCAGAGAAATTGTAAGACTGAATTTTGGCTAACACCTGGTAAGGCGCTGTCAAAGGGCCAAGCTTTGTTCTGGCAAACACTCACAGAGTTATAGAAAACCACACCATCAGGGGCTGACCGCCGGTGCCGAGTACCACAGCCATTCAGGGGAGACTCCAAAATGAAGTGGGTGCCATTCATCTTTGCCTTGCAGGTAGGATCCAACAGGGTGAGCTCCACCCCCGAGTAGCTGTTGGCCTGAAATAACAACCACCGAAGACATTAAGGGGGGAACCACAGGCAGTTCTGCAGCACGCAGCACATTTTGCCTGGTCTCCAAGTAAAGATTGCTGAGGCCTGCATTCCCCTCTCCTCTTACCTCTTCCCAGCCTACCAGCTCTCAACAGCCTAAGGATTGTGTTTGTTGGCCTTGGAAATTCAATAGCAAAATATTGACACACAAGAACCTGGAACCCCCCTTACTGAGAACAACAGGAACCGGTTGAGAATCACAGCCAAGGGGAAGTGAGCCCATCCAACTGAGACAACAGTATCAAGTCTCTGGAGTCCAAAAGTAAAGGAGCTAGAGGGAAATTACTAACACACACTGCGGCAAGATGGGGAGGGAAGTGACCTTCTCGTCTCCCCTTTAAGAACCGGCACTGACCTGAAAAGAATCTTTTTCTACCGCCACGATCATCTTTTCATTGTCACATTTGACTGACAGGGCAACATCCATGCTCCCTTGCACCTCCTCAGGCTCTCTGGGACCAGAAATCAGTCGTAAGCTGGGGACGACAGGGTCCTTTGGCTGGGGGATCCCATCTTCTCCCCCTTCCTTCTGGCCTCTCCTGGCGAGGTCCGGGAAAGGAAAGGGGAAGCCTCCATTCTGGCCACCCCCTCCCCGGATGGGTGGGTTGTCCAGGGTGCCAGGTCCCAGTAGGATCCGTAGCTCAGGAGGGATGGTATGTACTTCCTCATCTCTCATCTCCTCTGGTGGTGACAGAAGAAAGCACAACATCATCAGTGTTTGATGCAAGAATGCAATCATCGTTAGAGGCAAGAACGGAAGGAATTAGCAGAGAATGGGTATGTGTAAAATTACTCTTAACAAGTAATGTATAGAAGAGATGAGGAGTGTGGAAGCCTGAACTCTATCTAGTCCTGGTGTTCCTTCTAACCCGAGCGGCTTTGGGCCAGTGGCTTACTTCTCTGTACCTTGGTTTCCCAATTTTTTTAAATTAAGAGGTTGGGTGAGATCAGTGGTTCGCAACTTTGGCTGCACATTAAAATCACTTTGGGAGCTTAAAAAAAAAAATCCCTCTGCCCAGGTTTCACCCCAGGCCAATTAAAAATCAGGCCCTCTGGAGCGGTGCCTAATAGTATGTTTGAAAGCTCCCCACATGATTCCAGTGTACAGCCAAGGTTGAGAGGCATTGGATTAGATGGTTTCTAAAGTACTACAAACTATAAAAATACATAATTCTAATAAGTTATGTGGGGCAATATTAGTCCATTCATATTCCATTGAAATATTTCCCTTGTATCTAGAGGTTTTTTAGACAAGTTTCTGTAAAGATTTCTTAAAACAATATTGGTATTTTAAAATTAGTTGTGGATTGGGGAAAGGGGGTTGTCACTTTGTGAGGGGTTAAAAGTATAACTATTGCATTGTTTTGTACACCTGAAACTAATAAAAAATAAATAATAAAAAAATGAAACAAAACAAACAAACAAAACAAGATGTTCTAACCACAACTTTTGAGTTACTCATCAGTGAGATTTCTCTCATGGGATATGTGCCACATACATTAATAAACTCTGTTTTCTCTTGTTAAAAACAAACAAACAAACAAACAAATAAATATTTGTTGAATGAATGAATGAGATGAAATAAAATAAAAAATTTTTACATCTGTGAAAAAAGAAAATTATTTGCTGCCTCCTTTTTGACTGCTAAATTCTATAGGTATCTGGGTATCCTGGCGTTTTAGAACCTAGTCCTGAGGGAGAAAAGAAAAAGCTGTTTAGGTTTTATTTCTAAAAAAGCTGCATAGCTACTTATCCTTTCAAAGGGAGAGACATATTTCCACTCAATCAACAGTCAGTGTCTTTTCATATTGTCAACAATTTAGAGAAAAAAAAAAAAACCTTTCCCTAGTATTTTCTGCATCCACTCTCCAAAGCCAATTGACGTGTGCTTGAGGTCAATCCATCTCAGTGGGAGTTGAAAGTGAAGATGACCAGTGGACATTACCTCTCCTTTAATACAATCTTTTAAAGAGCACAGCTGCATGGGTCCAAAAGAAATCAGAGCTTTGGAGGGTTTTTTAATTTGTACTTTGACAAAAACCTTCACAACAACCCTGTGAGGTAGGTCCCATTATTCTCCCATATTACTGAGGAGGAACAGCCTGAGGCTCAGGGGTTAATCAGCTTCCCCCTTCTCCCCCCACCCCAAACAGTGAATAAATGGCAGAGCCGGGACTTGAACCTGTACTCCTAACCTTCATCCTATCAGCACTGCACTCAGTAGCAACACCATGGGGTGAGAAACAGGTCTGGGGGGCAGAAAACTTAGGATTTGAGTCTCAGCAGCTATACGACCCTGGAAAACCTCAAGAACTTGTTAAGCCTCTGCTTTCTGCTCCATCGACCTGGGGTAACAACTCTCCCATATTCCCTCTAGGTGAGAATGAGAATGAGAAATCTCTTCATGCTGTTTGATCATACCATTTGGGTTGCTTATGTTGAGAATGAGAAAGCACGTTGTGCATGTCCTCGTGACTATTTTTATATAAGATACAGCCTGAGCTAAGACTTCTCTCCTGCAGTCGCAACCCCTCTGTATCTCAGCTGTAAGTTATTATTAGGTACCTCGGAACCAGGAGGCCAGGCTAACTTATTATTAATGTAATCACAGTGAACGCGCTTTATAACAAAGTTCTCCAACATGCAATCAACATTATGTTACTAAAAAATCTATATTAAAGACCCTTACCTCAAAATAATCTATCACAAGTCAAGATAACTTTAAGCTTTATAGTAAAAAGTGGTTAAACAAATCATTAAAATTTGCAATAAAAAAACAGCACCCTGAAGTGAGAGTTCCTCATTGGAATGCTTCACTTGAGGGATATTTTCAATACAATTAAAAAAAAAATCAAACTTACCATTGTTTTCAAGCTGAAGGTGAAATCTATTAGCCACAGGAGCCACTGTGTATGATGTCACTGGACTATAGCCATTGTCTAAGGCCCACTTGACCAGATTCTCTGGGGTTGAAGGAATGTCATCTCTTATTGATTTAGTCATTCTCATGGACCTCTCACTCTCTTTCCCAAAGCCAATACTGTTAAGAGCCTGAAAATAATAGCAAAATTTCACTTATGAGTCTGAAATCAAACAGTGCTTTTAATAAGAATAATTAAATATCTGAAACAAACAGATTCTATACTGTATATGAAGGAATTATCTATTCTTTCAATCCCTATTTTCCTTGGACTAAGAACACCAATGTGAAAATCTGTAACAACAGATTAAGAGAAATCTATGCATGCTGTCTGATCATACCACTTGGGTTATGTTGATAAAAATAATCTAATGACAGCCAAGTAGCTACATACTAAGTATATCTAGCATGATACTGCAGTTAGTTTAATGTTTAAATTATTAACACACACATACCAAATATGTATGTAGAGCAAACTTTCTCTTATTTTTACTTAAAATTATGTATAAAGTATACAGATGTGAATGTTATATTCCCCCCCGCCCCCCAAAAATGCCTATTCCTATTTCCTTATCCAAGATTTAAATGAAAGAAGGCTCAGCCTAGTTATTTCAGTAGTTAATTATTAATAGAAGACTATCCCATTTTTGTAAACTATTAAGTTCCATATGGTGCAACCAATGTTTATATTTCATTTACAATTTATGATCTATTTAGCAATCCTGTAATTGTATTTGTATGCCAATCCTATTAACTGAATGTGCTTAGATTCTATGTTCTAAAGATTAATCAATTTAGGTTACTATGCCTCTAAATATCAATATTTTATCTAGCAAGTCAGTCTTAAAATTGGCTTTCACCTGGTAATCAGTTACAAAATTAAAGCTGAATGATAGAAACTTTTCCAGAAAAGGAAATAAAAGGACTCTGAGTAACCAGGACATAAAAGGTACATTTTCACATCACCTGCTGACTCCTATCCAGCAGTGATCTTGTCAGATGGTAAGGGAGCTACATGACGCACAGGGAACGCACAGGGAACCCCAAAGGGAAGGCACCACATTTTCAACAACTGCTCCAACAGAGCTGAAAAGTCCTTCCAACATGCAGATTATGGCATTTTCATGCTGTATAAATCTCACTTTAATTTCCATGCCCAATTATTTTCTCCTGCATACATGCAGCATTTTCCTAAATTCCCCATTTGTTTCCCATTCTGTTTGCCCCTCACATGACTAAATATTAATCCTTTCCCACTGTAAAACCACCGAATACTCACAGGCTCTAAGTTCTCTTGGCCTCTTTGGTTGTGGGATAATAGCTGAGGATACATATTTTCAATTCAAAGCTTAAAGGGGCTCACTCAGTATATTTTTCTATTACCCAAAGTGCTTATCTGAGGGAAAACTGCCAGCCTGCCCAGTCACAATCATATATGCAAAGGAACCAGACAGCTCCAACCAAATTCTATAGCCATTTGCAAAAAACTCTGCTTCACAGATTTGGAATATTCTAGCTCTTACTGTGATTCAGAGAAAACTCCTTAGGGGAAGAAAGGGTTAAAAAAAGAAAGAAAGAAAACTAAAATGAGATAAAGAAAATTCCAATTTGTTCTTAGAACTTTTTATTCATTTAGTCAAAGACAGTTTCTTAGGCACAGCGTCTTCCAGCCTCTCAAAGTAGCATGTCATTTTGATTGGCTAGAGTTGTAACACTGGCTTACATACTACTGCTTGGCCTCATCTGCCCTAGTCTTTCATATTGTTGGACAGCTGAGAAAATACTATATTTCCAGAATACTATTATGATAACAGCCACCTGTCCTTCTGGTACCAATATGGAGTGATTTGTTTACACCTTTCCACATGAAATCTAGGAGCTGTCAGTACAATTCATACTGATTACGCCTCGGGACTTACAAGGCTAGAAAATCTATCCACACATTTGTGATGCAGCAAGGCTCCGGACAATGGCAAGCAAGTAGGTTCCCAGCAATGAGTGAATGCCTCACCCTGTATTTCTGGGTGTCCCCAGGCTTTTTCCAAAGCCTCAGTGTAGCTACTCCAAGTGGGAGTGTTCAAGGGGGTCTCCAAATGCCGCCACCCACTTTCCCACCTATGTCTTCATAAAGGATGATAAGCTAGGTAAAATCTTCCTCCTCCCCCACCACCCAATACACACACTTGCATCAAAACTGTTGGTGTAGAAGAGGGGGGACTGGGGGAAGAATGGGTCAGGAAGTATAGCGTATATTCCCACTGGGATTTTTTTTAAAATGTCTTTTCTAAGAATAAGCTAGCTATCACCAACCTTGAAGTCCTAATGCTACATTAAATAGTATAACAGGAAATTTCTAACACACATATCCTCCATCTATTCTTTCATGTTTTGGAGGTTCTTCCAAAACGTGATTATGCATGGTTCATAAGAGAACTGAAGAAAAAGCCAGAGCTGGGCAGGGCAATGCAGATATTTCTGGTATTCCCATTCTTGCCCACAGTACAGCTCTTTGCATCTCCTTGGACCATCCTGTCATTTGGAGGGTGCATACTGCCAACATCCCACCCATGTATAATAGGGCTGGCTCTTCTTTAAATTTACCCTACAATTCCTTTAGTAGACATTTTGCTTTGTTTTCACTTTGTTTAGAGAAATCAATTGCTCCTATAGACAAACTTTTAAAGATTTGCTTAAGGAAGGAAGATGAACTCCCTTTTTATGGTGCGTGCATACTGTGCTAGGAGCTTTACATATGTTATCTTATTTAATGCTCCTCCAAAATACTGGGGTGCCAAAAACGTATATATACATTTTAAGAGATGTTATCTATGTATTACTTTTCAAAGTTGAATTGAATTACGGTAGCAATGTGTAGTATGACGTTTGCTCAAAAGATGGCATTAATCAAATGAATGCTAGCATCACCATGTGACAGGCAGGACAATCAAAGAAAATGGCGGAAGCATGGTTGTCGTTTGAGGAGCGCAAGACCATTGTGAAGTGGTATTTGAAATTCAAGAACGTTGTGGAAGTGCAACGACAATGGAGGTAAAAGTATGCAGCAGGACCTCCAACATGCCTAACGACTGCATGCATTCGTGATAAGTTTGAGACACCTGGTACTGTGTGTGATGTGCACAAGGGAAGATCTGGGAGGCCTCGCACAGCAACAAGTCCTGCTTCTCCTGCTATGGTGTTAAAACAGTTTACAAGCTCACCACAGAAGTCTACCAAACAATGTTCACTGTAATCAGAAGTGTCTGGATGCTGATGGGAACCACTTTGAGCATCTCTTGTAGTTGCAGAAGTCAAACGTAACTTGTATTCATCTTCTGTTACCGGTATATATTGAGTATTACAATTTTAATACAGTTTGTTTCTTTCTTAAAATGTGTATACATATTTTTGGCACCCTCTGTTCTAGGCACTGCTATTCCTTTGTTAGAGAGGGGGAACCTGAGGCTCACAGAAACTAAGTAGCACCTACAGCTGAGAACTCATCCTAGCAGGCAGTGTGCTGAGTGCTTTAGGTGAAACACCCAGGAGGCACTTAACAAATACTTGTTAAATGAATAAACGAATGAACAAATGAACTCCGTTAAACCTCACAGTAACTCTCAAGGTGAGTACTATCATTGTACCCATTGCACAGGCAAGGAAACAGGCTCAGAGTTCAACTGGATTGCCCAGTATCAACTGGGAGTAATGACAACTGGAGATGAGATTTGAATCCAGCCCTGTCTGGCACCAAAGCCAGGACTCCTTCCACTTCACCGTTATTGTTGTCAAAGAAAATACTAGAAACAAGGTCACTATAAACCATTTCCCTCTTTCTAAGCACAAAGGTATGCCTTTTTATTAGCAGGTTAACTTTCCTTCACAGTACAGTCAGAATTCACATCTGAGACAGGGAGTTAGGAAATCACAAAGCATGAAACTGGGGGAGTAAAAAAGAACATCATGAAACATTACCTAATTGTTTAGTAATGTTGTCATGCATTGTCCAAAATTGGCCGGGAACAGGAGTACAGCCAAGGAGAGAAATATAAACAGATCTTGCACTGGGATGAGCAATCTCATTTCTAGCCTTTCTGATTCATGTGAGAAGTGGGGACATTCAAAGCGAACTCCAGGACTGCCAGGGACCAGGCACACATACTCAGGGAGAGAAAGAGCCATTGAAGGGTCAGGGCTGAAAGAACATTTATACAAGAACTCCAGCAGAGAATTAAAATGGACCGTATGTTTTTGTCTTTCAAAGCATGATTCCCCTTCCTGTTTTTGTTATTCTAAAATTAAAAACATTTGGCTGGTGTGCCAGGCAACAAAGGCTGCAGACACCTCGGATCACCAACCGCCCTCATGCCATGCCAGCGACAGCAATCAAAACAGCTCTGACTTCAGAAAATCACGGGTGGGCTGTGTGCTTGACACCAAATTAATGTATCACCATTACACAGGATGGCTTACTGGGATCCTCTCAAGTTAAAACACACACACACACACACACACGCCACAGGAACCAGAAACGATTACTTTAAATTAAGATGTGTGTGCTCGTGGTTTTGCCTGCTGCCTCTGGTGAGTGCTTGCACATGCTGTTGCCTAGGGGACCGTTGGCTCTGTTCACTGCTGCATCCCGCGAAGGTGCAATGAATGAATAATACCCAAACCAAAGGCATCCCACTCCCAAAACATCAGAAACATAAAAACCATTCCAATGGATTAAATGCAGGTACTACAAGAGGAAGTGGTGACAATTTTTGTTTAAAAAAAAACAATGCACAAAAATTTGAACCTACAAAAGAGATGCTAAAGAGATAATTATCTTCTTTAAAATGAGGAAGGGGATTTTTCTTTAACTTGTAATATAATTCACTCCAATATGCTGTCAAATAGTTATCTCCCTAAACATATTTGAAAAAGATTTATTTGACCAAATTTCAACATTTAGCTCTTCAGGAAATTAGCTGCTGTTTGCCTGCCATGCCAACCAGCTAAGCCTCTTCAGTATATTTCCTTCATGAAACATAATGCTTAAGGAACAGGCTGGGGGAGATTTCTCTAGCGTCATCTCACTCACCTCTCCATTACTGTGAATCTTTTATCCGTGTTTCACCCTTAGAAGTTAGAAGCAAGTGAAAAGGAATACCAGTGTAACATATTTATCTCAAAAGTCACGAGTGTGAACCTTACAGGACTCAATCATAAAAGGCTTGTGTTGGTTATTTTACACTGACTATGATTGGAAAGTAGAGTGATGCATTTCAGGAATTTCACAAATGAGGGAACTAAGTTCCAGAGGCATTAAGGGACTTGCCCAAGGTCACAGTTTGTGTTATAAATGGCAGAGTCTGGACTCAAATCCGGGTCTGTCTTGACCCCAGAGACCATAATATTAACAACCACACTGTTCACCCTTGTCAGGAGAAGCCAAGGACCAGGCTATTCTGCAAAGTGAAAAATTATTGCGAGAGCTCAGAGTCCAAAGAAGCAGAAACTTTACAATAATAACACATACAAACATGGCTTAAGTTATCGCCAGTCATCAAAACAATGACATGCTCAACCAACTTACAATAACTTTCAGGTTTCCCTTAACATCGAAAGACTTGATCACCCAGTTGACAGACTTTTTGCACTTCAAGATCAAGGTGAGATTTTTTACCACCTCAGGGTCCTTTCGAGAAGGTCTTATGTCAATTATTATGTCCACCTGGAAAGCACTGTGAACGGAAAACAAAGGCCGAGTTAGGACCCAAATGCCAGAAAGTTGCAACTATCTCCCCTCTTCCAAGTCTTCATGTTTCCAGTGTCTGGCCAGTTGATTAAAAAGCTGGAGTCGATCCCAGGCAAGTGACATGTGCAAAACAGATTGTTAGTGCACACATAACAAAATGGTCTTACATAACAATAGAAAAATATGACTGCTGATAATTAGCCGCTAAAATTTTTCTCCTCTTTGAAAAAAAAAAAAAGGTGGTTACTTAATGCAGCCACTGTTTGAAATGGACTTGAACAAGCCAGAAAAGTTTACTTCTGAAACAGAGCTGTTGCTTTTTCAACCTTCAATGCCTTCAATGCTTGCTTCAATGTGTAACTTTCTAATATGCTATATGTCCAAAACCCTTCAAAACCAGAAGTGGGCAGCAGTTTGGTGAGTGTGTGTGTGAGGGAGGCATGGCAGTAAAAAAAAAAAAAAAATAAGGGAACTTCAGAATAAGATGCAAAAGGCTGGAGAAGTTATATAAGGTTGGTTTGCTTAAGCCATTAACATTTGCTACAGAATCGTATCTTCATTCGCTTTCCCAAACTTCTAGATATACAGTTACTAAAACAAAGAAAACAGATGGTCAACCAAGTGATTACTGGAAAATTGATGAACACAACCCAAACTTCTAAGAATTCAGTATAAAAGAGAATTTTTACCAAACAATAGCATCTCTGTCATCCTGAATTTAAAGGAAAATCTTTCTTTCCATCTTGGCTTTACATTCTTGAAAAGTATAAAAGGAATGATATACTTAAATGAAGCCTTAGGCTTAATATCTAAAGCATATTGGCCAAATTGCTTCTAATTCTCATTCTCTTTTAATTTTCCTCAAAATTCTTCATATGGGACAGAATGGAATCTTACCAAAACTGATCTTAGTTTATTCATTTTTGAAATCAAAATTTGGTTAGAATTTTAACTTTGAAATCCTTCTGCAATATAAATTTATATTTTAAGTCATTAGCCCACATGAAACGCAGTCTCAAGTGGAAGAAGGGCCACATTTTCCCCTTTTTATTTCTTTTTAAAAAATTTTCTATTCATTCTTGACAGGGAGGGTTAAATTTCCAGTCCTGGGGCAGGAAGTTGAGGGTGGAAAGGTGAATGAGAACACAAAGGACATATAGGTTAGATCCAAGGCTATTCGGTGTGTCACTTTGAAGGGCGACACCCCATCGTTTACAGGCACAGCTTTAAAGTAAGTGCTTACAAGTGAAAGAGTGCTCTGATGACACCATCAACAGAACTTTATAAAATCAGAATGTTATTAAAATAATAATTTTAATGAGGCACATTTTGTAATTTTCTTATCAGGGGACAACTTCAGTCAAAGGAGATAATGATGGAGCAAGACTGACTGTGTCCAAATTAGTACCAAGAAGTTCCGAATAGGCTTCAGGAACGCATCGGAATATTGGGGACCTACAGACAGATGCAGAAAATACAGTGTACCCCTGGTGCCTTTACTCCCTTCTTCAGAGCTTCTGTGAATCTCACCCAAAGCATCAATGGCTCCCTCCCTCCTGCACAGGCAGGGCCACACCTTTCCCTACCTCAAGTCAGGAAACATCTTTATTTTCATCTCTTCTCAGTTCAGCACACACACACACACACACACACACACACACACACACTCACTCACACTCACCTGTAGGGGTTAGAGTTGGGGGAGATTAACTCAATGATGTGTACTTCCTTATCCTGGGGCTGGTTGGATATTACACACCCTTCTGCTGCTTTGGGCTGAAGGTACTCAGCAAGGTAATTGAGAGAGAGAAAATTCTTCCCTATGTTGCACGTGGGAGGGAACACTTGATCTGAAAAGTAAAGAAGCACAGGACAATCTGTCAAACCACTGAGCTACATGGTGGTGACCAGACTCAAAGGGAAAGAAGGTGATGGTGACACTGACCAAGGGCAGGATACAGGGAACCACAAGTGCTAAGGAGGGGCCTTAGATCTCCTCAACCATTGCCCTGAATGCCACCCTCTGGCCACTAATGTCCTCCTAGTGATCACCTCTAGTGGCCTCATTTGGTCTAAGTCCTCTCCTTTCCTGTTCTCTGTAATACTTCTTGGTGCTCATCCATTTCCTCTGACCATTTCCAGTCTCTTTCACTGGCTCCTCCTCCTCTGCCCATCCTTTAAACACCAGCGGTCCTCAATCTTGGGGGCATGTAAGACTCCACCTGCTTGGTTCCCATCCCAGAGACTCAAATTCAGACCTAGGTGGAGCTTAGGAGGCTCTCTTTTTGAAAACCTCCATAGTTGATCCCAATATAAAACCAAGACTAAGAGTCTCATTTCCTTCCTCAATCCTCTTGTTGCCTCATATTCTTCCTAGATGATCGCAATCACTCCCATATCCTCAACTTGCACCTAGATCATCACTCCTTTCCTGAGTCACGGACCTGTAATGTCATCTGCCTAACAAGCACCTCCCACCTAAAACTCCACGAAATACTTCAGTTAGCATACTCAACACTGAATCCAATTATTGACCCTGTCCCCAGATATGCTCCTCCTCGGATGGTTGCTACTTCATTAATAGGAGAACCAGGTCCCATAGTAATCCTCTGGCCCACCATGTATAATTAATCACTCCCCCGTATTGATTCTTCATAGCACTTTATACTCTCAAGACCGAAGGTAGGAGTTTGGGGGACACAGTGAGGGCAGACTTGTACTCTTTCTCACAATCTCGACACAGACAACTAATGCTTCCATAGCACTTTACTGTTTACAAGGTGCTTTCACAAATATTGTCTCATTGTGCTGAGGGCTGGTCATCACCTCTACCAGGAAAAGCGATGCAAGTACCAAATGTCTGAAGATACTCCCCCAACGGCACATGCCGTTTACACAGCACTGTGGTTGATGGGATTTCCATTCAGTGGTTTAAATGTTTAAACAGAACTTGAAACTGCTGGCAGTGTGACAGCTGGGACCAGTGTTAAGGAAGTTCTAGGTGTAGCAAGCTCTTTTCAGAAGGAGTAATTAATCAGAGTCCTGGCACTTTAATGAAACAGACTTCTGCCCTTTTCATTTAATGGACAGGATGCCAGGATTCAAATTCACAGGCAGGTCTCAGAGAAGCATCAGTCTAGGAGGTCCCAAGGTTGGGTTGATCCTGCCCTCTTCCCACCCCCACCAAACTTGTGCAACCTCCCTTGTGCTGAAATGACAGCACAAGCTGTGGCGACAGGGCTCCATGCACCATGGCATCCCCAGAGCCATCCCTAGAACAGAGGGGACCAGAGGAGCTCCCGCGGCCCCACTTGCAGGCTCATTTCAAGAGGGCGGTAAGCTCTGAATGCTGCATTCTTCCCTAACGACCCCCTCAGAGAGAAGAGGTCAGGGCTCCGCCAACTCAGGCTGCCAGAGCAGCCTCCTCTCCACATCTGCTGAGGGTTTTGCCAGATGAGCAGATGAGGAATGCACGCCCTGCAGCTGCAGCCCTGCGGATGCCTCCCCCAGATCACAGGACGGAAAATGATACTGGGGTGGCAAGGCTGAAATTTCATCAAGAATCAGGGGTTGTGTGGATGGGCCATAGTCAGGCCAGTCTGGAACTCAAGAGACTAGGAAACTCCTGGGACTCTGGCCTGTAGATCCAGTTCACAGGGTGCCTGGTCTGCATCTGGCATATAATAGTAGGTCCATGGTATAGGTTTCCTGAATGAACAAATGCTGATGTGAGATTTGAAACAAATAACAAAATACTCACCCACATCATGACCCTCCTAAGCCACTAGTGAAGGTTTAATTGTTTTCAAGTTGCTGTTATTAAGGGCTCAACTCCCAGGTGCCATTGTCACGAAGTTGAATAAGCTGATCACATTTTGGTGGCTGGGGGTGGGGTGTGGGTGTGTGTGTGTGTGTGTGTTTCCCCCAAATGACCTTCTGTATGCCTGGCATCAAAACTTACATCAACTGCCAAGTAGAAAGGAAACCACAAAGGGGAATCCCCGGGTAGAAACCTGGCATGTTTGGGGTGGTGGGGGTCACATGCTTATTTGTATTTTAGGAAAAGATTGACAAATGACTTTGAGGCCTTGAATGATATATTCTGAGAGCCTGGGAGGTGACGCAAACTCCTAATTGTCCTGCTGTAGAAACTAAGACTTGAAGCTTCACAGTTAATGAGACCAGCTGGGGTAAGAACTGAAAACTCTTCAATTTTTTCACTCCAGGTATACAGTTTAGAGCAGTAGTTCTCAAAGATTTGTGAGCGTCAGAATCACCTGGCATGCTCGTTAAAACACAGATGACTGGACGCCACCCCCAGAGTTTCCAATTCAGTTAGTCTGGGGTGGGCTTGAAAATAGGGATTTCTAACAAGTTCCCAGGTGATGAGGATGCTGCTGGGGTAGGGACCACACTTTGAAAACTATTGGGGAAAGAGCAAGAACACAGGCTCATGGCCTGGGGTCCCTGGGTTGTAGGGTAGAGAAAGCTCAGGTTGGGAAGCTAGTTGATGAGGCTTGCTCAGAGGAGTCTGATCCACGGTGATAAAACAGTATCACCTTGTATTCTATCGACCTAACTAAGGACTCTCACTTCCCCCAGCTGCCCCTCTCCATGGTACGGGCCAGTGACATACCCAACTGGTGGCTGGCATCAAGTTTCAGGGGCTCCAAAGGTGTTACCAAGGAGTTTACCAGTTTTTACTGGACTGGACACCAGGTCCTTTAAATTCTTCCCCAACCTAGTGTGTGGCCTTGGGGAAAAATCACTTAATCCCTCACTCTCAGGGCAGGTGATGGCTGTCCATAGAAGCACTTTCACTGTCAAGAGAACAGAGCCCAATATTCTAAATATTACTATAACACATTTTCTTGTTCTAAGAAATTCCAGGGGGGGCAATCAACATTCTTTCATGCTACTAGAATTCTGCTTCAGAAATGCAGACCATTGGCCAGAGCTTTCTCTTACAAGAGATTTTCTATGTTGTTCCAATGGGACTTGACCTCTACCATGAAAATTTAGTAACAAAGGTCAACTTTTTGAACCCAACTCTCATCTAAAATTCCTTCTTTCTTTACTCTGCTAACCAAGTCTTTCCATCCAGGTAGCCCACTTTTATTTCTAGACTGTGCTTATTTGGCTATGACTTAAAATAGAGGATCAGGCAACAGGCATTAGACTCAAGAGTCAGCATGCACTCTAATATCAGTGTCCACCTTTCCTGCATCTGTCCAACAACCCAGAGCCAAAAGAGGGCTAGGAACAAGCATTCAGGAACCCACCCTGCGCTGCCACACTGTCTGTGGAGGAGGTGACAACTGCTGTAGAATTCAACAGAAAGCAGATGGATGCTGAAGACCTGAAATGCAGTTTTCACACAATCACCGGACTATAACAAGGACCCACTCACAAAAGTTGCTATTTCTAGTCATTTATAGGGGTCCCAAATATACTCAACTAAAAATAATGATGAGAAAAATTCTTTAAAAAAAATAATACCCTTTCAAAATTGAGTCACCGGATATTTATATCCCTCTGCAAGGTAAGGAAATTCAAATGGGCACTCTCTTATCAAGGCCATAGAATTCCTTTCTCCAATAATTTGTCCTTGTAGCAGGTCTGAGTATTAAAAATACATTCAAGCGCTTTTCTTCTGCTACCGTCCAAAATTTAACCGATGTCTTTAAAATCATAAACTGACACTGGCTTCAAGTGTTTGCAAATAAAAGGTAAGAGGAAGCCCTGGTGTTGAACCAACCTGCCAAGTCCTCCTCTTTGCCATCAGTTATCGCCTCCTTTCCCACACCCTTGGCTTCTCGCCCTCCACTCACTTCTTCTGGCTTCTATATATGGATGTCTTCTGAATCCTACACCACAACCTCCTCCTCCTCCTCCTCTCTCTCAGTGAAGTGACTCCCCCATTTCTCACTTGGCCACTGCCAGGCCTGTTTCCTCAGATGGAAAAGGGGAAGGAGGGGACGTGGGGGGAACAGGCCCCAGTGATCCCGCAGGTCCCTGCCAGCCCCAACATTCTGTAATTATAGGATTCCTTGCCCTAACCACCTGGTCTCAGGAAAGAAAACAATGGACTGTTGCAAATCAGTCATTATTTGAAACCACATAAAATTTACCTTCCCCCACTTTAATATAAATGTTCCGTGCTATCTTGAGTTCGGTGAATGAAGTGACTGCTCCATACTCCTTTCGGGCCCAATTTAACAGATGTTCATTTCCATGGGGGAAGCTCCTTTCTTCTGTTTTTGCTGACAAGGAGAAGTTTCCTGATGAAAACTGGACCATAGAACCCTCAGACACCTACAGGAAAGAGAATTGCATATTTAATGTGGTGCAGGCACCTGGAGCTGAATCATAATGAGAGAACGCTTATCAGACAACTCATGAGGATTTGTTAATCTAACCTCTTCCCTTTGTTATACAGGCATATGACCTGTTTTCAGCAGCTGATTCAAGAAATAATCTCAAGGCTACTTCTACCCGCTAATGACGAAGCTACCAACGACCAGAATGTCCCTTTGAGTTTTTAAAGAACTTTGGGATGACAGACTACAGAGTGCATTGTTGAGTAATCATATGAGTTATCATTGCTATTTTCCAGATATCTAAATTGTAGGCCAACCTTTCAAGTAATGTGTTTCGAGTCCAGTGGAAAGTCTTGGTGAGTGTTGTCATGGGGTCGTAATGGGCTTCAGGGTCAGGGCAAGCGATCGCCAAGGCCTGCTAGCAAGTGAACTTGACTTCCAATCTTCCACCACCACAGGGACACAGCCCGAGTCCCTCTGGTTTATGTTCTGAGCACTGAGATAACAGGATGGCCAGAGGCTGCCAGTCTCCTACCACATTTCATTACTTCCTAGCAGTGAGATGAATGTGTATTAATTTATTTTGTAAGGTCCCCCCCCTCCCCAAATTCCCATAGATAATGAAGTCAAGAGGCTGCTGGACTTATCCTAGTAAAACTTTCGGGATGATTTATGCAAGACCCGCCTCCTTGCTGAATATATTTACACCACTGCTGACCTAGCAAATCATGGTATACAGTTAAACCCTGGACTGCAAGTAACTTGGTTTGTGAGTGTTCCGCAAGACAAGCAAACATTTCTATTAGGTTGGTGCAAAAGTAATGGCAAAAACCGCTATTACTTTTGCACCAGCCTGTAATACATTTTAACTTGGTAAACAAGCGATGTCTTGCAATCTAAGTAGTTTGTTTCCGGAATGAATTATGCTCGCAAACTGAAGAATTACTGTACATAATTAACTCATACAAAAGAGGAAAATGATCTTGTTGCTGTACTAGAATCAAATTTAGTTGCCGGTGAAAATATGCACGTCATCTTTATTGGCTACCATTTATAAAATAACTGATTTTATCAGTGTCAGCATGAAATGTCAGCAAAAAAACACACAAATTCCCAAGTCATAAAACTATAAATGTCTCATATTAAATTTCATATTAGCTATTTAGCATTAACAGAAAGCAAGCAGGTTCTAAAGAGGTTATAAATAGCCAGACTAAAAACAGGCTGAGGGCAAGGATTTTGCTTATGATTCTATTGCTTACAGCAGCATTTTCAACCTTCACAAGGATAAAAAATAGTACTTACCTTAACTATTGTGCTAGGCATTAATATTCTATTCAATTATATATACATATATTTTTTAAATGCTGGCAAAGAAGTACTTCACCAAATTGATTCCATGACCTAGTAATGCTGTGGTCTCCCTTTTGGATGAAAGCTCAGAGCACCTAAGAGCTTCTAAATATCCCGAAGCCCAGGCCACATCCCAGATCGATGAGAATCTTTGGAGTGGGACCCAGGCATCAGTATATTTTAAAGCTCCCTGGGTGATTCCACTGTTCATTCATGGTTGAGAAGCCCTGCCTTAATGGGTACTGAGTGATCCACAGTTTGAAAAACACTGTTATAGGTCAGGCCCGGTGTGGGCACCTTGCAGCTTCCTCTACACCAGTGGTCCTTAAAACACAGGTGACTTTGACCCCCAGGAGACTTTCGGCAATGTCTGGAAATGTTTTTGATTGTTACAACTGGGAGAAAGGAGCTACTGGCATCTAGTGAGTAAAGGTCAGGGATGCTGCCAAACATCCTATAATGCACAGGGCAGCTCCCACAACAAGGAATTATCCAACATGTCAACAGTGCTGTGACGGACAAATCCTGGTCTGCACTCTGGACTGAGTGAATGTTACTCAACCACTCTACCACTCAACCACCTACTGGATCCCCAAATTGACAGCCCTTTTTATGCCAGAAATCAGGCTGTTTAGTACGTAATAAAGAGTAAGAGAGCGTTTCTGGTTTGTATTGTCTGGGGAAGCCTAGAGCTAATCATTAATAAGCTGGCTGTAAACTATGAGCACTAATAGCAGTTACCATTTACTGAACACCTACTATGTATGAAGCACCACAAAGTGCTATCAAGTGTGGTAATGACATTTGCTAAATCTCCCAATGCCGGTTATAAGCAAAACCAGTGGGGACCATTTAGCTTCGACCTCGTTTAGACATCGCCTGCATAAGAAACACCCCCCGCCCTCAGCTATTTACAATAGCCGTGCCAACCTATGTATAAATCCTCGGAGGCTTAGCTACTCACCAACTGAACTTCAAACAATGTTTACCTGATTTTCTGACTTACGCACTGTAGTAAAATCTTCTTTGCACTGAAAAGCACTTGTGCTAAAAAGTCATTTTTATTAAGCCTGTCAACTGAAGAAAACCACAACAGTGCAGAGGCCTCTGTCCCACTGCCAGGGCAGCGCTGGATGCTTAGGCAAGCATCCCTGAACGTTCTGTTCCTTTTGTTCGCATCCACACTATAGCCATAAAATAAAACGCTGGGCTTTTAAATATGATACACATAGAGAACATTTTTTTTCAGAGTGGAAGGTGGGATGTATCACCCTGGAACATTCCAGAGGCAAGAATGTGAACAGTGTAAATAAGAGAAGAAATAGGGAGCAACTTCAGGATGTATCCTGAAGCAATTAAAAAGTGACACCATGGTATAGCCGATTCTTCGAGAAGGGGCAACGCCTGGCGGATCTCTCCATGTGCCATCAACCATGCTCAAGTCTGTCATCTCCCAGGCCAGCAGTAATAAGGATCATACACTCAGGGCTGAGGAATTTGGAAAAGGAGCTAACTGCCACTCCTCAGGCACATTCCAATAAGAAGAAAGCAAAGCTGCCAGGGGCAGTGAAGTGTCCCTGACTGTAGGTCAGTGGAAATTTTCTGCTGTGGCAAGGAGTTAGTCAGCATTCTGGCTGACCACCAGTTCTCCTGGCTCTGACAAAGCTGGACAAAGGCCTGCCCTAAGCCCCACCTGGTTTAGAAGGTATTGTTATTCCTACCCGATCCTCAGGAAGACCTGTGAGGTAGCTACTGTGATTTCCCTGGTAGAGAGGAGGAAACCTCAGAGGAGCTCATGGCCCACCCAAGGTCAGAGAGTTAGCACTAGGGCAAGATCAGGAGACTTCTGACTCCTGGTCCCAGGTGGCCTCCAGTTGAACCCTTCCAGAAAGAAGACCTCAATAGCTTCTAAGGCAGATTTCAGCTCTTACTTTCTATCTATTAGATTTCAGTTCTTCCTTTCTATCTGTAAGATTTGCCTTCCATCCACTCCACTTATCTGAACTGTGCCTTTCAGACCAAAGAATTCCTTCCTCTTTCCTCCATGAGACAAGCCTTCAAATGTTTGAAGACGTCACTCGACCCTACTCGCGACTTCACTTCTTTAGGGCACTGTCTCCAGCCCCCTCAACTCCTCCCCGGACGCCACGGTTATCAAGATCTCCACCAGCAGGGTCTGAAATGTGGTGCCTGGGAAAAGACTCAGGGTTTGGGGTGTGGTCGACAAATATACTGTGATGGTAAATTTTATGTGTCAACTTGACTGGGCCAAGAGGTGCCCAGATATTTGGTCAAACACTATTCTGAGTATTTCTGTGGGGGTGTTTTTGGGTGAGATTAACATTTAAAAATTGGTAAACAAGGTAAAACAGAATGCCCTTCCTAATGTGTTTGGGTCTCATCCAATCACTTAAAGGCCTGAACAGAACAAAAGGCTGACCTTCTCCCAAATAAGAGAGAATTCTCCGGCTTGACAGCCTTCAAATTGGAATATCAGCTCTTCTGGATCCTACAACAGCCTAATGGCTTTCTAACTCAAATTGGAACATCAGCACTGCAGACTTTGGACCTGCTCATCTCCATAATCATGTGAGCTAATTCCTGACATAAGCCTCTCTCTATGTATATGGGGACACTACATAAGTCCCAAGATTACATTAGCTTTTGTATCAGCTGAACCCTACTATTACATTATCTCATATTCATTCATTTATGCTTTAAACACATATCCAACGAATATATACTCAGTGCCCACCTACTCTGTGCGAGCCACTGTTCTAGGTGCTGGGGATATAGGCGAAAGACAAAATTCCCTGTCTCCGTGGAGCTTACAGTCTAGTAAGGAAGCCAGAGAAGCAAAATAAATGACCTATCTAATATGGTAATCAGTGCTATGGAGCAAAAGATAATAAATTAAGAGGAGAGGGATACAGCACTGTACTTTTAAATGTGATGGGGAGAGTCTGAGAAAGTCACTGAACAGTTCAAGACCTGAAGGTCATGAAAGAGCACCCATGGTGAAAGCAGCAGTAAGTGAAAAGGTCTGGCATGGGGAAGGGACAGCAAGGAGGCCAGGGCGGCGGCAGCACAGGGGTGAGGGGGAGACGAGTAAGAGTAAAGGTCAGAAGATCACAGAGGACGCCAGTAGGTCCAACAGGACCTTGCAGACCATTGCTAAGGACTGTGGTGTTTATTGGGCTGTCAGGAAAGTCACGACATACTTTTTCTATGTTTTTTGTTGCAAAAATGCACCATGACTTTTCCGACAACCCTATAGTATGGGTGAGATGAACTGCGAGTTCATTAAAACACTTAACAAATGTTTTAACAGGATCACTCTGGCTGCTGTATCAAGTCTAGACTGAAGAGAGACAAGAAACAGAAGACCAGTAGTAGACTTGTGAAATTATCCAGGGGAGAAAGAGTGGCAGGTCACACCAGGGAGCGGGTGGTGGAGGTGATGGTACTTAAATCCCCAGGTCTTTATTTTATTAGACTGAGGCTCTTCACATCCTTCCCTTACACCAGTAATTCTTTTAATACAAAAAAAAGGCTTATATTTATTCTTTAGATCCATATTTCAAGTCTTTAGAGACCATATAAAAATCCTTATTCAACATACCGTATTTCCCATGTATAAGACGCTCCCATGTATAAGACGCACCTTAATTTTGGGGCCCGAAATTTGAAAAAAAATGTATTACATAAAGTTATTGAACTCAAGTTTTATTCATCATAAAATTCATACAACTCCTCATCACTGTCAAAACTCCCAACCATAGCCAGTCTCTCGGATTGTTTTCTCAGTTGGAGGACCAAACTTAACGTTCAGCAGCACGATTTCCATTCACTTTTGCAAAGGCTGGATCACCTTTAACTTGAATTCAGCACTGTACGAAAATCTTTTCTGAGCCATTTCTGGGCAGAACGTGGCAAAACGTAACCTACCGTAATATACCGGTAACAAGTGCGAAACAATGAGCACGAAGACAACAAGCGCGAAAAAGCAGGAAATGCAAGTAAAAAAATCTTCAACCACTGGATAAGATGCACCCAGTTTTTAGACCCCAAATTTTCGAAAAAGGGTGTGTCTTATACATGGGGAAATACGGTATCTACATTTCCTATGAATGCTTTCGTCACATTCATCTCAATCCCGGAGAAGCTGAGCAAGAGCAGGCTGAGGTCTGTGACTTACAGGTACACTCCCACGCTGACCCAAGCACATTACAGAGCACTTACTGGGGTCCCAGGTTGTTCGCCAACTACAAAGTGACCCTACAAATTGTCCCCGTGTTGTCTCGAAGGGCATCATGCTAGAACCTGTCAAGGGCCCTGCTGAAATAAAGACATGACATATCGGCGTCATTACTCTACCAGTCAAAACTCTAGGACAGCCATCTTCATGGTCTGGCTTAGGTTCAAGTTTGTGGACGAACATAGATGTAAGAAATTAGTGGAGAAGGAGGAGGAGGAAGAGGACGGGGGGGAGGGGGAGGAGGAGGAGGAGAATAATTTTCTAATATGAGAAATGCTTACAATCACCACTGCAAGGAATCACCACATGAGTGACTATGAAATTGTTTTTAAAAAATGTTAAGAGCAAGGATTTTCTATTCAGATAAAATAGCAGAAACGTCCCAGGGCTGTTGATTCTATCCACCATCCTCTACCTTATTTGTAGGTCCTTGCCATGCTACCACCCCATTTCTGGCTCTTACATCTCAACCGAACTGTTACGGTGACCTTCTACCCTCCAAGCTGCCAATTCTGTCTCCCTCCATCCCTCCTCCACACTGTCACCTGGAAGACCTCTCTAAAAAGTAAACCCATGCTGATGCAGGATAGCATCTAAGCACCTTAACTGGCACATGACCAGAGAAGGACTCTGCCCACCCCACTTCCCACCACTCCCCATGTACCCAGGATTCACCATATGGAGTCACTCATGGTGGCAAAACACATCCTGCTGCTTCAGGCTCCCAGGCCTTTTGACATCCTGCTCCCTGCCTGGGCCACTCTTTCCATGTCTTGCTCACCTGGTAACTGCTCCTTGCCCTTCCATGGGCATCACCTTCTCTGTGAAACCACTGAAGCTCCCTTTCTCTCCTCAGGGTGGAGCTGCCCACTGTGCCTTGTACACACCTCATGCAGACTGCACCATTTATCAGCAAACCTGCCACCCTCAATTGACAAAGAACACCTCGAGGGCAAAACACAGTGGTCATTCTGAATCTCCTGGGCCTAGCACAGCACTTGGCACAAAGCAGGGGCTCAATTATTGCATATTGAATGAAAGTTCAATGCTGTTAATTACAGGAAAGGATATGCCATAATTTCATTCCCATAACCCTGACTTCCCTCGCTGCCCAGGAAATGATCATTCGCGCAGGCTTTCAAGCTAATGATTTGATTTTTCACCCAATAACTCCACCTAAAAACCAATTATTAAATCATTTAGTAGTTCCGCATTTTCCCCCAGAATCCACTGATCTTTCCTCCTGCCTGCTAATTAAAACCCAATCCTCTGACATTCCCTGACATGACAAACATCTTCCTGTGGGAATGAACAGAGCACTGAGCTCCGAGAATACCGATTCTTAGCAAGCATCTGTGGAAGGGGCAAATGTGAAGCATGTCACCATCCGACAGATCCCAGGCTGCCGAGACCCACACCGAGCCACCTCCTCTCCTGAAAGCTCTTCCTACTCAAGCCACGCACGACATTTGTATTTTAAATTCGAGTTATGCTACCAGACTTTTTTAAAGAGCAGAACATTATTCTATCTGCCAGTGCTGGGAGTTTTATTACAAGAACTTACGGCTAGGCGACGAGCGCCAAGTTTATTGTTTTTTCTGGATCAGATTCAACAACCTTGTCCAAAAGAGCGAGCAAAAAGCAAAAGAGGCAACTAGCTTTTTTGTTTCCACACCTGCATTCAAGCTTTAACTCTTCAAGTCCTAAGCAGATCCCTTGAAGCCTCCAGATTGACCTGCCAAGCCTGAGTGGAGCGAACAAATCCTGGCTCACGCGTGCAGGCACCATTTTCCTGGAACTGAGGTTCTTCATTTTAGCACTTATCTCAGCACATCAGCTGACTCACAGGCCTGGCAGCTGCATCACGGTCTCTCTGGGCTTCCCGCCCCCAAGTTGCTTTTATCTTCAGGGAGGAAGGAGAGGGGAGCTCTGCTGAGGAGAATGCCATACTGCAAGGCCTCACCTAGGCCCATCCCTCTCCTCCTGTCTCCTTGACTCCACCCCTAAGAGAATGCTTCCCTATGAGCAGTCCTGATGAAAAAAAAAAACGCTAAGTCACAGGTGGTAATTAAGTCTCATCTGAAGTTTTACCTCGCCTCCTTCGAGTCCACTCACATGTTACCTTCTCTGTGGGGCCTACTGAAAATTACAGTCCAATCACCCAGCAGCTCCAACTTTAGCAATCTTGATTCCCCCACCACCAAACCTGTTTTACATGTTTTTATTTCCATAGTATAGTATAGTCACCTTCCAAACTATCATATAATTTACTTATTTATTATGTTTATTACCCACCTCCTCCCACTAGAATGTAAGCTGGGATCTTAGTCCGCTTTGTTCATGGGTATATCCCAAGCTCCGAGAACAGTGCTGGGTACAGAAAAGACGCTCAATAAGTATTTGTTGAATGAATGAATAAATGAATGAATCTTGAGATCCAATTAATTGGCAGTGACTGCCTCAAGTGCTATGCTAAGAAAGATTCTGAGGTCCTATTGAGTAGCAGAGAAATAGGAATGAGTGCCCTGATCAGCCAGGTGTCTGCCAGCAGCTCAGGGCTGTCGCTGCTCTGCAGTCCTCAGTACCCACATGCCACCACGGAGCATGCGAAATCTTGCTAGTTAAATTGACCTATGTTGTAAGTGTAAAATACATACCAGACTTTGTACTATGTCTTATAGTCAAACAAAGTTTTAAAATCTCAATAATTTTTTTTTATCCATCACATGTTAAGTGATATTATTTTGGATATACTGGGTTAAATAACATATGCCAATACAATTAATTCCACTTACTTTCTTTACTTTTTAAATTTACTAATAGAAGATTTAAGTGACTTATGTGGTTTGCATTTTATTTCTATTGGACAGTATTGCTCTAGAGCCTCCTCCACTATGACCCTGAGGAAAGACAAAATGATAATGTCTGTTCACCCACCCACTTCTTGGTCTAGTCTCAGAACATAAATTAATATCAAGAAGACATCTCAAGCCCAATGCTTCCCAAAGTGTGATCCTTGGAACAGTATACCACAGAAAGAAGTATGTTAAAATGGAAATTTTAGGGTGGGGTAGAAATGCAGGGTCTAGAAAACTGCATTATAATCTCCCCACCCACCCACCTCCATGATTCCAATGCATGCTTGAGGATTACTGCTCTAGACCATAGATACAAATAGTCTTTGTAAAGCATGAACTTGATTGCTTGGAGAATAAGCAAGACTCTTTCCCCTTGCACTGCTTTAAAAATTTTTTTTAAAAAGCCAAGAGGGAGAGAATAAAGCCAAGTCAAGTCATGGATGGAGTCATCCTCTTGCACATATAAAAAGAAAGAAATGAGCCTTGTGAACTAAGAGGAGCCATAGCTCCCCAATGATATAGAAAAGCCTGCTGAGATCTCAGAGGAAAAGCTGTTCCAGGAACCATACACGTGCGCGCGTGCATGTACACACACACACACACACACACACACACACACACACACACACCCCACCCCCAGCCCCAGAGCTCAGCTGTGATCCATTTGGAGCTTGAGTTATCAGTTGGGTGAGTGCCTGCTATTCAGGTTACAGCTCTGTGGGGCTGCTCTAACTCGCACACCCAACTTGACACATTTACATGGCTTTGGCATTGGTGAAAGTTCAGCACTTGCACAATCACAATCAGTTCCTCTCCCTCTTTTGTCCTGCCCTGCACCCAACTTCTACTATTCCTATTCCTTTTTCCTGACTCCTGCACAGACAAATCTCTTTTTGGAGTTGCCGGCTTAGGAAATAGAAAGAGCAAACCAAGGAAAACAGATGAAGCAAGGAAAAACATGCTGACATTTCAGAAACACCTGCCATGCCAAGTAGTCGCTAGTCCGATTCTAGGGGGGAAAAGACCCACGGTAAAACAAAATAGGTGTTTCTCTAGAATTTAAGTTTAGTATAAGTAAGATCTATGCACATGGCCCTAGAACTCGTAATAGTGCCCACACAGAAAGACATTAAAGAGATAATGCTTTGATGTATTTTGTGCACAAAGTCCAGTAAAACCAAACTTACATAAAGTACTGGAATGGAATTGAAATATTTACCTCCCACATGAGGACTGAACACTACATTTTGAAAGAGGAAAATCACACGTTCTCCCTACCCAGTTCCTGGGAGGGCTGTGCTTGCTTATTTCCTCCAAAGCCACGTGACGTGAAATGTGATCTGAAACATGTTTTCTGTTAACCATATATCATGACTCAATGTTTTTTTAAGTTTGTTTTAAAGAAATAATAAGTTCCATGCCCAGGAACATACAGTCATAATTTGCAAAGCTACATATTCATGAGCCATGTGATTATGGTACCTGCCAATCGCGCCTTCAAGAAACACAAATCCATGCAACCATCTAAAAACTCTGGGGTGTTTTTATTTTGTAGCCATCATTAGATTACTTTCTTTCCAAAAACTGACTTAAAACATATTCAACAATGTTTCTCAAAACATTCATGATGATCGCCCTCGGCTCTTTAATTTTTATTTTTGCTGAAATATAAAGAACTAAAGGATTGAAACTGCTCTCTGTTCTTAACACCCTACATGTTTACACATGTTCAAGAGGAAAGTTCTGAGATGCTGCCCTCCGAATATAAACACGCACAAACTTGAATGTGAGCCAGTACAAAAGCAATGCTCTAATCTCTCATGGAAATGTTACAAAAACGGCAATGTATGTGAATATGTGTATCTATGCCTATGTATATAAAGAGAAGCAGAATTTCTCGCTCATCTGAAAGACAGACTCCGTCCCCACAGGATACCAAATTAATGACGCGTGAGCTGCTTTATCATGTAGCGTTTTCCAAGACAGAGTCCCAGGCCACACAGGGATTCTCATTGGCCTCGCCAAATGATCTCTCCAGACTACTAAATGTACCCTTTCTCAACTTCCAATGTTAGCATGATATTAGGAGGAGCTAGACCCCAAGCCTAAAATGCGTTTGCCATCTAGAGGGTGTTTTTCAGGAAAAAATAAAATGTTGGCATCATTACTATTACCAGCCATGATCCTCAATCTATTTTTACCCTCCAAATGTGCTTCTGGGAAATCCCTCACTAGGGAGGATTCTTTCTTTTATTTTTCTTTTAAGTTATGTTCAATCTGCCAACCCTGGTTCAAGGGCACAGACTAAATTTTACAAACACTTGGCTCCAAATAGGTTCCTAGAATTCTCTTTACAGCGTTCCTCTTTGTCAAGGCCGATCATTGAAGGTCCATTTTACAGAAAAGGACTTCAAGTCTCAGAGAAGCTACAAAACCTAGCCAAGTCACAGATCTGGTAGAAAGCAGGGTTGACAATAGAACCAAAGACCTCGCGTCTCACTCTACAGCTCTTTCTACTCTACCACCATGGAGTAGTCAGCTGCCAAACTCAAGAAACCAGTAGATGTGGGTAGACAGAGCCCTCCTTGGCCGCCTACTAATAGGATACTGGGAGATAATAACTGTAAAGGCTCTTCCTGATCACTAAGTGCACATTCCACAGAGTCTGAATCCTCACATCTGACAATTGAAGAAACTGGGGCTCTGAGAAGTTAGGTAAAGCCCCAGATTACATAGTTTTAGCAAGAGATGAGTGCAGATTCAAACTGTGTCTGTTGGACTCCAAAAACTATGCAATACAAATCCAGGCTGAGAGTGAAAAGGTAAAGCAGTGAGGCAAAGCAGGGTTTATTTTATGCCTTTCCTGCCTCTTGCACATTGATTCTCCCCATTGGATTGTTTCCTTCTCTTTCTCCCCTTGCCCAGGGACCTGAGGAGCTGTGTGGTGAAAGTGGAGGAGAAAGGGAATGGAGGGGCAGAAAGAAACAGTAATGACTGTCTGGGAACAAAATAATTGCTTGGCTGGAAGAGACCAATATGTTTCTTACAGTAAACAACAACAAAAACTGCTGAAGGCTCTGAAAGTAATTGAATAGAAACTATGGTAGGTACAGCATGGCAAGAATATCAGGCTGTGTAGATTTAAGATGTAAATGCTTCTATAATGGTCAGTTTTATGTCAATTTCTCTTGGTTATCGTCTCTATTCACTCAAACACTAATCTAAACGTTGCTATGATGGTATTTTGTAGATGTCATTCAAGTCCATAATCAGGTGGCTCTGAGGGAGATTATCCTAGATAAACTGTGTGGGCCTGAATCAATCAACTGAAAAGCCTTAAGAGCAGAGCTGAGGCTCGGCTCAGGCTGGAGGGTTCCAGCTGCCCCTCCTGACCTCTGGCTCTGCAGATTTCTGACTTGCCTTGCCTGGACCCACCATGGCGTAAGCCAATTCCTTGTAATAAATCTCTTCATATATATCCCCTGCTGGTTCCCTTTCTCTGGATAACCCCTGACTGATACAGCTTCTGTGAATGGCTGATGCAAGCCCCAAGAGGAATGGAGCTGCATATTCTGGCCCGGCAACCACAGACCTAATTCATAGTTGGGGGGGGGGGCGGTAGGAGAGGGGGAGTGTATGGAGGAGGAGCGGGAAGGTTCTAAAGGACATTTCCTTGGGCTGGGAGAGGGGAGCAGGATGGAGGTGGGGCCTTCAGCTCCAAAACTGGTTGTAGCCCTCTTGCACTCCTAACATTAGCTCTTAAGCAAAGGCAGGCCATGTTTCTGTGCTCACCCCCATTTTCCAGTCTACATTTAAGTCTCTGGAGATCTCCTATGCCAAAGCCAAGAAGGTTGAATTGAACATGGTTAACATCTCTGAAAAAATAATCCCCAGGCTGCCGAGGGCGGATGCAGATATTAGGCAAGGACTCCTGGTGTAGCTGAGCCAGAGACAGCCAACCAGAAGAACATGCTGTTGGGAAAGGGGTCGAGAAGCAGTTTTAAAACTCTTACCTCAGCAAACTACCAGCATGCCCTAGATCCCAGTACTTAAGCATTCACAATACGCTTTGCTGAAATGAGACCAGAGAGGTGATTCCATGCCAGCTCCTCGCTGGGGCAGTGGGTGACGCCCTGATGTGGCTACGAGCTCAGTTCTGAAGCCCTGCCTGTGGGACAGTCATTAGCGGCTCCAGGCTGGAGACCAGCGTTACAGATGACATCAGCCATGCCCTGGATGTGACCGTCCCCAGTGTGGTATGTGACTGTCCCCAGTGTGGTCTCTAAATACCTTTCTGGAATGCACAGGGCACCACGATTATGTCTGTCCCTCAGGAGATCACCCAGTTACCTTCCTTGCACTATTTGTGACTGAGGGATAATGACAGGGGTTCCAACCAAAAGGGGGGGTGGCGTGGAGAGAACCAGGAAAAAATGGACTTAGAACACCTGGGAAATTTAATCATTATTCTATTTTTAAGGTGGCAGCCAATGCGGAACCTTCCAGCCGCTGGTAGAACAACTGCCGACACTATTTCAGAAGTGCCACACGGTATCCGGGAATGCTGTTGTTACAGTCAGATGTGACCAGGACCACCTCCCACATCTAGATCTCAGGGAACAGCATTTCACTTTCCTCTGCAAAAGGAGAACCCTGGGCCAGATGGCAGTGGACAATTAGAATCCAGCGTCCCCTGGCTACACCCACTTGCTCTCATTCAAAGTATAACTTCATTCAATCCCAGGATCAAAATCTGGGATATTTGATTGTAAAGGGGAAAAAGTAGGGGAAATATAGCCCAAACTACTACTAATTCCCATCATTCAAAAAATATATATTATTACTATTGCTAACATTTATTGAGCACTTACTTTTGGCCACGGTCTATTCTGAGCACTTTACATGGAGTATAGCCACCATTCACGAGTTGTGTGACCATGTACAAGTTACCTAACCTCTCTTTGTGTCAGTTTCCTCATCTTAAAATGAGGATAATAATAGTACCTAGTTCACAGGCTTGTTATGAAGATTAAATAAGACAATATATGTAAAATGCATAGAAGAGGGCTAGCGCATGGAGCACGTGGTGTTTGTTAAATATACACATACGCATATCCTCACAACAGGTCACAGAGTTGTCTGACAGACCCTGAGGCTGACAGGCCCCAGATTTCTCACTGTGACAGGACCATAGCCTTCGTGTCCAAGCTGCTAGGAGAGGGTATATAAATCCTGTTTTCAAGGGTTGGAGCAGTGTTGGCTCCATAGA
Organism: Hipposideros armiger; assembly: GCF_001890085.2. NCBI lineage: Eukaryota > Metazoa > Chordata > Mammalia > Chiroptera > Hipposideridae > Hipposideros > Hipposideros armiger. Next base: position 670,378 of record NW_017732046.1, on the reverse strand, counting down.
GCAGCTCTGAATGTTACCCAGCATCCGGTATCACCCAGAAGCTTGGAGGATCTCCTGAACAGGCTCTCTGTGATGAAGATGGGAGGGCTGCAGATCAAAGGGGCAGTGACCACTGTGGGCTTTTGCCAAAGGTGGCAGATGGATAAGGCCCTGACTCCCAGGTACAGGTACACCCTCGGTCCTAGTATCCCAGCTGTGTCATTCACCACCCCAACAGGACACAACAGAAGCCAACTGATGATGACTCCCTGGCCCAGTGGCATTAAGAGTCTGAATTTGCAACAAACAGCCCAGACCTTCTGGGGATAGGGTGTTAAGACCAAGGGCGAAAGCAGATCTTGGGATACAAATTCTACCCTGGACAAAGAAACAAGGAAGACTAAAGGGGATCCTTCCTCCCTGCACAAATCCGCGTCCAAGCCAGGGAGTTAGGTGATGGACACCTGGGTGACAGAAACAGGGTGATTCAAATAAACCCCTTCTGTGCCCAGGAAGGAACCAGGCCATCCTGCGGTCCCTTCCAGAGATGGGGAATGTGGGCCACTTTTGTGGAATGATCACTGTCTGCAGTTTATGAGGGGACCAAGGCACAGCCACGAGCTTTCAAGTCAGCCTCACCAGAATCTCCTGGGAGACAGATTGCCCCCACCTCCCATGACACGAAAAACTACTCTGCAACCTCCCTTAACAAAACACTTGCTTTTTCTACCAAACAGCTCTCTGGAGGCTGCCCACCATGTTAACCAAGGGCACCAGAGATGTAACATTTGATACAATTGCCCAACCCATGGGAAGGGCAGATTCATCAAATTACCAGATTAGCCTTAGACAGTAAAACCTTAAAGGACATCATGGGATTCTACATGAAGAAACACCGACCTTTCCCCCTCAGTGAAATCAAGTGTATTTAACCTCAGTATGCTGAATGAAAATAAAGCCTTCCCAGGGTTGGGGCACATGCCTGCACACAGACATGACACAGCAAGTCCCAAAGAGTCAGGAAAAGTCTATGCTTGCCCGAACCCTTCAGGACAGGATGTCTTGACCAGGAAGAATACACCCAGGCAAACCTCATGAGGCCAAGGGGCCACTCACTGGTCACATTCACCAGCTTTAACCCAGGAGTCAAGATAAATCCATTAAGTCTTTCAAAAAAATCTTTCTGGACCAGGATTACCAGCGAAAACTGGACTCTTTCCAATGTTCTAATAGCTACAGTGACATTTAGGAAGAGCTCTCACCACAAAAGGGCGAAAATTCATTCCTAGGAAATATGGTAGCTGACTGCCCCTAGTTCATGAGAGGCTCGAGCCCCTTATAATTAGGGCTCTTACGGACAAGCCACAAAACCAACAGATAAGCAGCCTCTGGAACAAAAATGCACAGTACACAACCACTTGGAATATCCCACAGGACACAGTGAGTCACTCCACAAGAGACATTTAAAAAACAAGAAAAAAGAAGGACTGATCTTGAAACATTTAGTTACTGAATCTGCCTCTAAGACAAGAGAACTTAGGTAGAGAAAGACCTCACTGGAAAATCCAAAATGGTACGTCCAGATCGGTAGAATACAGGGGTGACACTTCTTGTTGAGCACAAAAGCAGCGTCTGTGTCTGCAATCCTGACTCACCACCTGCCACGTGCTGCTCCTCAGTCAGCCTCACAGCAGGAGCTGCCTTAATTGTACTTGGAATACGAGGAGTCCCATTTTCACCAATTCTCAGGATCTAACAGGGGGACTTATTATACTGAACTGTAATTCCTGATCTCTTAACCATCTCTCCCACAAAATGGAAAGCTCTTTGAGGGTAGGCAATCCACTCACTCCATTTCTCTCTGGACCCTCCACACCTAGCACAGTTTCCAGCATCCTGCCGGTGGTAAAAACTAGGTCTTGGATAAATGAACAAGTAGATACATAAACCATCACACCGAGTATGTTAATGTCATGTTTTTCTAAATGTGGGGAGAACTGCCAAACAAGAGAAAGAAAATGAGAAAAGAAAAAAAACAACAACAAAAAAACATTTCCAGATTTTTTTTTTTAATGCAATGCACTAGAGAACACAGAAAATTTTTATAAGTTCCCTCCTGCACAAGCAAACTTGAATGTCTGAGTTATTCATGGGGCATTTCTGGACACCACAACCCTCAATTACACATCACTTGGGTTCATAAAAGGAACTGGACATGCGCTGTGTACAGGCTGTGCATGTCCCTTCCTAGAGCACAGCTAAGCACACATCTGGGGCTATTTAACAACTGATTGGAAATTTCGCCTTCTGATTTCCAGTTAAATACTGGGCACAGGAAAACAAATAGCACTTGTTTTTCACTGAGCCTTGTCAGTCATCCAAACTGCAATGCAGACCAGAGAACTGCCTGTGGTTTGATGGCAGAGGCCCAAAATATTTGGACCTTTTTTTTTTTTTTTTTCTCCCAAGTTTAAGTAAGAGGAACAAACCAGATTTTGGCAACCCCAGCTTCTTCACCCGTTCCCCCTCCCCCACCTTCTCAGAAACACAAAACTGGGTTTTAAATATTAAGCATGTTCATGGTATTAATTTACATTTTTCATTAGGATTAAATTTTGATTTGTTTTTAATCCGAAGCCAATAGCATACAGTTTGGTTTCTCTCAGTTGTTTCAACTGCCCTGCCCTGATATTTACTTGGATTTGCTGAAGAAGCAATGTTCAGATTACCATTTTCTGTTTCTAATTAAATTGGGATAGAATATCTAACAGTTGTATTATCAAAAAAAATCATAGTTTGAAAGCTGGGAGGAACTTTAGAGATCAGTTGGTGCCACTTTCTCATTATAGAGATGAAAACACTGAGGCCCGAGTAGTTAAATGATTCTGTCCAGTAATGTATACATATAACTAGTTAGTGGTAGAGCCAAGACTAGTATTCAGGCCTCCTGATATACAGGCCAGATGGTAACTAGAAACAGAAACCTGAGTTACTGCTGAGTAGAGATGCCTGATAAAATACGGGATGCCTAGCTATATTTGAATTTCGGATAAACAATGAATAATTTTTCAGTAAAAGTAGACGCCAAATTTTGCACAGACATATTAAAAAATTATTTGTTGTTTATCTGAATTCAAATTTAACTGGCCAGTCTTTATCTCTGTTAAATCTGGAGACCCTCCGTTAGAGACCAATATCCCCTCCCACTCCACATTTCCAATCAAACCTACACATATTTACATACATTTCTTTCCTGATTTTAATGATAAATGGCTGGAAAAACTAAACCACAGCACAGTAATCCCAAGAGTGAATGAGGTTGGAAGAAGTTGCTGCTTATTTCTTGAGACTTTGCTAATCGTGGACACCTTTTTTTCTTATGAGCAATTAAAGCAACTAAGCCTGATGCTAAAGGCTGGCCAAGGCCTCTGGACTGGACATTTTATGTTATTAGAAGCCAGGCATTAGCATCTCATCTTGAGAATGTCTGCTTCTCCCAGGACTCCAAGTCTGTAGACCATGCAGGCGAGAGTGTTTATGTTTGGAACACACACAAAAAAGGAAGATTAAAAAAAAAAATCAGATAGGTACATGGAATAAAGTAAAAAGATTTTAAAATTGAGTTCCTTAAATTTAATACCATCCTGTTTAAAAAGTGTGCTGCAGCAAGTTTTTTCCTAACAGCTTTATTGAGATATAATCTACCCTTACTTACTATTAAGTATATAAATTACATAAATATAATAATATAATCATAATTCACCCTTACAATTCACTTTATTGAGATATCATAATATTCACCCTCTTAAACTATACAACGGTCGTTTTTTAGTATATTCACAATTGTGCTAATATTCACCCCTAAGTCCAGAACATTTTTTCACCCACAAAAGAAACTCCACACCCTTAGTAGTCATTCTCCATTCTCTCCTTCCACCAGGCCTTGGGAACTACCGATCTACTTTTCTTTCTTTATGAATTTGACTGTTAGGGACATTTCATTAAATGGGCTTATACAATATGTGAACTTTTGTGTCTGGCTTCTTTCATTTATAACGTTTTCAAGGTTCATCCATGTTGCGGTATGTATCACTACACTTCAACATTTTAATGGCCAAATAATACTCCATTGTATGGATATACCACTTTTTTCATCCATTAATCAGTTGATGGACATTTTGGGTTGTTTGAACTTTTTGATTATCATGAATAATGCTGCTACGAACATTTGTGAACAAGTTTTTCTGTGGACATATGTTTGGCCCAATTGCTTTCCAAAGCACCATTTTATATTCCCACCAGCAATGTATATGAATTTCTCTACATGCTGAACAACACGTGTTATTATCTGCTTTTTTATTATAGCCATCCTAGTGGGTATAAAGTGGCATCTCACTGTGATTTTAAATTTGCTTTTTCCTAATGACTAGTGATACTAAGCATCTTTTTATGTGCTTATTGGCCATTTGTGCTTTCTCTGCGGAGAAACGTCCATTCAAATTGTAGTTTATTTTTAAAAACAACCTAGTACTGTGGCTCTTCCCAAACTTTTTTGGCAAACTCAGGTTGAAAGTTCAGACATCTATTGCCCAGTTGAGCTACCCTACTTTTTTTTAAAGTGGAAATAATCACATAAATAAAAATAAGCTTAGATGATACTTCTAAGAGAGTTTTACTTATAGTTTCAATGGGACAGGCTGACAGGGTAGGATTATTTTTATTTCCGATTGCACTAAGGGACAACTTTAACCTACCCAATATTCTCTGGGTCATCCATACACTCTGCAAAAGAAAAACTACAAGGCTGTGACAACTCAATCATGTGTGTGTGTGTGTGTGTGTGTGTGTGTGTGTGTGTGTGTGTGACTTATACTCAAAGATCCACTGCTTGAGACTCAGCCCGAAACAATCACTCTTCATCCCACTTCCATTTCCTAGGTAACCAGGACAACCAGATAAAGGAACTAACTACACTTGCAGAGGAAACTCAATATCACTTTCTCCCTGCCTGATACATTCCCTCTTGCCTACACTGTAGAATCATGAGAAGGACTGGAATGATTTGACAGGAAAAAAAAAATGATACTGTTACTAAACAGTATTAAAGTACAGTCTGTCCTCATTTAATGTCATCGATAGGTTCTTAGAAACTCGGACTAAGCAAAACAACATATAACGAAACCAATTTTACCATAAGCTTGATATAAACAAACAAGGGTTAAGTTCCTATGGCCTATTTCTGGTCTCATAAATGTCACCAAACTTCTAAATAAAGACCCCCAAACACTTTCAATATTAAACACTGAAAATGTGAGCTATACACACATTTAAAAAAATATTAATAAACACAAGTAAGAAAATTCTTTTCTACTTATTTCAGATCAGGGTCGCAGGTGGCCAGAGCTTATCCCGGCAGCTCAGGATGCAAGGCGGGACCCCACACAGGACAGGATGCCCTTCCATCTCAGGGCCATTCACACACACACACTCACTCAGACTGGGACAACTGAGACACGCCAATTCACCTAACTTGCACATCGCTGGGATGTGGGAGGAAACTGGAGTCCTCAGAGAAAAACCCACGCTGACATGGGGAGAACGTGCAAACCACACAGACAGTGGCCCTGGCTGGCATCTTTTATCCTTATCAACAGCTATAACAAAATGATGTTGAACAAAACAACATTGTTCGAGGACTGCTATATAATATTTTTAGTCACCCTCATGGTTGGCTGAGACATTCTGAGTAACACAAGGCCCCTGCTAACAAATTATGAAAGGTTTCCTTTTTTAATCTGGGCAGTTATAATAATGCAGGCATGTCGACTTAAATTAAAAAGTCAGCCTGATAAATGAGTAGATGCCATTACTTGAACTTTTCTCACCACCCTACTTAAAAAAAACACACCAAACTGTTAAAGTATTATAGCTCTACCTAGAAAGTACAGACAGTTTTAAGACAGTAATGCAAACCTTTCAGCAACACATCAAGGAGGAAGCAAGGACATAGGCATCCTAAACTGAACGTCAAAAGACCCACCCCTCTCTCTTCAGCTCCTCTAAGCTCTCTAACCTTGGAGAAGACCGTGATGGAAACAGCTAACCCTCAGTTTCCAAAGACTCCATGGGCCTTCTGAAGTGTTTGGATAAAACATCTTATGCTAAGTAATTTAGTTACCTTCTCTACAAAATTTAACTCTTAACTACTGACAGCAGATGAACAACCCATATTGGGTTTCTATCCAGCAGCTGATCCCTCCTCTGCAATGGCTCTCAAGTGGATGAGCAGATCCTGAAATTAATTTCAGGCTACGAGAAAGCCTGTCTTCTTCACTTCAGCACACTCTCGGTTAGAGAAAGCTTCCCAGCTAATGACAGAACTTGCATCACTCGTTGTCTGCTGATCTGAGAACCTGAATGAAAAACAGATGTTCTACCTTCTCTTCCAGACCATGAAGAAAATGTACAGATGGAGAAAACCATCTTCCCTAAGGAAAGCCTGCTGGACAGCAAGGCAGAGTTCAGGTGTCCCAGAATTTAAATCTGTAGCTTATCCCAGTGCTGCTCCCCCCGGTGTTGGTAATTTTAAGTTCATCCACTGATCTTCAATCTCTTAATATGCGATTAACTTCAAATAGGGCTGATGTTCAATTGTTTACTAAAACTCTCTCCTTTTGTTCATTGTTGGTATGTCTTAAACTGATGGCCAAGAGGCAGTTCTTAACAGATCTTGAACAAAATTAAAGCAAATACATAATTTTAGGAGTAAGATACTTTCCTTTAAAACCCAATGGAGTGGCACATTGAACAAGGAATCCGGAAAGTGACCACTACGACTATGGTATATGTGGCTTACGCTTTTCATCTGAACCTGTAGCCCAGAAAAACAGGAATTCCTTTCAATCTGGAGCCGGCCTAGCTCTCATTACTTCTAAATTAAAAAGGCCAAAAGTCAGAGTTGTTGTTATTACTAGCACATTTCTTTAGCACTTAGTACATTCCAAGTATTGCACTAAGGTTCTCTGATACTTTATCTTATTTATTTCTCACAATAACCGTGTGACGATGGAGGTGTGTCCCCTATTTTACAGATGTTTTTTACAGATGAGGAGCTAAGACTCAAGAGAGGTGAAGTAGTGACCTAAATCAAATGGCTAATTACTGGCTGAGCTGGGACTCAAACCCAGATAGGACTTACTGTACAAACTCTTATGGTGAATTGGGTCCCTTCATGCTCATAATCATTGTCAATCTCCTATAATTAAAGGTACTTGTGATAGTAAAATCGATGGTCACATTCATAAGGTCATATGCACATGTAACCTTGACAGTGCAGAGTTGTGCTATCCGTTACTATAGGCACTAGCTATGTGTGGCTATTTAAATTTAAATTAACTAAAGTCAGAAATACGGTTTCTCAAGCACATTAGCCCCACTTCAGGTGCTCAGTAAGCTACATGAGGCTAGAGGCTATCACATTGGTCAGGTTATAGAGAGGTTGTGAGCGAAGGCTTTCCTACTCTGGTTTTAATCCAAGCAGTAATCTGGGGCAAATTATTTCATTTCTCTAAGCCTGACTTTCATCAGTTCTAATATGGGAATAATAATAATCTCTACATCATGGGTTTGTTATCTTGATTAAATGCGATTACATGTAAAATGTTTAGTACAGGGCCTGGCACTAATACCTTCATGGACATTACCTGTCACTTTTGTTCCTATTTGTTATTAGTCATAGTAAAGGACACTTGGGAAAGATCCTGGATTTATATTTCTAATAACAACTCTGACTTTGGCCTTTTAAATTTAGAAGTAATGAGTTTCAATTCTCAAAAAAAAAAAAGGCTACAATTTAAGTTATTAGTAACGCCTACCTTATAAATGTACTTTTGAGTTAAAATTTTTTATTTTGAAATTAATTCACATTTACCAAGTTGCAAATATAGTACAAAGAACTCTTGTATGCTCTTTAACTAGATTCCCCAGTTTTCAACATCTTGCCATATTTGTTTTGTTATTCTATCTATACATTGTATTTTTTTTTCTGAACTATATTTGACCTTTTATTCCTTAATACTCAAGTGTATTAGGTCTCCTAAGAAGGATATTCTCTTATATAACAACAGTACAATTATTAAATTCAGGAAAGGTAACACTGATACAATACTTGAATCTATAGGCCCCATTCCAATTTTGCCTTTTATCCCCATAATGTACTTTATAGTAATGCCCCCCTCCCGACCCAAGAGGATCCAGTTTAGGGTCACATGTGGCTTGTGAGTCTCCTTGAATCGGGAATGGCTCCTCAGCCTCTCTTTGTCTTTCATGACTAACATTTTTGAAGAGCATAGGCCAGTTATTTTCTAGAATGTCACTCAATTTGCTTTTCTCCAAAGCTTCCTCATGATTAGATTCAGGTTATGTGCACTTTGGGTTAAAATACTTCCTCAGTTGTGCTGTGTTTGTTCTCAGGTTATCACATTTAGAGGCCCACAATGCCCATCTGCACCATATTGATGTTAATTTGGATCCTTTGATAAGGGTATTGCTGGGTATCTCCACTACATAGAGTTATTGGTTTTTCTTTTGTCATTAATAAGTAATTTAAGACTATGAAAATGTACTGTTCCTCAAACTCCCTCCACCTCCAGGAGATTTAGCATCTACTGATGAGTCCTGCATAATCAGCTTTTATTATGATGGCTGCAAAATGATGATTTTCTAACTCCATCTTTCCTTCTACATTTATCGACTGCCATGCTACTATAAACAGGAGCTTTCCTTTCTACCCTTTTTACTCATTTCTTTAGCTACTTATTAACTGTATTGACTATGGGTTCTTACTTTACTTAATGGGTACCACTTAGTTTTTAAAAGTACTTTTCAAATACAAGTGGCAAGAAACTACAGATCTGGATCAAGAGCAATTAATTGGAAGAATTTATGCATTATGCCAGAGAAAGACTATTAACGGAGGCCTCTTCTTGTTTTGAATGCTTGTGGGCAAGTGAGGTCTCAAAGCCTGAGGCTCTGCGGTTGAGGACATTAGCACGTAGCTCTAGCAATAGACAGTGTGAGCTATCACTGTGAAGTGCAGTGTTGCTCATCATCAGACATGATATCATACCCCAAAAATTCCATCCAAACAACCCATCAATTTCTCCACAACTAGCAAACTTGAATGTTCTGGCAAACTTAAAAGGACATGATTTACAAATACTAGGTAATATTTGGATCTTTCCACAAGAGCTGGGTTCCAGCTTTTTTATAAAATACAAATGTTTTCATTTTGGAGCTCACTGTGTCACTTTCTCAACAAACAGATCTTCATATCAGAAATGTGGCCTGTGTTATATACAAATAGAATGGGTTTGCACGCCATTTATTTTGTGGTCACAGACCACACACCCAATGGCTATTTATAATATTTACATTGCTCATGATGCCACAAAGGGGACCTCAGAGCTGAGACCAAAGCTCAGGCCACACAGAATATGGCTGCAGGTCTTGCTCTGACGTGCAAACTGGGCCTGACTCTCCATCCGCAGAAGAAGGCATGTGAGTGGTGTTTGTTTTCTGTGAAAGCTTATCTATGCCATCCAAGTATCACTAAAAGCATACTGCAAATTTAACACACTGTGGAGTCTGGTATTATTTCCGTGAAACGAGCCTTTTAAAAAGGGCTTGCAAAGTTTTAGGATCATTATATCCTTGTGCTAAGGATCACTGTGGGAGGGTTTCAAACACTTACCAAGAAAAGTCTGGAAACCCCGATCGCAAGCCTCTCTGTCTTCAGATGCCAAACCAGGGGCTGTGGGGAGTTGAGCAGGAACACGACAGGCTTGTGGTGAATGTGGACGGAGGAGATGGGGTTCAGGTGCAGAGTGACCTAAGAAGCAAGAGAGGGGAATCTGAGCACTGGCTTTCCATTAAAACCACTTAGCACAGCATCTGGAATACTTTTCTCAGCTCACCACTAAGAGAAGCAAGCTATAAGCTAGTTCAGATTCACAGATAAGATATATTAGGTTGAAAAAGATGACATTGCCAGTATTTGACCATTTTTTATTACAAAAATGGCTATATCATAGGGTTTAATCCACACTCATCTCAGCTAAAATATGATTCAGCTCCCAGTAATAGCAGAACACAAATAAACAGAACATGTTGTTTTCAAAGTCGGCAAAGGCAGAATAAAAGCTACCTTCCCTCAGCACTGCCTTATCCTTCAACTCAAGCGACTGAGTTGAAAACTAGAGTCCAGAGCCCTCTGAGGGCGACTCATCCTCTGATCACCGGAGAAATGACTTTCTTCTCTTCCAGGTAAGCTCCAACCTCTATAAAGAAAAGCGAGTTCTGCCAAGAAAAGTGTCGAAAGCTAAGGGAAAGGGGCTGCCAAAGGGAGCTGCCAGTGCTTTCATCATCCCAGCTATTAGCTTGGAGGGGTTTTCCAAAGAAATGAAGGACAGAAAACACACAGAATAAAACCTGATTGTATATAGCCCCTGTCAAAAAAGAAGAAGAAGAAGAAGGAGAAAAGAAAAAGACAGGGAAGAAAACCATAAGCCTGGAGAGGAAAACTATGGCCATTTGGATAGGGATCAAAGACTACTGTAGGTTACCAGTGTCACCATTAGTGCCATCAGAAAGCACCTGTGAGGAGAGCAGAAAACAGTGGGTTCAACAATGTCCTCCTGGAGCACATGAGCCAAGGTCCGTCAACATGAACATAGGAAAGCAAAACAGTAGATACAGAAATAACTGAGCAGATGCTTTCAAGTAAGCATGTCTCACGTGGCTTTCTGTACAGAGGGGTGAGGTAAGACCCAAGATCACATATTTAAACAACCTGAACTCACTAAAGAGCATCAAAAAGTGATAAGGGAGGGAACAGACAAAAAAGGGCTTTCGCTGGAGAGACACGGGCTGAGTGATACACTGGGACTAATAGTCCATCTTCAGCCATAATCCTTATGAGGATTAAATGGTCTAGATCTATGCTCTGAGTCCATACAATCAGCAGGAACAGAACACTCAAAGCTGGGCTGCTTTACATTTTCCCAGAGGCTGCTGGACTACTGTGATCCTGATGTATCTCTACCTTTTATTGTAGGGACTGCCTATGACACCAGTGTCACGTATGGCAGTATACTTGCAGGTCATTGATAATAAGGCACCAAACTGTTCTTAACTTTCAATACCCATGCCTTAGCACATGGTAGCTACTCAGCAAATGACAACTGGATATTTAATGTTCCAATTTTCAATGCCTTGAAAGTACTTTATTCTATGAATAACTTGCACTATAGTATAATATCATCTCCTTCTTTAACCCTTGAGTGTGTATGTCTCCATCTCCAGAGTAGACTGTAAATACTCAGTAGGCAAAGATGTGTCTCACATTTAATACTATGCTTAATACAGAGTAATGTTTTAAATTATTGATTTATCACAGTAAATTCATAAATTTGTGTCACCTAAAAGGTAAAAAAGGCTGCATATAGGTTCAAAGGGATTTAGCTAGCCAGTTTACAGAAAAGTGAAAAAAAAACCATGAGCAATATTAAAACTATGATGTTATTTTTGCAAGACAGCTAGGATCACTTTTATGTTTGGCATAAGGAAAAGTGCTAAAAGCAGAGTACTAATGAGCAGTATGTTAAGTACAGCTACAACAAAACGAAATGTTCCTTGGTTGTACAGACTCTACCTCACAGCATTTTGGAGATCCTAGCTGCATCTAGAAATGAACAGATTGATCGCCGCCGTAAACAAGAGCGGCTGTAGAAACAGAGCAGTGGCTAAGATTCAAACTATAGCATTAACTGAACAGAGAGACACGCACTACAGAAAGCACACACTACGGAAAATGGAGAAAGGGGAGATGAAATCATTACTAGTTCAAGGGTACCTGAAAAAAGAAACACTCTGTCACTAATAGTATGTGTCCATAAAAAGTTTCCAGATTTATTTATTTCAAAACTGTTTATTGAGCACCATAATGGCACAAAGAATTGCAAAGCACATCTATCCATACAGCGTACATCAGGTCTTTTTCTGACGATTTTCTTTGCAGCCTTCGGGCATATAATTCTTCTTGGAGTGCGTAGATAAAATAGTAATAAATATATATCTCAAATGAACAAAAATTAAAAAAAAAAACTTAGGACATGAAAAGAAAAATATGTAGGAGACAGATATTGGTGCTCCGGTCCAAAATTTTCCAGATGGTCAAAAGTGTCGAGGCCTGGCTCATACAATCAAGGAAAGATTTCTAGAAGCCACAGCTCTTAGCTTTCCTGGAAACGGCTCCCTCTTCAATATGTGGCAATGTCTGGCCAAGATGAGTCCTTGACTCTGGCACACGGGGCCCAGGCAAAGCCCCAAAACCATTTGGCAAAGAAGAATTCACACTAAGGTTGGGAAATTAAAAGAAACATACTCAATACTTTTTTTAAAAAGATCATTTGGCAGGAACAGAAAGTCCCCCAATCACCTAATCCCTCAGCAACCTTCCTCTTCTATCCTTCTTCCACTTGAATAAATCTTGCTCAAGGGAAGATAGAGAACAACCAAAAACAACCAACAAAAGAATGAAGATATAAAAGCTCCTGGAAATGTGGGGAGAACATACCTGGATGTCTCTTAAAGAATTCCTGCCTAAACCACCTAATTTCTCTCAGGCTGACAAAAAAAGAAAGAAAGAGGGAGAGGGAGAGGGGGAGGGAAGGAGGGAGGTCTAAAGGGAGAGGGAGAAGGGGTGGGGAGGGG
>NW_017732046.1:651532-657534 GCF_001890085.2 Hipposideros armiger | reverse complement strand
AGGAAGGAAGGAAGGAAGGAAGGAAGGAAGGAAGGAAGGAAGGGAGGAAGGAAGGGAGGAAGGAAGGGAGGAAGGAAGACAAGGAAAAGCAAATCTTCTTTAGAACAATTTATAGCTCAGGATAGACTACAGCTACAAAGATAAGAACATACTGCTGTAGTTTTTCATGGGTAGGATCATGGTCTAAATACCAGAGCTGAGGCAGACTACAGCAAAGAAATAGCCCATGGAAAATTCCAATAAATTTCCAACTCAGAAATCCAAACAGTGAAGAGATGATTATCAATCCAATGTCAAATTTACATAAAAATAAGGGTCATCACTTTGTTCATGAGTTTCACAATACCAAACTGAACACAGGATCCATGTGACGGTGAAGGCTTATTGGGCTAAAGGGGATGCACCCCAAATGAGGGAACAATGACTAGTCTCTAAATTACTGGCTTCTTGGTTAAGCTTTGGGAGTCATAGAACATTTAAGAACTTAATGCACGATATGAACCCTCTACACACACACACACACACACACACACACTCACACACGCACGCACGCACGCACGCACGCATCCATATGCATACTAAATTTTGCAAGCAATGTCAGGGTAATACGTTCACTGCTGAGCCCAAGAACTCCATGTTAAATATGCATTAACCCAAGTTAAGGAATCCATTGTAAAAGAGCAAGAAAATTCTAGTGGCAGAAACAGAAACAAAACAAAAAGACTCCATCTAATTAAACTAGAGTACATCTCTGGTCTTAAGACGTCATCTTTTCAGGGAAAGAACTTAATAGATGACAACTCAGAACTAAAAGACTTCCACATGCAGTTTCTGGGGCTTTAGTGACCTCTTTTAACCATAAAGTCTAGTCCAGGAGTTCCTACTCTAATCATGTGTGTCTCAAACAGTGCTGAATTTCAGTGTCCCTAACGGCGTGAGAAAATGCAAGCACATCTGATCTGGCACATTCCATATGTAAACACTGTCCCTTGTAGATTGCTTATCCCTTCCCTAAATTAAGGCAAACTAATTGGTCTAATCTGTTCTATGACATCTATTTATACTAAGTCTTCTGAGGTTATCTGTGCACTTCCACAAACTTAGACGTAATTAATGTATTTTTCCTATTTTATAAAGAAATTCAAATTAAATCTTTTTTCTGCGGAATCTGAACACAATTTTTACCAAAGTCAAGGCCAACTCTAAGGAGCATCAAGTATCCAAGTGGAAAGACACCAAGCATCCTGTCTCCTATTTAGGAAGCATGTCCTTCCTTGCTCATGTTATCACCAGAAAACAGTAAGGGCAGCTTTCTCTGGACCTTGTTAGGGGAAAGACCTCTCCGTTCCTCAAAGATTATCTTTAATAAGCAAAAACTATATATTGTCTCAAACTCTGTAAATCACGTTATGAAAATGAATTATGTGCTTTCTTACAGGAAAGAAAAGAACAACAACTCTACTCTCTTTATCGAAAGATGCCATATGAAAATTGTTTTGAATTTCCCAGGATGCGTTACTAGTAGAGATGCAAGATATTTCTACCATAGTGATGTCAAAACATTTCTTATTAGTTAGACCCCCTACTCCTGGGGTTTGTTAAAACAAACAAAAGCAAATTGAGTGAAACAACTGATAAGAGAGTCTTACAGTTATCCAATTTTGCTAACGTGTCAGCAAGGTTCTATTTCAACATTTCTGATTCCTGTAACAGCCCCTATGGACTTATAAAACAATGAAGTCATCCAAAACACTACCAGAGAGACTCCTGTTTTCTAAAACCAGACCAAACAATGCTCTGAAATGGCTGATCCAATAATCTGTTTACACAAAGACAGATAAGAATAGAACTCTAGCAGTGTGTCTATAACCAAGACCCATAAAATCACACCCTGGGCTGTATGTAGCAATCATCTATGCCCTCTTCAGAGGTAAGGTGATATCCACTTAGCAATAGTATTGGTAGTAACTAAAAACATCCTGAATCTCGTCTAGTAGCACCCATAATTTACCCAGAAGGACAGTGAGACACAAATCTACTTCAGGATTCTAGGGTACCACAGCTGAACTCGAATTTCACTTACATTTGAGCAATATGACTTTTAGGAACTCAAATCTGACCCCAGATGCATCTGAAATGTCCAACCAATTGCTGGGAGTGGGGGACAGTAGTGTTAGTTGCTGCTGCAGCGTTTTAAGGTGTATTCGGGTCTGAGGAGCCCCTACAGCTGACATTTTATTTGCCATTGCTTGTCTTTTGCCATTTGTGAATTTGTATCAAAAGATTCCCTCAAAATGTTCTTGGAGGGGTGGATTTGGAGCTTTTAAAAATTTCCTTATTATTTTAACATTTCTTTGCATTTCTAGAGACACATGAATCAGTTGGTGCTGAATTCAAGGAATCTCGACCCCCTAAGTGTCTCTATCCTCACTAGGGGAGCTCATTCACCATTATCCCTGGTCTCAGCAGTATTGGGGTCAAAGGTTTCACACTGCCGTGACA
Organism: Hipposideros armiger; assembly: GCF_001890085.2. Taxonomy (NCBI): domain Eukaryota; kingdom Metazoa; phylum Chordata; class Mammalia; order Chiroptera; family Hipposideridae; genus Hipposideros; species Hipposideros armiger. Next base: position 655,032 of record NW_017732046.1, on the reverse strand, counting down.
AATGATATCAAAAAGATTTCACAATGCTACAGCAAATGATATCAAGCTCCTCCCTAATGGTTTTGTCTTGAAACCACTGAACATGATGAGAGGGACACAGCCAGTCAATTCCAAAACTAATTCCTACCCATCCCAACAAGGACAGGATTCAGGATTCCCTGGGAGCCTCTGAATATAATCTAATAAGACTACAAAACAGGAAAAAAAAAATTTTTTTTTTGATACAGAAATAAATCTGCCCTCTCTACTCTATATTTTGAATGCCCTGGAAAAATACTCGGAACTAAATTTGGGTTGGGGGTTGAGGGACAAGTCCTCATATAAACAGAAGAGTATTTCTGAAACGACAGGTCATGACCCTCTAAAGGGGTCCTGGGAGAGTTGCAAGGGGATTCCAGGGACCCCGGGCCTTTCTTCCTGCAGTCGCCCACAGCCTGGGGAAGAGAGGCAAGGGAAGGGAGACACTGGACGTGGGAAGGTTCTGGGGTACGGACCTGCTGCTGGAGCCCTTAGGAGGCCACAGCTGACTGACGGCAGGTCTGAGAATACTGACAGGCACTTTTCCCTTATCCTTTAGTTTTAAGCATCTGCCATCTGAATAGCATACTGTATGTCACTAACACACCATGGCTTTTCAGGACCTTGGCATGCAGCACCCTCCCCACAGCTCCCGGACAGACAGGCGTGTCCTGCTCAAGATGCAATCTCAAGTGAAATCTTTCCCCGTTCACAGGCAGAGGCTCCCACAGACCACACTCATGTTCCTACTTCCAAGTGGCACTGTAATGATCTGTTTAGATGTCTGTCATTTACTCCCTTCCCCTTACCCTGTGAAATCCTCAGGGCATTCTTCAAGGGCAGAAACTGAGTCACACTCATTTCTGCATCCTTGGGCCTAGCACAGGGCTGGATATCTAGTGTGCAGTCAACACGTTTTCTAAAGAAATCAATAAAAATTACTCATGAAATGGGATTCAAGTAATTATTACAGAGTCATATTGCCATGTTTTTCTGGCATCTAGTAAAGAGATGGGTGTGGGGGTGCATTTAGTAAAGAGAACGTTAGCATCACTATCAAGTTGGACTTGAACTTTAAAAGTCAAGTAAAGCATATTCCAGCTCATGCTACCAAAACAAATGATAGGGGCTGCCTAGAATATATGTTGGAGAGGATTCTGAGGCCACACTCAGGCTTTGCGGGAATAAACTCCCGGATTATCATCCTTGGCTGTGTGAATAGGACAGGGTAGATAGAGCAGGACTTGAGCCATGTATCAGACCACACTAGGCAAAAAAACTATATTTTTTCGTTATCTTTAACAGTTATGCAAATATAAATATGTGAAATGTGAGAAAAAAGAAACCTTTGGAGCATGTTTTTCTTCTCAGGGATAGATAACAAAGATAGAAAATTTTGACCAAATGTTCTACTGTCTTTTAGAGACACAGAATTTTAAATGCTTTCCATTCAGGCAGTGAAGTGTGTTAGAACAGTCAAAAATTAAACTTCTAGGCAAATTAAAGGAACTCAGTATCTTCACGTTGATTAATGTGAAAAAAGTTTTTTAATATTCCTTGCCAAACTTAATAAACAGATTCACTCCAAACACTTCATTATTGTTTCCTCTAAGCTTCTACTTTTTATAATGGGCTTAAAATTGTTTTTGGTACTTAGTAAAACAGTCTTTTGACGTGTATATATCTATAATAATATAATAATAGGATGTCAGAATGGTCTGCTTATCAGTACTGTGAACAACAGAACTGCATAATAAACAGAATCACTGGGGTGACCAGTGGAAGCTGAGAATAGCAGGCATAGCAAGAACCAGATGCCCGATCTAAGTTAAGATGCACAGGGACTTCCGGTAAGATGGCGGAATAGACAGACGCTGTGCCGACTGCCTCCCAGGATCACACCAAAATTACAAATAATTTATAAGATATTCAACCTCGGAAGTTCCCTGGACCCTAGATGAGCAGAACCTCTAAACGAAGGACTTAAAGAGGAGGCCACGTCAAGTCCGGTAGGAGGGGCAGAGACGAGAGAGGGCGAACCCCGTAAGGGACACCTCAGTGGTGGGGAGGCTTCTCCAGTTGGGGGCGAGACCCTCTGGCCCCACACCGCGCTCAGCTCACCAGCCCAGAGTTACTTTGCCAGGAAGAGGAGTTCTACGATAGCAGGAAGTAGAAAATAGTGAGGACTCTCTTTTCTCTTTGCTCAACTCGGTGAGGCTGAGGGCAGCTGGAGAACCAGTGGAGCCAGCAAACCAACTCGCTCGCTGGTGAGCACTCACCCGGTCCCTGGTGGAGGGAGTAGCTTTGTGAGTGGGGCCTAGGAGCCTGCGGGAAGGACTGAGCTGAGTGCCTTTGGGGCAGGAGCTGGAGGTTTTTGGGGCCATTGTTCCCCTGGTGTGGAGCTTGCACACGAGTAGTGCACAGGAGGCCACCATTTTTTCAGAGCTGGGCCCTCCCACAGAGGCTCAGATCTGGGACTGCATTGGTCTGCTGGAATTGGCGCAGGAGTGCATGTGTGCATGCATGTGTGCGCGCATATGCGGCCTTGGATCCCCACCCTACATACACACTGCTTGTGCTGCGTAGCCAGGGAAATACCTGGCAGGCGCGCTCCGACTACAACAGACTGCTTTTATTGAGACCCAGGAGTGCACAACTCGCCTTAGGTCCCCGATTTCCGCACTGCGCATGCAGAGTTGCCTGGGTGGCCACTGGCTATCGGGCTGCTTGGCCTGATCTTTGAGCGGCAGATTGGGACAGGCTGAGACAGGGAGTTTTCCTGGGAGTGTAGGGCCGCGAGCTGTGCACCTGTGTGATTCGGCTGGGGCTTTCCAGGTGAGTTTGTGTGGGCTGACTGCCGATGCAGGAGTGCATGCTGCTCTGACTTGGTGGGGGCCATGGACCACATCCTGTGGTGCCTTGGGGGCCTGCCCCACCCACCTAGAGCTGTATTGCCAGGGGCACCCTGAGCCCCTGGTCCCTGGCTCCTATCTCCGCAGGCCACAGAGGATTTTTTTTTGCAGCAGAAAGACCACAACAACCTGTGAGGATGTTTGGTGGTGAGCACAGTTCCAGAGCACACAGCAACTAATCGTGGGACGCTTACTTCAAGTCTAAAGGGAGGTCGGCGCATGACGCACTGAGCCCTTCCCCCCAACAGCTGGTGCTGAGTCACCCAGAATTTCTCTATTGCTGAGCAAGTGGTCTGCAGATTAAAGCGAATGTAGAGCCCCTCACCCCCCTTTTTTTATTCTTTTACTTTTTCCTTTTTTTTCCCCTTTTTCTCTTTTTATTTTCTTTCTTTTTTTTTTTTGTCTTTCTAGGTGATCTAATACATCGAAGCAATCAGAGTGACTGCCAGAATGAAGAAACAAAGAAACATGTCCCAAGTAAAAGATGAGAAGAAACCTCAAGAAATGGAACTAAATGAAACAGAGGTATCCAACCTTTCAGAGACAGAGTTTAGAACACTGATGATAAGA
>NW_017732046.1:644319-647269 GCF_001890085.2 Hipposideros armiger | reverse complement strand
ATATATAGGGAGAGAGAGAGAGAGAGAGAGAGAGAGAGAGTCATGGGACATGGAGTATAGTGTGGGAGTGGAGTCAAGGGAATTGTAATAGATGTGTATGATATTGGGGGGGGAAGTGGGGCGGTGGATTGGGGGAGGGGGTTGTCACCTCGAGGGGTAAAAAGTGTAACTATTTCACTGTGTTGTACAGCAGAAACTAATTCTAAAAAATGTGTATTTCACAATAAAAAATAATTAAAAATAAAAAGATGCACCAAAAAAAGAAATAGAACCAGATTCCCACATGATCTCAGTACTGGATTAATCATTTCCACCTGCCAACTGCAGTAACAGTTAAGCAACACCTTAAAGTTAGTAAATCTGTAATGGCAAAAAAATAACCTCACAAAGTGTACTGGTGTTCAGGCGATAATTTAAGATGATCCAAGCATTAAAGAAAGGCATTTGAATTCCCCTGAGCTAGTATATTAACCTGAAGCTGACAAGGAATTCTAAGTGGGCATACAGTGTCACTTTTCTAGCACAAAAGAGAAATCTGGAGAGGAGTACTTACTAAGATACAGAAGTTCAATAACACTACACTTGAGTTACTGTTGTTAGTAAGAATAGTGATGGCAACAGAAGTGACAGCCATCATTATTTCCTTCCAAGAAAAGACAATAGGCAGGTCCATGGGTCCCTCTATTGGGGTAAGACTGGATGCTCTCAGCAGAAAAAGGTGCTTTGCATGATTACCTAATTATTCCCATTTTAAAGATGATGAAATTGGTGCTTAGAGGGAAATAATTTTTCCAAAGTCATACTGCTGGAAAGTGGCACTGCTAGGAATAGAATGAAAGTCTTTCATTGTCTGTCCTCTCTTTTTTGCTCCCTACCTTCCCACCCCACCCTTAATCTTAGGTGTTGGCCTACGGGCATAGGAGAAGATGGGGAGCTACTCTACAGTAATAAGGGGCAGGAACTATTTTGTGTGTGGAAAAGGAAAGATAAAGAAGAAAGCGAGGAGACTGCGTTGTGAGCAAGCTGATGGGAAGCTAGCACAAGCTGAGAGGTCAGTGCAACTCCACAGGGATGGGTCAACAAGTATTTTTATCAACAGTGATGTCTATGGTGCCAGCTAAAATTGTTTGTGTTGCTTTGATGGAAGTCATCCTCTCCTCTAGGAAAGCTTTTAGAATGCTCACTGTTCCCATGATCAAATGCCTCGTGGAACTCAAAACGGCGTTGGTTATGTTTCAAATCCAAGTGAAGCACGTGTATCTCAGACACATCACACATAGAATTATAAACCCAGGAAGTGGAGATGGCCACGAGAACTTGGAGGCTCTGGCAATCTGCTGAATATACCCGCCTCTGGATTTTTAGAAGCCATGGAATTAGCAGAGGTAGAAGCCAATCATACCTTGAGCTCCAAGGCTCCTAGGTGATATGTGGACTAGACCGAATTAGTACGTAAGGAAACTAAATTCTGGTCAGGGCTGAGAAATCTTGGGAATTCTATGAAGTCTAGTTTCCTTTGAAAGTTCTAACAAAAACAACTCCTGAAGTTCATAATACGGCCCGTATGGGTATTCTGGTCTCATCCAGCCACGTTATGATTTTAAGTAGAAATGTTTTTAGAGGAACTTTAGTTTCAGTGTTACACAGGCTATCTTGAGAGAGGGAAAAATAACTCAGAAGTCAAAGGTGGAGAAGATGTTCTGTGTTTTGGGAGCATTTATCCTGAAAAAGCATTATTTTCTTTGATCAAATATTCCACTGTCTTTTAGAAGCATGGAATTTTAAATGTTTTTAATTCATGCAGTGAACTGTGTCAAAACACCCTAATGCACAATACAGCAAAAGCAGTTTGTAGTATTTACATTAGAGTTCAGTACTCTTCCCTGTTTTTGTCCTCAGAATCACTTTTCCTTGAGCCCTGCAATGAGTTTTCAGGGTAAGACCTATGATCACAGAACGCAGAGGGCAAGTTGCCAAAATAGCATACAGAATTTGGTATGCTGTAGTTGGTAAGTGTCTAAGATGGGACAATATCTTCCTCAAGCCAATACTGAAGGACTTAAATTTCCTATTTTGTTGAGGCAGCATTAAAAGTTACTGGAAAGGGACAAAGCTACAATAAGGAATAGGACATCTGGTAACAAATTTATTATAGTTACTCTATATCCTTAAAAATCCTTTAAGTACTTATTAATAACCTGCAGGGAAAAGGAAAATAGAAAGTACAAGAAAGAAGCAAATTGCAGGAAGTCTGAACAATGTTCCTTATTTAGATCAACAATGATCCTGTTGACATTTATTTACAGGTAAATCAGAACTGAGTGTCACAACAGGGACTAGGAATGAATTTTACCTCAGAATGAAACGAGTACAAATTCTAACACAAACCATTTGATTTTCAAATTATGTAAGAAATATTATACCAGTCACTCATTTACCAATAATGAAGATACTGTAATCCTTTCAAAACAATACACATAGTCAGCAAATTTAAACCCTGATAAATCAATTCATATTATTGAGAATTAGTAAACATATAGAGAGACAGAAAGAAAAAAGAATGATATCAATTCATTTCCAAGTGAATAATTAAAATGGTTTCCCCTTCTTGACACTAGGAAATAAGAGGTTCTGCCTTAACATTTGGAAATACTGTGTCTTAACTTTTTATACAGTCTCATTTTTTAATGCTTAAAGTGAGCAAACAATAAGCTTTTAATCTCTGAATTTTACTCAGTGTGTTAAACGTGAAAGGCACATGTACAGTTGGAACACCTGTATTTAAAGAGAGTTTTACAGGGGCTGGCCGAGTGGCTCAGTTGGTTAAGAGCTGGCTTAAGAGCCCGAGCTCTGGGCTGGCCGAGTGGCGCGATGGTTAAGAACTCGCTTGGGATGCCAGAGGGCCCCGGTTCGGATCCCACATATGAGGGCCAGTGACACTGCCCTCCGC
>NW_017732046.1:627221-643484 GCF_001890085.2 Hipposideros armiger | reverse complement strand
TGAGCCACTCTTTCATAATATATCTCTGAAGAAATTTTCTAATTCGGAAATTAGAATCTAAATGATATCTAAAAGCTATCAAGATCAAACAGCTTAAGCTGTTTCATAATTCAATCAAGTCCCTAATGCCTATTAGGTCAACAGCTGCTAGTCTTCTACTTCTCATTTTCAGCAAAACTACTACAGTCTACCATTCTGTCAATGACTCATCCTTTGAAAATACCACTAATAAGCAGTCAGTAGAGCCAAAATGGGAAAAGTGTGTGTGGGGTGGGTAGGGTTGGGGGGTAGGGGGAGTGGCATTACAAAATATTCATGGTTAGATTTTAAATTTAAATATTCCAAAGTTACCAGTAGAAATAATTAAGATTCTCTGCCATTCACGACATTTGGACAAAAAAAAAAGAAATTTGACTCATGACAAACTCTCCATAAAATGTGATCTGAAGTAAGGAAAATGTGGTAATATCCATATAGAATATTATTCAGTCATAAAAGGACTGAAGTACTGATACATACCACAACATGCATGAACCTTGAAAACATTATGTGAGGTGAAAAAAAGCCAGACACATGTTGTATGATTACATTTATATGAAAAGTCCAGAGCAGGCAAATCCAGAGACAGAAAGCAGAGTACAATACATAGTTGCCAGGGCCTAGGACTAGGAGAGAATGGGAGTGACTGCTAATTGGTACAGAGTTTCTTTTTGGGGTGATGAAAATGTTCTGGAATGAGAGTGGTGATGGTTGCACTACACTGTGAATGTATAAATGTCATTGAACTGTACAACTTAAAATGGCTAAAGTGGTAAATTTTATGTTATGTGGGGCCGGCTGAGTGGCTCAGATGGTTGAGAGCACAAGCTCTGAGCAACAGTGTTGCCAGTTCGATTCCCACATGGGCCAGTGAGCTGCACCCGAACTGAGCTGCCACTGAGCTGCCAACAAGCGGCAGGATTACTCAGTGGTTAGGGCATGTGCTCTTAGCAACAAGGTTTCCGGTTCGACTCCTGCATGGGATGGGGGCTATGCCCACCTGCAACTAAGATTGAACATGGCACTGTGAGCTGAGAGGCTGCAAGCTGCTGACGGGCAGCTGGATGATGACTGGACTTGCAGCTGAGCTAGCTGTGCCCTCCACAACTAAGATTGAAGGACAACAACTTGGCTGTTCCCCTTCCCAGATTCCCCAATAAAATTAAAAAAAAAAATTTGTTATGTGTTTTTTCCATGTACCAAAAAAAATGTGATTTGAATTTTAAAATGGAGTGGACCAGACCAAGTCTTGAGTTTCAAATCTCATGTGTAAAGAGAGACCTTCCTGTGATACTATAAGGAACTCAATTTCTCTTAGAAAGCTGAAAGGTCCCATCAATCCTCAGGACTTCAGCTCTAAAGCAATCAAAGCTAAGCCACGCACTAAGATAGCTTCAGAGAGTAACTTGTGTCTCCTATGCATTTTTTATTTATTTATTCAAACATTAGTTAAGTATATATGACATGCACATACCATGTCAATTACTTGCAAGAGAAAGATGAGTAAGATGTAGCCTATCTTTCCCCAAGTTGCTCCCAGTCCAGAGGAAAGCCAGACACATGAAGAGGTGAGTATAACACAACACCAGCACTAAGATATGTCCGGGGTGTGTGGGAAGAGAAGAGGATATCAAAGGTCAGGAGAAGAGCCGCTTGGGCTGGGCTGGTTCTCCAGGCAGGACAAATCAGACCCAAACTTCACTGTAAAAAACAGGCAAAATCTGTCAACATGATACATTTTCTTGTTTCTTCCACTCCTTCTTAATTTTCTGAACCACTTGGATTGGCTGGATGACCACTTGTCAGAGATATTTTAGAAACAAAACTCACAAACCAAGTATGAGCTGGACTGAATGACCACGAAGACCCCTTCTGACCCGAGACTCTGGGATTCCATGACTTCATTATTGAATATGCTTTCTTAAGACTTCCAGAATCACTTTACCTACTTCCTACTTCATGTCTTCTCTCAAGAAGCTTGCTAAATTTGTTTTTAGAAATCCATATATTTAGTAACCAATGCAATAAATTCTTTGAGAGTGTTTCTCAACAGTCATTATTTCAAAATAATATGATACAGTACTAGAATATAGCAAATCTATTAGGGAAGTGATGACAGTTCTTTACTATTTCATAAAGAGGTGAGAATACTGTTGTGGTAGGTTCAAGTCACATCTGTCCATGTTTGGTCTATGTGAGTCTGTGGCTGCTTGTTGCCTTTTGCTTATAAGACTAGATTCCACAATGAGAACTAGCTTTGAACATGCCATTATTCTCCATAAATTATTAAATCTCCCCTAACCTTAAAGAGACAAGAGCAATCACACAGGATTGTTGAAAAGGTTAAATAATTTATATTTATTATAAATATAATTCTTTGTAAATTCTGAAGTGTAAGGAAAATTTTATTATTCTCTCAAAGAAAGATGAAAAGTTAAAATTTTCAGACCATCGCAGATGGAAAATAGTCTAAAATATCTTTGTTTTTAGAATAGAGACAAAAACCTAATAAAGTCAAAGTAACCATCAGATTCCACATGCTTAAGCAAACAAACTTTTTAACCAGAGTTAACAAGTGGCAAAACTATATGATTTTTGTTTCTTCTTCTATAAAATTTTCCACTTACCGTGGAAGGCTGCCAGTCCACACTGAGAAATGAAGTATGGGTGGTGTACAAAATGTACAGTTTCACCAAATGTAACGTGGGGTATATCATCCCTTCTAGGACAGTGATTAACCCGATGTTTCATTGGGAGGGGGATCTTATATTAACCTCAAGCTATCCTAAGAATATCTTAGCACCTAAGAGACTGCTTTTTGATTAATACTTTATGGATTAAAATGGGATGCATAAAGTAAGGTATGACTAACCAGGACAGTACAATAATTGAAGGCATGGACACTTGCACTAAACTCCCTGAGTTCAACTCCCACTCCATTAATTCCCTAGCTGTGTAACCTTAGGCAAACTGCATGACCTCTCTGTGCCACTATTGCATCATCTAAAAAAAAACAGGATAATAATAGTTACCTTTTAGTTATTATGAGGAATAATTAATATTTGTAAAGCACTCATAACATGCTTGCCCCATTTATGTATTAGTTACAAACAGGCGCACAACGAATTTCAGGAACTTTGCATAGTAGTCACCTGAGACATCACGGGAACCCTCTCCTATAAAGATGGATCTCCCAAGCCTTCTCAAACCCTTTCCCTTTTTGTGAAGCACTCTCCATTTGCTAGTCTGGAACCCACTCCTACCAGAGCTGTGTATGAAAAGGACATACTGCTTTATTGTGGTTTTGAAATTCTCAAGGGCAAACTATATGCAAACTCAGCAAGTTAGACCTCTCAATTCTGTTTAAAAAGAGATAGAGGCATTAACATACTTAATTGCAGTTGCATATTTTCACATGGGATTGATTCTGTTCACATCATAGAAAAAACACCAGGCTTTTAAAGGAGTTTTCATGTCATCGGTGCACCCAGAGGAAGGAAGCTCTTCCCAGCAGATGCTCCTGACTCTGCTCTGACAGCATCCAGCACCTGCTTCCTTGTGTTAACTTTGCACATGTAAACTATCTGAGAGGTGAAGCTGGGACTTGTCTTTTTATCACCTTAGAGCCTAGTCTAATACCTGGCACTTAACAGATACTACATAAATATTTAAAGATGAGAGAATGAATGAGTGATCAAATCAATAAACACATTTTAAAGCCGAATGAAATCTCTTCCAAGATCTACACTTTCTTACAAGTTGGCCACTGTAACCCAATCCTTTGGGTCACTCTGCCTTCCTTTCTAAATTACAGGCAGTTTGACCTAGTGTTCAAGAGCAGTGATTCAGAGCGAGTTGGAGTCTCAGCTCTCCATTTACCAGCCTCAGGGACATGAGCCTGTTAAGACTCTATGGGCATTAGTTTCATCAGTTGTAATGTAGGGATTATGCTTGTGCCTATTCCATCATATGTCAAAGGACTTAACATGTCATGTGTGTAAAGCATTTAGCACAGAGACTGGCACATAGTAAGCTCTCTTTAAGTGTTAGCTATCATTACTTCTACCCTCTAAAACCACTGCTATTTTTCTCCATTCCCTTGGTTCCTATGGAAGAAGGGTCTTGTCTACAGTGTCTCCTCTGAATTTTAAAGTCAAAACAGCTTTCTTCAAAGTCCTTTGAACACCAAACTGCTGGCATGCTTAGACTCAGCCCACACCCTATTCCTCAACCAACTTCTCCTCACCGGGCATACACAAACCCTGTTAAAGCTTTCCTTGACCATCAGTCTCTTTCTTCGCCACCTGGTAACTCTATAAACTTCACCAGCCGTTCTCCCAAAGCTCTTATTCATATCACTATCATGACCAACAACATCTCTCTGGCTCAATAAACTCTGGCTTCAGCAGACTTGGAGATGCTTCAAAGTCCCCATATGATTTTGGGGGAAGCATAAGGAAGCTGTTTGTTTTGAAATACAGCATGTCCTGAATAAGATGCCCTGTTTCCATGTATTGGTTTACCCTGACACAAACGGACGACTCTCGGGCTTGCTACAAGCTGGGTGAAGACCTCCACCAGATATAATACCAAAAAGGTTGAGACAGTTGCAAAGGTTTCTGTTTCCCTGGAGATGGAGTTTCATGGAAGGCTAAGAATCACCACAGCAACCAGACTACAAAAACAGTCCATGAGCTTCAGCCCCATAACTCTGGTAAAGCAATTTGTACTCCGTGAAAAGGCTGGGGCACAGAAGTTGAAAAATGATCAAAGTAAACACTGCTCTTCAAGCACCATTTTGTTGTGCTGATTTCAAGGCATCAAGTCACAGCATCAAAGTTCTGTTAGGAAAGATGCACATCAAGTGCCAAGGATTTGCTAGGCTGAACTAACTGCTCTGGTGTGAAGGTCTAGAGATAAATTCATAGCACATTTTCCAAAACAGCCATTTCAAATTCACTCTAAGAGCAGACCAGGGTAAAAATGTATGCTATTAGATCAAGTTACCCTGCCCATGCTAGAACAGCTGTTGATCCCAACCCTGGATTTAAAAAAAAAAAGAGAGAGGTGATTTTTTCGATAAAGCCTTAAACAGACTTTATCCCACACTGACCTTACATGGACTAATTCCTATAAATAAATTTAAAAAAATATCTAAACCTTATTTAAGACTAAATGGAGGACAAGCCATGTAGTGCGTTGGTTAAGAGTTGGCTTGGGAGTGCCATCTCCGAGCAGCAGGGCCGTGGTTCAGATCCTGCATGAGGGCCAGTGATCCTGTGCCCTCTACAGCTAAGATGGTGAACAACAGCTCGACCTGGAGCTGGGCTGCCATGAGTCACTGGCAACGGCGTGGGCTGCAGCCCCTGCAGCAGTGGGCTGCCATGAGCTACTGTGAGTGGCTAGCAGCCAGCATGAGTGGCAGGCAGCTAACATGAGCTGCTGTGAGCCGCCGTGAGTGGCCGTCCAATGGCCAGCGACCGATTGCCTCACCAGGGAAGAGTGCAATCATAATACCAACATGGGCCAATGAAGCAACATCCTCACAACTAAAGAACTAAAGGACAGCAACTTGTCTGTTCCCCTCCCCCAATTCCCCAATAAAATCTTTAAAAAAAAAAAGACTAAATGGGAAAACAACCTGTTCTAGGGTATCTGATCTGCTGCCCTCAATCTATGCTATAGTTTAAATAGCAAGTAAGAAAACACAGTATATTGTTTCTACCCTATATAGAAACTGCAACTATAAAGTTTAGAAACAAAATTTTCTTCACAGATTTATTTTTACTTTTAGTTAACATGATTAAAAATTATTTTTTATTTAATTTTTATTAACATGATTAAAATTAATTATTAACTATGCTAACTATAGCTTGAACATACAGAACATTTACATTTTATTTGAAGGACTTCAAAGCAGTACACCTACATAGCTTTACAACATCCTCAAAAGTTAGGTAAGAAAAACATGCACTTCCCATTAGCAAGAATTTATAGAAAAAAAAATTCTCAGAATTGTATTGGCAGTATACAATGCATTCATAAGAAACACTTATTGGGAGGGAGAACTCTGTAACTCAAATTACCCTGAACAGAACATTTAGGAACTCAATTAGAACAATGTAATGTGTACACATAGTTATCACATTCCCCTTTAGATGTATCCCATGTATAGTGCTACTTCCAGAATCTGTTATGGAGAGGAATTCCACTTGCACAATTTCTGGGGTTTCAGCAAGATGCTCCGTGAATCAGCAGGGAGCCTGCTACCCACAGAACGTGCTATTCCACAAGCCCCAATGGCCCAGCAGTTTGCAAAGTCTAACACATAAATGCATCACAGACAGAAAGGAATGACTCCACGTAAAGACTTGCTCAGTCTTTTCCAGCTTCTCCGTTTTATCTCCAGGTTAACAACCACGAAGTTACTAAGCTCATGGGGAGATGTTCTTTCTTTATATGTTTTGTGCAGTCATTTATCCATTCTGCAGTTAATGAGTGGCTACCATGTGTAAGGCACTTTGGTAACTCAATCTTTCTCAAAGGGTGGGGATACAAACCATATTGTAAAAATGTCTCACATGTTTACTTTTATGGGTATTAAAAACATGATTTGTGGGGTCTGCCGGGTGGTGCAGTTGGTTAGAGTGCGAGCTCTGAACAACAGGGTTGCTGGTTCGATTCCCACATGGGCCAGTGAGCTGCGCCAGAGCTGAGCTGCCACTGAGCTGCAAACAGGAGACCGGATAGCTCAGCTGGTGAAATCACCTGCTCTTAACTACAAGGTTGCCAGTTCAACTCCCACATGGGATGGTGGACTGCGCCCACCCCCCCCACACACACACACAAACTAGATTGAAAGAGGTGACTGGAGTTGGAGCTGAGCTTACACCCTCCACAACTAAGACTGAAGGACAACAACTTGACTTGGAGCTGATGGGTCCTGGAAAAACACAATGTTCCCCTTCCCCAATTCCCCAATAAAATCTTTTTTAAAAAAAATAAAGAAAAATATTAGATAAATAATAATATGGGTAGTATATGAATACTGCAAAAATTGTGAAGACATATATAAACTTATCTTTGGGAAGCACCATTATGTATGCAAGGGCTTCAAATATAAATCAGGTACAGAACTTGCTCTCAAGAAATTCAGTTTCATGGGGGTAAAAAGACATACAGATGTAAATGTGTCTGTGAGGAGCCAAGAGGGGGCACTTCTGCTGGTCCCTAAAGGTGAACAGGACAGGGACAGGCAGAACCAAGGGGGCAGGGCACGGAAGAGGGCAGGGAAGACCTCAAGAGAAATGTCAAAACAGGGGTGGGGGAAGGCAGCATGGGTAGATTTGGGGAACATTTAATTCAAACGGAGCTGAGGAAATAAAAGGAAATAGAGAAATGAAGTTGGAAAGGTAGATTGGGACCAGATTTCAATGGGCCACGAAAGCCAAGCTTAACTAACCAGTAAGGGCAACTGAAAGAATAGCATGTAATCTAATTCACTGAGCTGTGGCCATGGCTTACCACCTGATAAATAACGGGTACATCAACTTCCGGCATATCAAGTGTCACTTAGTCAATCACATTAACACATTCATTTATTAAACACACTTCAATCACCTCATTTATTTGCCCAAAAACATAAAATAGGGCTTTTAAAAAATTCCATTTGGTATAGGATCCCATTCCAAGAGTGTCATTGTTATAGAATTACCAAGGAGTATCTTACAAGGTAAGAAAATTAAACCTTTGTCCTCAGCCCCAAGTCTCCTGGACGTGAGGAGTTTGTTCCCTGGCTTCGTCCCCAGCTCACAGGCCCTCAATAAACACTAGCTGAGTTTGGGGTATACTTTAATCATGAACAATCAATGAATCAGGCAACTACTGGGAGTGACCAGCCTTGAGCATTTTTACAAGGAACAATTCATGGGGCCTGATAATAATTCTGGTCCTGGTTAAATTATTCCATGCAAAAATTCTTAAGTCCTTAGTGCTGTATTGTGCAAGAAATAGGGTCTCTTGTCTCTTCTCTCTCTACTTTACCATCCCTAAAGTTACCATTCTCCACCCTACTGCTGTCTTCTTGATATGCCCTAAATCACTGAATGAACTAACAATGTTTCCAGTATTTCCAGTACACACCTGAAACAATTTTGGGTCATAATCTCTCTTACAGTATTCCTTTCAAAAAAAAAGAAAGCAAGTGAACTGTTGGTAAGCAATTTTAGAATAAAAATATTCTTGCCTGATTTACAGAAAATGATTTATCGTTTGCCTTCAGGCAGAAGTTAATTATCCATGCCTGAGAAATAGGGCAAAGTAACTTTCACTATAAACCACAAACAGTGGTGCTTTCCAATCTTGTCTTCCTCCTAGTGTAAATTCTGAACATATCATTCATTTAAAAAAAAAAAAGTTCTGCTGAAGTATCTTACTTTGGAATTCAGCATCACCACAAATGAAGAGGTTAGGCCAAAGCCTACAGTTCTCTGAGCAACTGGTAGTCAGTAACAGTCCTCAAGACAGATACCTAGGAATAGATGTAGCTGACAAGAAAGAATGAATGGGCTGGTGTAATTGAATCATCAATTCACAAATGCCAAGACACCCTAAATGATTTGTGTATTCAATTAAAGGGGAAGATTGACAAAAGTTTAGTTTAACCTGCCAAAGTGAATACAAGAGAACAAAATAGAACGGAAAATATCCCAAAATGAATTTATCAAGCTTGTCAGACACTGTGAACATGTTTTAGAGAATTTCTTTCCTTTTTCTTTTTTTCTTACTTTAATTCTGGGTCAGTGTGTGCCCTGTAGTCTTTTATGCTTGGCAGAAGCAAAACAAATCACAAAATACTCAAAGCTAATCCTAAGGGTAAATCAAGATTTACAGTGCCTTTTAAAATAGGTAGTGTTGACAAGATAATAGTCACAAGACAAGTTAATTTATTTGGTTTTGCTGATTTCTCTTAGATATACTTTTCAATGAGAGAGCTCTACATGACTTATACTGAATTTCAGGAAGACGGGCAGATTTTTCTGTTTTCTACTGAAATACAGGACTTCCAATAAATCGAAACATGATTTAAAAACAAGAGTCAACACAAACAACATTATTACACTGTCAGGTTCTGAAAACATGATTTTGATGGGATAATCCTCCTTAATAAGATCAATGGCTGCTCTTCATTAACCTTAAATCATTAGGCTGAGAATAAGTCTCAGTCATTACAATTGACTCATTTGGGAATTCTTTCAGGTCAATGGACACTGAGCTAGATTGTATATTAGGCACACTGGCCAGCTCTGTAGCCAAGGGGTGACGTTCTCTCATTTTTCCTCCATTGTTTACTTTTTCCTGCCATTTTTTCCCCCAAATACTTCACTGGCTGTTCTAAAAGAAAAGGAATACGAACAGGGGTGAAATTAGATCCAGTGGACTTGGTTATTACAATCAGTGCTAATAAAAGGCTGAAAGATGCAAGAGTTATCCCAAAATGAAATTTTTTGTATAATAAAAATCACTGAGGGCCGGCCGAGTGGCGCAATGGTTGGGAGCTGGCTTGGGATGCCAGAGGGCCCCGGTTCGGATCCCACATATGAGGGCCAGTGACGCTGCCCTCCACAGCTAAGATGCTGAACAACAGTTCAACCTGGAGCTGGGCTGCCGTGAGTCATCGGCGGCAGAGGCTGCAGCCCCTGTGGCAGTGGGTTGCCATGGGCTGCCGTGTGTAGCCAGCAGCCAGCATGAGCGGCCGGCAGCCGCAGTGAGCGGCCGTCCAGAAGCCAGCGACTGATCTGCCTCGCCCGGGAAGAGCGCAATGATGGTGCCAACTTGGGCCAGTGAAGCAACATCCTCCACAACTAGATTGAAGAACAAAAAAAAACGACAGCAACTTGTCTGTTCCCCTTTCCCCAATTCCCCAGCACTGTTCCCATCCCTCCAATTCCCCAATAAAAATCTTTAAAAAAACAAATTAAAAAAAAAATCATTGATTCAGTGACGGAAGAGATTTGAGAGATCTTCTACTCTGGGTATTTGTTGTAAAGAAAGAAATTGAAGCCCAAAGAGGTAATGGCCTATCCAAGTCCCACACCTGGCTACGGCGTCACTGGGGCTAGAACCAAAATACCCATTCCAGCAATCCAGCTTCTACTTATCCTGCTAGTGGAACTATCCATGTCTCTACTTCTTGGACCAATTCTCTGTTAATTGGGAAAGGACTCCCCAAGTCTTCAGAACTCAGGGCCAGCCTTTTAAAACACTGGACAAGAATGCAGATACATAAGAAATAGCAAGAGGGCCGGCCGAGTGGCGCGATGGTTAAGAACTCGCTTGGGATGCCAGAGGGCCCCGGTTCGGATCCCACATATGAGGGCCAGTGACACTGCCCTCCACAGCTAAGATGCTGAACAACAGCTCAACCTGGAGCTGGGCTGCCATGAGTCGCCGGCGACAGCGTGGGCTGCAGTCCCTGTGGCAGTGGATTGCCATGGGCTACCGTGTGTGGCCAGCAGCCAGCGTGAGCGGCCAGCAGCCGCAGTGAGCGGCCATCCAGAAGCCGGCGACTGATATGCCTGCCAGAGAAGAGCGCAATGATGGTGCCAACTTGGGCCAGTGAAGCAACATCCTCCACAACTAGATTGAAGAACAAAAAAAAACGACAGCAACTTGTCTGTTCCCCTTTCCCCAATTCCCCAGCACTGTTCCCATCCCTCCAATTCCCCAATAAAAATCTTAAAAAAAAAAAGAAATAGCAAGAAACAACTTCCCTTGCAAAGCACCACATGGTCTGACCCTGTACTAACTAATCCTATCTCCCACCACTTTCTTCCTTGCTCTAGTCCAGCCCCACCAGCCTTCTCACTCCCCTCCAAAGAGCTGCTTCAGAGCTTAGGGTTCTGACATCAGCAGATCCTGTTGATGGATCTGGCCTGTTCTTCCCTTGCATCTGTGCATGGTTCACTGTTTCATCATTAACATCTGTCTTCAAGTGCACCTCCTCAAAGATGTCTTTCCTAACCACCCTAACAACCACCTTTTCCTTGTGTTCAAAACAATGTAAGCATCATGAGGGCTAAAATTCTGCCTTATTTACCCCTATATCTCTAGTCCTAGTACAGTGCCTGCACACAGTAAACATTTTTTAAATAAATGAATTAATGAATGTATGAAAGACAAAAGGAAGATGAACCAACATATAAACCATAACATGTGCTGGGAAATTCTTCCTCTATGTTTTTATAAAATTGAAGAAAGAAGAAGGCAGCTATAGATATAGAAAGTTACCAGAAAGCTTACTGGCTTCTATCTAAAGCATATCTCCTAGGTAGTTCTGACAAAAGGTCACGACCAACAAAACAAAAGTAACCAATTTTCAACTTACTCAAGATATGCAAGAATTGAAGATCAGGTCATAATATACCTCAAAGTTCACCTGATTCTGCTAGCAAGTGGCCTGCAGTGCTGAATTTTGGGGCATGTGAATGATACATTGTTTTATTGTTTCCAAGATTCCTTTCCAAATTCTACCCCATGGTCTTTTTTTCCCCTAAAGGGCAAAACACTAACCTGTTTCCAAGCTATTTGGTAATGTTTTGGCACAGATAATCCAGTAAAGAGAGTTGTTTGTATAGAGCAGAACAATCATTAGAAGCAGGTTGACCCAACCTGCCCCTTTTTCTAAGCTCTTAACCTACAGGTGACAACCAAGCTATTCACATGTAATTCTTACCAGCTGGCTATTTTATTGCAACTCAAAGACTTACCTCCAATATGATTAAAGTCAACAAACAACACAGGGAGCAATATTTAAGCCCACATTTAAAGAGAGCAAAGAGGCTGAGGTCATCAAAATAGGAGCAGGAGCAGGGGGAGGACTTGCTTATCCACTGCATCATTGCCACCTTTGGCAAATTCTCAAGGTTAGGGGTGTGAGCACTACCAGTGCCTGGCACCGTGCCTGACAAGTAACAGTTGCTTAGTAAACACTGATTTAATGATTGAATAAAAGTCTAAACCTTGAGAAAGCCCACCTTGCCTACAGCCACTCATTGCACATCAACCCCATCTATAGGCGGTGTCTGCTGCAGATTCAAGCTCGGACTCTATCAATCACCACCTAGTTCATGGCATTGGGTAGAATATTTAACCTCTTCTCAGCCTCAATTTCCATACCTGTAAACTAGAGCTTACGACTCCCAGTTGTTGAAAAAACTGACCAAAATGGCAGTTTGCGAAATCCTCTGAGAAAACACCTTACCTGTGTTTGTCTCTGGTCCCAATCAATGTGGTGCCTTTACCTCCTATCTACAGGTTCCTGGACTTTTAAACAGCATCACAAACTGATGACAGCTGCATACATGACCCTCAGGTTTCCTAATAAGGAACAGCTTTTCAGCCATTTCCCAGCCTTCCCTTCAACCTTTGGGATTTGGGTCTCAGTCAAGACCACGCACAAGCACGAATGCAATCATCTTCCTGTTTAGGCAAGGCTACTCCAAGCAGCCTCAAGTCTTGCTCTCCTAATTTCTTTGCAATTTTGGGGACTTTGAAATCCAACAAAGAATGGTCCTGAGAATACCACATTCATTCCACATCGGACCCCAACACCACATCTGCTCTGAGGAGACCCCAATTTTGGAACAGTAACGCAATCACCTGCCTTTCCATCCTGGAGTATGCCTTCCAAAGAAATAGGAACACAGAAAGAGCTAAAGCCATGAACTCTTTCCGAGGCAGCTGAAATCACCAGAGTATTAGGTAAAGCTAGATATTTCTCCCAATCTGTGGCTGGGAAGTTTGGGGACAACATTTATCTTTAGAGGTCTACCTAAATTGCCTCTCCCAGTGTTAAAGATTATACCAAGTCATCCAGCTTGGAAGACCTGCAGTAGTACAGCTAAGCACCCATTCTCTCACCATTAACACCAACAGACACAAGCTCTCACAGCTGCCCAGGTACTCGTTGTCCTCAACATAGTTCATACTCAACTCAGCTCTATTATTTACCAGCCTCCTCCCTTGTCTTTGAAAAATTTCTCTCCAGCCCTCAGCCAAACCACATCTCCATTTCAAACCTCTCGCAAGTCTCACCTCCAAAAAGCATTGCCAGGGTAGCACACCTGGCTCCAATTACCCCAGCAATGAGCCGCCCCCAACCCCAGCCCCATGCGCGTCCTTCCAACATGCCTGCTTCCTTAGCACTTCAGTGTTTATCTCAGCCCAGCTGTAGTTGATTAAGTCTATTTGGTTAAGTTTCTATCATGTGTGTTTAGGGCAATAATATGTTTCTATGTCTCTGGCCCTTCTGTTTACAGGTGTCGTCCCTTGCCCTAGTCCACATATGGGATGGTGAGCTCCGCGGCTGCTGCCTGCGTCACTCCCACAATGCTTTGCCATGCAGCACAATCCGCGAAGGCTGCCCGCCCATGACTGTCCAACTGCCTGTTTCTAATTACGTAGGGAGGGGCCTTTGCTCTGCAAACTGAAATGATTAGCTCCTCTAATCGTCTGTATTTCAATAAATAAAAGTGTGAGGGAGAAAGATTCTTTGTGTGTACTCTGTTCTATTGCAACAGTGGGGCTATTTGGAAATCATAAAATTTCTACTGTGCAAGGCAATAAGATCTAAGCGATGAATCTGAAAAGCATTTTCTTAAGTATTTGGAGACCAGCTTTGCCCCCAGATCTGTAAATCCTACTTAATGCAAGTTTTTAAAAAAACACATAAGAAGACATCAGATATCCTTAGTTTACATTTCAGCTCTTAGGTGGCTCCCTACCCACTGCATGCAGAGGGTTTCTTTAAGGATAGTTTCTAATTTAAGAATTTCCAGAAACACTTTCAATTCTACTTTTAATTGGTATTTTTTACTAAATGCAAATTATTCTGTTTTTCATACTGGAGGCCTGGACTAACGATATTAAAAAATACTCTTTTAACTCTCAATGTAGACTCAAAAAAGCAATAGCACTGAGAGAAATATTAGATCTCAATCTCCCAACCTCTTAATATTGACAAATAAAGAAACTGAGACTTGCCTGGCTCTACAAATATGCTCAAAATATCTTGATAAATGATGGACCAAATCCTCTTGACTCACAATCCAGAGCTCTGTTTTCTGCACCTTGAAACTTGGATTAAGAAACATTTTTTATGACTGAACCATACATACCAATATCAATAACCAGCTATTCCAGAAAATATAAAAGAAATTTCTGATAAAGTGAACTAGCATCTTAAGATGCTTAACCATAGAGTTGGGAGGACTATGGGTGGAGCTGGGCCCCTTGTTAACCCTATAAGTCCTGACTTCTCATTCATCCTTGTGGTAATTCTGGGGGTGGGATCATAATAAAGGGATTAGCCATCTTGAAACCGTGGTCTTTTTGCCTCCACGTGGGCTGCCAGTAGGAGCTAGGTATAGGAGATATGCTTTCTGCATTTCGGTGGTGGTCTTGCTTTTTTCTTTTCCCAAATAAACCGTTTCTTTTGTGGATTACTTGGAGAGTTATTTTTCACCAGTTCAACATTTCCAAGTAAAAAAAATTTTCTAAGTCTATTTAATAAAGCTAAACTATTAAAATCAACAGATTCACTTGTTCATTACAGCATTTATTTCGCATAGATTTATTGATTGTTAACTATGGGCTGGGTATGTTCTAATTACTGGAGACGGTGCACAAAATAAAATATCTCATGGATAGTCTAGTGGAAAGGACAAACATGTTTAAATAAATATCAGGTGATGTTATGAGTTCTTTAAAAAATGTAAAACAGGATTTGGAAACAGTGGGAGATGTGCCTATTTTATTTTTTTGTTTGCTTTTCTTTTGGGTATGGCTATTTTAAATGGGGTGGTCAATGAAGGACTCTCTGCCGAGGTAACCACTGGGCAGGGACTGGATGAAGGAAGGGAACAAGCCATGTGAATAAATGGGAGAAGCGCTTCAGGCAAAGGATGTGAGGCAGGAGTGTGCTCTGCATCTCTGAAGGACATCAGGGCCAACAACTGCAGTACAGCAAATATGGTGCGAGGGGCGGGAGAAGGATGGAAGCTGGGGGGTGGGGATTTTATTCTAAACGTAATGGGAAGCCACTGCAGGAGGTTGAGCTGATGAATTTTGTTAATTGGACTTAAGTTTTTAAAAGATCATTCAGGCTGTTATGTAGAGAATAGATCTTATTAGCTAATTATGATAGTAGCTATCTATTGAATGCTTATCCTATTCTAAGCACTGTTCGCGAAGGACTTGTGACATTTTAACTATTTAATTGTCACAGCAACCTATGAAATATACTACCTAGATAGTATAACTTGCCCAAAGTCACAGAGCTCATAAACAGTGGAACTGGGCTTCCAACACTCTAGCTCCATCCAGATCCGGCCCTCTTCAGGGACCTGGGTTAGGGTCCACTGTGTCTCAAGTAAAGATGTGACAGTGGCTCAGACCAAAGGTGGTGAGGGGGATTTTCAGGGATGGGAGTGTAGAGGGTAGGAAGGGTGGTGGGGGGAGGTTGAAGGTGGGCTAATTCAGAATATATTTTTATGGTAGGAATATATGTATAATATATAAATAGGACTGGATATGACTGACATCTGAGAAAACATAGGAAGTAATGGATAATGCCAAGCTTTTTGGCCTTGGCAACTGGGTGGTAGCATCCCTTACAGAGATGGAGAACACAAGCAGTGAACAAGCAGGAATACAAATTATAAGAATAAAATCCACAGGTATGGACAAAGTGTTAGCAAAATGTACTCCTCTTCTACATGGGAATTTGCTCTTCTGTTAACTCTCTCAACTCTATAACCCTGGTAATCTAAAACAATATATCAACTGTAATCAAAGGCAACTTGCTTATAGTTAAAATTAGGCCTGACTGGTTAACTGTACTAGGATTGGAAAAATTAAAAATATCTGATAGAAAGAGATATTTCATAGCTTCCCTGAGAGCAGTGACTCTTGTAAACTGGGCATGTCCTTCGTAGGCACCATGGAACTATTCCTATAGAGCAGTGGTTGTCAACCTGTGGGTCGCGACCCCTTTGGGGGTTGAACAACCCTTTCACAGGGGTCGCCTAAGACCAAAACAAAAAGATATTTACATTACGATTCATAACACTAGCAAAATTACAGTTATAGAGTAGCAACGAAGATAATTTTATGGTTGGGGGTCACCACAACATGAGGAACTGTATTAAGGGGTCGCGGCATTAG
>NW_017732046.1:614424-627113 GCF_001890085.2 Hipposideros armiger | reverse complement strand
GCATTTGAGCCATCAGTTAGAGAGCTCCGGGTGGCTGTATAAACAGATGTGTAGGCAGCTACAAGACATCCAAAAAAGAGGAGTGGCATGCTGCCCTGCTGTAAGTGGTGGTCCCTATCTTATGTCCTTTTCAATAGACTGAAGCCACCTGTGGCCTGTGATAGTCTCTTGGGTTTGAATGTTTATTTAAACCCAAGAAGACCCCCTGGGTAGTTCTTGCCACATGTAATACAAACATCATTTCAGTTTAATTATTTCCATTTCTTCCTCCACAGAACCCTTTACTACAGTAAGCAGCAGGGTAAAGTAGAGCATTTGTTCCATCTAGTCACCCTCTGGTGGTCTCACTCGTAAGCAGCCAAGTGGCTAAAAGGGGCAAAGGGACAGGAAAACCTGAAAAGCACAAATGAATAAATTCGCAAAATCTGAGTTGGCTGTTTCCTCAGGGAGGAGGAGTAAGCAGTACCTTCAGGAGCGTGTGTCATGCTTCCTGCACTAGGCCTTCAAGAGGCGTATTTTGCAGGATTCAATGCAAACGTCCAACCCACATCTCTGCTGGAAATGCGCAAGTGGGCTCATTACTCAGAGCCAAGATAAAGGATAAATCTTTATGAGTACCGTAAGTATGAGTCATAAAAAATAGGAAACACATGTAGGTCATATACACAGTAATAGTACCAAGCCAGGGAAAGTGTTTAGGAAATGTATATAAGAACACATGGCAAAAACAGGACTAAAAATTACCCTTGCACACTGCTCCAACACACGTCCAAAAAACTCAAATCACGCGTCAGGGGATCATATCACTCTGGTCTCTAATAAACATAGGTCATTTCCCTATTTGGAAATAGGCAGGCTTTTCTTTTCTTCTTTCTTTTTCTTAATGCAAATAGGAGGAGCACTGAATGAAGAAAAAGTAACTTGGAGTAGGCTTTGAAAGATTTTATGATTTGGGAAATCTGAACAGCTTCCAACTAAAACACTGGGAATTAGATATTAACAGCACTAAAAATGAACAACAACAAAAAAAGACCTTTTCAGAGAAATACTTGTTCACAATGGTAACATTACCATTTCATTTAGCTTCTCACCATGTTAACAACCAGCAACTAGCGGTGGTAAGGGGGATAAGAGTGGAATCTTCAACACATATGAAAGCAGGAAACAAAAATAAATAGGCAACACATGCACTAACAATGTACAGAGCAATAAAGGGCCAGAATTACAGCCTCTAAAGCAGCGGTTCTCAACCTTTCACAGGGGTCGCCTAAGACCATCGGAAAACACATATTTTTGATGGTCTTAGGAACCGAGACACCGCTCCTCTATCCGTCTCCAGGCCCACATGCAGATACACCAACATACGAGTACAGGGGGACCCCTGTGAAAGGGTTGTTTGACTCCCAAAGGGGTTGCAACCCACAGGTTGAGAACTGCTGCTCTAAAGGGTGCTGGGCTCAACAGAAAGAATCCACCATGGGGAATAGGCAGAGCCCTCTGGTCAACTGCACCAGATAAAAATCTAGGGGTGTTCAGAATACAAGGAAGGGTAACTGGCCCCACAAAGTCCTCTGCAACCAGATGATGGAGGCAAAATGCCCAAGCATGACTCATCAATAGGAATTAAGTTCTTCAGTTGCTTGATTTTGGAAGACCCCCAAATTTGAGATTCAGAACAGTAAGCAAAGGAGACACCCTAAATGCCCACTGTCTCACAGCAAAGCATGCATGTCCATGTGCAGATGGACCTTTGGTCCCTTGGACTTCCACTTTCTCCTTTATCTTCAGAAACCTCTGATTTGCTAGGAAAGCATTGCCTACATGTCTCTTTGCTTGAGGTTGAGAGTAGGAGAAGAATGTGTCAAGTACTGTTTTTTACCTTCATTAAGTTTCACATTTACCTAAGACTTCAAGAAAGTCAATGCTCTTGAAGAGCTATTCTGAGGTAGAAATCTCAATATAACTTCTTCCACCTCACAAAAATTCCAACTCTCAATCCCAAAGGACACCCTGTCTCCACCCCCCAGGAGCATGGCCAGAGCTAAGACGCATGGTATCTCATTTACTCTCTACCTTTCATTCCTCAGTCCTCTCAGTGGCTGCCATTTCTCTTTATTCCTCTCTCCCAAAGCTCCTGCATATGCACAGACATCACCAGAAGTGAGGCCACACTTGTGGGGGGCACACCTCTTAACATATGAATGCAGCTTCCATTCAAATCAGTGTACAGGTACCGAGTACCTACCCTGTGGCAAGCCCAGAGCTGGGCACAGGAAACCTATAGGCACTTGACCAACTTGCTGAAGCAAATACAATGAGAATCAGGTGGGTGTCCACATGTACCAACAAACAGAAAAGAAACTTGAACGTACACAATGTGGTGTTTGGGCTCCAGGCAAGAGTGTAAACTATTGCAGTGATCCTTAGATCCTATCGCTGGCTCTCCTTGGCTCACAGTTAGACCTGGTAACATCTCATCTAGTCTCTCTAGCTTCATAAGAGGCCAAATCACACCTGCAGTTTGCCTCTCTTGACCCCCAAGAGATGTAAAAATGCTACATTCAGCCAAAGGACTCTGCGGTTCAGGCAAAAAAAAATGCCATAAATATAAAGCACTATTGTAGGGTGTCTTGGACTAGAACCCAGATAATGCCAGATGACTGTGGGCAAAGAACCATACCCAGGAGTCAAAATTTTTCAACTTAGTTTTAGTATTCTAAATCAGGAGTGCCCGCAGACCAAAATCCTACCAGAACACTGGAAAATGGTGATTAATAAACTTACAAAAGCCATAACATAAAAAAATCTAATCCCATTCTTATGAGTTTAAAGGGGCTCTCTAGGACGTGGGCATTGATATTTTATCTTTTCAGACAAGGCCAGCGAGCTCAGGGAAAGGACTATTTCAATTAACCAACAGTCCAGGTGAGGTGCCCTGGCAGTCTGCATAGGAAAGCACACAGCACACAACTGCGTTGCAAGCCAAAGCAGCAGGTCTTCCAAACACAGATTCAGATTCCTGTGTCTTTAAGACCAGACCCTCATAAATGGATTGCTTCTACTGGACACCATGCTCTAAATAAACAGACTCTTCTGGCCGACACACAACTTCCTGTAGGGTTCTGGTGGGTAAGGCTTGCAAAGGCTGCCAAATCCAATGACCAGCAACTTTTGAGCTGACTTAGAAAACAAGCTAGAAAGACTTGGGTCCAGAGTAAACAAAGGAAAAAGCCACATTAAACAGGGAACAAATTACTATACAGGCAGAGATATTTTAAGTGCTCACTGAGCAAAAAAAATAAAAAATAAAATAAAATAATCAAGTCATCAGGTATTTAACAATACAAGGTAATGTAAAATGACCTCTTTCAAATTGGAAGAATCAAGGTTAATTAATTCCAGAAATATTAAGAATTGGCTGGATGTCACCCCCTACATCATGAGGACAGATCATTTTCAATGGCCCAACTTCAAACCAGGCTCAGATCAAATGAGCCACTCAAGGGAACAGCATGGAGTCAAAACCCATTTATAGCTTTTTACTCTACGGAGGGAAAAGACTAACTAGTTGACTAGCAGATGACAAAAATCCAAATGGATAAAGAAAAATGTAACAAAACTCACAAACTGGGCTGGGGAAAGACTGAAACAGAGATCTGGAGAATTTAAATTGCAGTAGCATGAGATTTAATTGGGAAAAATAAATCAAAGCAGTAATACAAAATGGAGGGTACCTGGCTCAACTACAGAAGTTAAAGACAAGCCTAGGGACAAAACATCAGGTCCACTGATCCAATGCTAATCAAATAAAGGTAAACTGTGGAAAGGGGGAGTAGTTTAAGAAGACTTCAATGGTCCTTTAACATCCTCTGGACCATGCAAGAACCCAATATTCACAATGCAAGAGGGCCAAGACTTGGTTCCTGCTAGATGTGCCAGATTAACATACATGATTCATATAATACAAGAAAACATATAATTCCACACTCTGGGGAGGTGCAGACTCTGTTGGGGGGAAGGAAGGGATTCAGACCAATGTTTAGAAAAGAGGGAGGTTGAGAAGGGTTAAGGAATCAGGAAAGGGTTTTCTGCAGAGTTACAACTTACGCACAGGCCTCTCACATGGCAAGGATTGAGAGAATTAAGAAAGCGGTTCAGGTAGAATTAAGAAAAAAGGTGTGGAGCAATGGATTCCGCTGAAAGGCCAGGAGTGAGGCTCAGGAATCTGTACTTAAGCATCTCCAAGGGATTCGGATGCAGGGGGGTCACATACCACACACACTTAAGAGACATACTGATCCATAGGATTAAACCCAAATCCTTACTCCTGCTGCCTTTCCATTCTCATCTCCCATTTCCTGGCCCCACCCCACCCCACCATTGCCCCCGTCCTCTATTCCAGGGGTTGGCAAGCTTCTTCTGCAAAGCCAGATCGTAAATATTTTAGGCTTTGTCACCCATGCAGGTCGCACTACTGTCACACTGTTCAACTCTGCCACTATACTGAGAAAACAACCACAGACATTATGTACATGAATGGGCGTGACTATGCTCCAATAAAACTTTATTTACAAAAACAGGTATCAGACTGATGAATGGATAAACAAAATGTGGTACAGCCATACAATGGAATACTACTCAGGAATAAAAAGGAATGAAATAATTAATACAGGGATGAACCTCAAATGCATTATGCTAAGTGCAAAAAGCCAGTCACAAAAAGTCACACATATTATAGGACTCCGTTTATAGAACATATCCAGAATAGGCAAACCTATAAAGAAATAAAGTAGATTAGTGGTTGCCTAGAGAAAGGAGTGGGAGCACCAGGAATGGGGAGGGACCGCTAATGGGTACAAAGTTTCCTGTTGGGATGCAGAAAATATTCTAAAATTAGATTTTGGTGATGGCTGCACAACTCTATAAATATACTAAAAACCATTGATATGTACACTTCAAACAGGTGAACTTATGTTATTTAAGTAATACACATACAAAAACAGGCAACACGCAGGATTTGGACCAAGGGCCATTGTCTGCCACCCCCTGATCATAGAAAAACTTTCCTCCACACAAGTTTTCCGCTCTTCCGTCTGTGTATGTTGAGGCCTCCCTTCTCTTGTAACCAGCAACTTCTACTTAACTTTCAAGGCCTTTATCAAATGTTCTCTTCTAGGAATCCTTCCCTCACCTGCAGATAGAATGACCACTCCCTCTGTTGGGCTCCTGCAAAATTTTGTTAATTTTATAACAAATAATGGTTATATAATTCGTCACATTGTATTAAGTGTATTCTCCCTTAAATGTATTTGCCAATAAGCGATGAAGCTGTAAAGATGAATAAGAACCTAACAGAGAATCTACCAGTACACAGTAGGTTCTCCATAAATAACTCACTGAATAGGTCTGTAAATGAATGGACTAACAAATGAATTGTGGGAGTATTTAGAGAAAAATTGACTTTATGAAGTGGTCCACAAGCTAGACTAAAAGAATTGGGGCCTGAGGCTGAAGGTGCAGTCTCAGGAAACTGGATAAGGACGCTGACAAGTCAGTGGAGAAGAACACAAAAATTCAAGAGAAATTGCAGAGGAAATAATAAAACTTGGTGACTGACCGAATGCAGGGTTTGAAGAGAATGGGTAAATCCAAGATGGTTCAAAAGTCCCCAGAAATACGGTAGCGGTGACATTGATAGGACAGGGAAGTTGGACTAATAAACCAGGGCTAGGGGAAGGGGAAGGCTGGCTTAGGAAGTTTCTTCCTTTCAGTTTTGGAGATATGAAAAACAGCTGGCATCTGATTGTGCACTACGTGCCAGGCACAAAAACCAGTCCCAAGTACCATGGAAACCTCTCTCAATCTTCAGTGAACCCTCTAAAGAACTGCTACTTTCACCTTCATTTTAACGACGAGGAACGTGAGGCATAGAGAATTAAGTAACGCAACCAGAGTCACACACTTGGGAAGTGACAGAGCTGAGATTAACCCTCTATCTGACACCAGACAGAACCAAACTGATAGCCACTCCTCCACAGCACATCTCAGGCCCTGGGAACTTGAGGTAAGACCTGAGAGGTAAGTTGCTTTAGAGACTGACTGGAGCTCCACTTGACAAGCTTGGAGAGAGTTGGTGGAATCATTGGCATTGAGGTGACAACCAAAATCCTCAGAACAGACAAACCACTTCAAGGCGAGTAGACGGGGAAATAAGGGCCAAGGACTGCACTTCAGTCAAGAACCCCTAATAAGGAAGAAAGAGCAGCTGGGAAGGAAACAGAAAAACAGATAGAAAGCTAGAAAGAGAACCGAGCTTAGGTAACATCCTGAAACCCAAAGAGAGATGCCAGAAAAGGGGGTGCAGAAAAAGGAGTTGAGGAGGAGTAACAGTGGGGAAAGGTGTTATAGAAGAAAGAACTCAGTGCCAGGAATCGGGATCCTTGGGTTCCAGTCCAGCAATGGCACCAATTTCTTAATTGACAGTAAGTCATCACTTCACTGGTCCTGGTCTCTTCTGTAAGGTGGTTAAGACTAGATTGTCTCCAGGGCACCTCTCCAGTACCAGCACCCCACGAGCTGGTCAACAGGGCATCATCAGGGGCTCCCAGTGATAAGCTAAGGAGGGCAGCAGTCACACTGCAGAGAGGAAAGGAGGGAAAGGCAGACACACAGACATTCACTCACTCAAGAGGTGGGGCAGGCCAGGAAAAGAGAAAGAAGATGGTGTGTGGAGGTGATCAGCAGGGCCAAGCTCATACATAGCCTCTTCACTAGGGGAGAAAGAAAACTAAAATCATTAAACATGTGTCTAATATTCACAGAAATATTTAGAAAACACCGTGGGGAGGAGGTAGTGATTGAAAGTAACATAATAAATACTTCTGCAGAATGTGAGTCTTTAAATCAGATATTAGGAGTAAATTTCCTTTTATTCTCAAACAAAATGCCAAGACAGCAGATAAGCAATGGAAACAAGAAAGCACAAATTGGCTATCTGGAGAGTCTGAACATATCAAACTGGGCATTTGCCCAACCAGCACATCTGGGTCTCCGCTTTGTAGACCTGCTCCTTACTTTAGTCTATTGCTTTTAAAAATTCTCTCCAAAAAGTTCATAGAGCAAAAAGTCACATTTTCAAATGTGGAGGGTGCTCCTACAGAAACATTTTCTAACAACATTTTCAGGAAATTATACAATTTTCTTTTTCCTAAGTCAAGAGAAGTTACCATGGCAACAGTAGCATGGGTCAGGGTTGTAACCCTAACCTCCATAAAGACAAACACCACACAGGCTGGAAAATGCTGCTGCTGGACAGATTTTAGAAGGGGTCAAGGCAGTCTCTTCTCCAGACTAGAGAAGAAGCAATAAGAGAAGCTTTTTCTATGTGTCAGCTCCCAGCCAGCAAACAACTTAGCCCGGCATTAGCTCATACTAAAATGGCCAAGTCTGACCAGGCCCAATCCCTCTGGTGGGGCAGGGGGCTGTGCTTTCCTAGGGCAATTTTATAGCATCTGGACGTTACTGTGATAAATGACAGCATTTAAGCAATGTGGCCAGCCAGCATCTTGGTAGGAACGATGTAACTTCTTTGCTTAGCTTGTATTTTGATTTGTTTACTAAATCCTGATGTTTACTATTAACACTCTGGTTTCTGCTTTCCCTTTTTCTGAAATTCACACTGGGTTTACGGAGAGTTCTTAGTTGAGAGCTAGCTGAGCTTCAGATTGAATATCCTGTCCCAGGGTGTTAGAAACGGTCCTCGGCTAACATGGCCAGCTCTCACTGGCCTGCACTGTCCTCTATTGAGACAGCAGCCGGAGGTCTAGCTGCCTTCCCGTGCTCAACCCTGTTCCTCTGTCCACTTCTGGTACCTTCAGACTGCCCAGTGCAGTATCATCATTTAAACTGCATCAAGTATCTTCATGTGAAGGAACAACTCTTTTTAAATGATTTGACTGTCCTATTCATTTAGGGCCTCCAATCCTATGTGAGAGTCAAATTCAGTTGCCTTTCAAGTCAATAAAAACTTCCACAGCAACACTCGAGTGAGGGAAAGGAGGCAAGAGGGACAAGAAGAAAAGGGAAAAGAGAAGAGAGGGAGAGGGGGAGAGGGGCGCTGAAAGGGAGGGGAAGGGGAGCAGGGGAGGTGGAGGGAGCGGAGAAATGCGTTGTGAGAAACGTGACCCTTGCAGTCAGTGTCACTCTCTGACATATCTGCTGTAGGTCTGGGACAAAATGGCCAGTGCAGTGGTAATCTTACATGTCAGCCTGGGGTGATTTCCAAAGCAACCTCCACTGAAACAAACACCAGGCGGTGTTTATACATAGGAGGTATTTGTTTAGTAACTGCATTTCACCAATCCCCAGTGTCTGTGTGAGGGGCCTGACACCTGCTTAGCACACGCTACCTGTGAGATCTCTGAAACATAAATAGCCTTCAGTTTGTTTTGATTTTTTTTTTCTTTTCTGCTTCTACACAGGACCAGCATTGGGAAGTCTTTCATGAATAACAGCAGAGGAAAAAAAACACCCCAGATAGAGAAGGAATGCAGCTAGTGTGCTCAGTGTTCATTTGCTATTTTTGCTCTCACATGTGCACTCCCCAAAAAGCCAGTCTTGAAATGTTGTATTAGTTTTTTTAGTGGTGATGGGTAAAGGTGAGAACACATCCATTCTCCCCCCAAGCCCCCCACCCCCATGTGTCTATATTTTAATAACTGAGGGGGGAGGGCGGAAAAGATGCCCACCCACTAATATTGTGGAAACAAGGGAAAGGCTGAACATAGATAGATAGTTAAGTAGGTGGGTAGTAGGGATCTCCAAAAATATTTAATCCCTGAACTGTTAGATTCCTCAAAGTAAGCAAAAAAGACGTCCAATCAGGTGGCAAAATCCACATACCGAAGCCCTTACATTTTGTTCCTAGCAGGAAGAGTCTCTTCATGTGCTTCTTCTCCCTTATCGTACAGTTCAAGCAAGTTTGGTTACAAAAGTCATGGATCAGAAGCAGGGGACAGGTGAGCTATTTTTGTGAAGGCAGCTGGGGAGGTGGCATTTAGAGTGGGTAGTACCAGCCACATAGAGTGCAAGGACTCCTGACCTCAGCCCTGCATTTTGTAATTACCGACACCTGATGTGATAATCTTCTAAACCTGAAAGGAAAAAAGAGATACTGCCACACACAGATCAACCTTAATACGGCCCCACAGTCCCAAGGGAGGGCATGAAAAGGGACTCCAAACACTGGGAAAAGTTATCACATGAGCCTATGCGCCAAATCCAAACCCTGGGGAGGAGGCGTGCTGGATCCCCTAACAGGCAGCGCCCACCGAGATTGGACAAGGTAAGGGCTGCAAGTGAAAGGGAAGTGGACTGGAAGTGTGGGCAAAGCTTGGACTGTTGGGTCCAACAGACCGGGCTCAGAGGCGGGCTCCACGACCCCGGGTCCGCTGTATCAGCTCCCTAGGCCTCCTCCTTCCCTTTCAGGCTAATGAGGACCCTCAGACAGAACACAAGTGCAGGGCAGGGGGCTGGCCCAGAGCAAGCACTGCCACCACCACTACCTGGCTCTTACTGTTACTTGACAGGTAAAGGAGCTGTTCAGAGACAAGTGGAACAGTTGGCATTTTAGATGTGTTTATTTCCTTCTCTTTTTTCCAACTGTGATATTTCCTGTCCTCAGAAAGTAACCAAGAAACGGACAACTTCATGCCACAGTCCTCAGAGAAGGTACAGAGTGAAACTGACTCGGAGCCACATGTGTGATTAACCACACATCCCATTTGGCTCGGCCTGCCAAGAAGCTTCCAGCCAAATTTCAAACTCAATCATACCAACCACATTAACCCAGATGGCTAACGAACTACACTTTTCTTTTTCCTTTTGTCCTCATTTTGCATTTCTGCTTACCCTGTTGGTCTGTCTATTGTTATAAGCCCATCCCAAATCCTTTTTTTGGAATGTGGCAGAGAATAAGCAAATCCATGAAAGTTAAGAAGGGTTCTGAGCTTTCTGACACTGAAGTTATTAAACCTGGCCCCTTTCCCATGACAATGGAGCCTCACCCCACCCCTACAGCCAGTCATTGGCACACCCTTCAACAGTCGCTCCTTTAATGTCAAAACAAGTACATAAATTTAAACGCTCATTTCTTTTACAGGCAGACTCAGAGATACTGCGGGTTTGGTTCCAGACCACCACAATAAAGTGAGTTGTAATCTTTTTGCTGGTGGAGGGTCTGTGAAAAACGTAACATCTGTAAAGCACAATAAAGCCAAGCGCAATGCAACAAGGTCTGCTATAATATATACGCATATGTAATGCTAACCAGAGGCTTATCCTCAGCAGCTTTTCATAATGAGCAAGTAATTAGATAGGTCGGAAATAGAAAAGACACATCACCACATAAAAGCAGGTCACAATAAAAATTAGATGATAGGCAGCAAAATTGTTGCCATTCCAACAACTAATGAAAGTATGTAACTGTAAACAAGCCAGTGGTGGTGCTATAACCCTTCTGGGAAATTGAGCCACCCTGAGGGACCAAGCTGACAGGGAGTGAGGGGTGAGGGGTGAGAGTGCATTTCACTTTGAAGTCAAAGAGCACAAGGAGCTGGTTTTATAGGATGAGACCCGCCTGCTTATTCTAAAAGGTAGAGCTGATTTCTCAGGGCTGTTTACCCCCTTCTGCCTTCCTCTGTTGCCAGAGAGTCGTTTTCCAGCTTCCCGTTCCCTTCCAAGGCTGTTGTTTCCAAAACCAATGATTACAAATTAGAGGTATGGTTTCAGATGAAAAATACAACTATAGGTCTGTGCTGTCCTGATGAGAGAACCCCACAGGGAGGCCAATGGCAAAACAGGGCTTTGCCACAGAAGGCTCTATATACATTATTGTAACAAGTGGGTCTCGGATACAAATTCTCTGCTGGCCTATAAAAGTATTTATCCAACTTAAATGTAATTGTTTCTCCAAAGCCTGTCAACCTGCTGTGGTTATTGCTTCCAGGTGAAGGCTCTTGTCACCTCCACCACACAGGAAAAGCAGCAGCCTCTTCTCAGCTGCAGAACACCTTAAGGTGCCTGGAAGGTCGGAATTTGGTAAAATGTTAGAGTCAGATGATTTATAAGAGGCCTTAATGCTGATCATACACCAATAACAAGCCAAGGGGAAATAGGGTTGATTTAGTAATTACCTCACATTTAGGAGGACATCACGAAAAGTTAACTACAGCGGTCATCAGTCAAGCTCAATTACGGCATGGAACCAGGAGGGCATTCCTTATGCTAATTTATAAGCAACAACATTTATCATTTCATTTTGAGAAATATTTGCCTTTAACACCCACAAAGGCTGCCTCTGGTCCTCCCACTACTGCCCTAAAAACAGATCGGCTGTGATTTTTAGCACAGACATATAACAGCATATCTATAAAAATCAAGTTACCAAGGGAGAATAACAGAAATAGTTGGGTACGTTTACGTTGGAGGAAGCAATGTTGGTTAAAAAAAAAAAAATGAATACAGTTAAGGTAAACTTTATGAGCTAATTAGAAATATAGGCAGGTCAAATTATTGTTTAAATAGCTTTCCTGAGATAAAATCCACATACTATAAAATGTGCCCATTTAAAGTAGAAGTCAGTGGGTTTTAGTATATTCACATTTATCAATGGTATTTAGTATATTCAGTTGTGGAACCATCACCACAATTTAATTTTAGAACATTAGTCCCCAGCAAAAGAAACCCTGTATGTACTCATTAGCAGTCAATCCCCTTTTCTCCCTTCTACCTTCCAGCCCTAAGCAGCCAGTAATTTACTTTCTATCACTATAAACTTGTCTATTCTGGACATTTCATATAAATGGAATCATATAATATGTGGTCTTCTGTGTCTGTCTTCTTTCTGTTAGCATAACGTTTTCAAGGTTCACTCATGTTGTTGTACGTATCAGTACTTCATTCGTTTTTATTGCTGAATGGTATTCCTGTGTATGCATATACCACATTTTATTTATCCATTCATCGGTTGATGGACATTCAGATCATTTCCACTTTTTGATTATTCTGAATAATGCTGCTATGAACATCTGTGGACAAACTTTTGTGTAGATATATGTTTTCATTTCTCTTGAGTACCTTTGTACTTAGGAGTGGAATTGCTGGGTCATATAGTTCAAATGATTTTTAAAAACTGTTTGCATGGCTGCAGAAATGTATCTCCACAGTCACATATGAAGAAAGTGAGAGAGATTTAATATTTCTCCACTTCCATCTTACCATCCATAAACAGTCTTTCATTCTCTCTGCTGTGGCCTCCCTGCTCTGGTGTTCTCTACACTAACTCCATACACATCGCTCTGAGGTCCACTGCATGAGAGCAGCTCAGAGCCAGATGGAATTTCCAAAGATCACTTATCCTCAACATCTTGTTTTCCAACAGGACTGAACTACAATCATCTAATTCTTTTTTTTTTTAAGACTTTTTATTGGGGAATTGGGGGGATGGGAACAGCGCTGGGGAATTGGGGGAAGGGGAACAGATAAGTTGCTGTTGTCTTGTTCTTCAGTCTAGTTGTGGAGGACGTTGCTTCACTGGCCCAAGTTGGCACCATCATTGCTCTCTTCCCGGGTGAGGCAGATCAGTCGCCGGCTTCTGGACGGCCGCTCACAGGGGCTGCTGGCCGCTCACG
>NW_017732046.1:595689-614324 GCF_001890085.2 Hipposideros armiger | reverse complement strand
AGCCCAGCTCCAGGTTGAGCTGTTGTTCAGCATCTTAGCTGTGGAGGGCAGTGTCACTGACCCTCATATGTGGGATCCAAACCGGGGCCCTCTGGTGTCCCAAGCCAGTTCTTAACCATCGCGCCACTCAGCCGGCCCAATCATCTAATTCTTAAAAGTCCCCAAAGAAGGAAAGAATGCAATTTCCATCAGCTGCCTAGTCTCAGCCGTATCTTCAAATCATTAACTCAAAATCATATACATACTATACAAATACTGAAGAAAGAAGAAGAATGGTCAGGTTTTGAAAGAAGTTGTAGACACTACCCTCCACAGGCCCTTGCTTTACCCCTCAGTGAACACGCTATGTTCCCTGATGCCAGCTCATTTTACGTATCTTCAGTACTGCCATGTCCTACAATGAATTCCATTTTGATCTAACATAGTAAATACAAATGTGGGAGAGCTCTGCTGTCCAATGGTCTTATTTGATTTTGTTTTCAGAGTCAACAACGGTACCGCACAATTTAACATCCAGAATTTGCTGCTGTTGCTGCTTCTGTGAGAGCTCGAACTTTCTTTTCTTTCTTGGTTCCTCTGAGAAGCATATATAAAATGAGTAATTACTGCTGCTCAAGAATTGCTGGAGTCAGCAACGCTTCATAGGAACTGCATTTCCTCCTCTTCTCCTTTCCCTCCCACCATAAATTCTCCCCCATAAGTTAAGAATTAAAGACATATTACTGGGATAAAGAAATCTGACCTGAAATATGTGTTGCAGCTACCATGGCAAGCAACCAAGACTATTAACAATAATTTCCAGTGTAGCTGGAAAGGTTAGATGATTTGTCTTTGAAATGAGCCAACTCTGCACACTTTCGCAAAACTAAAATCAGTTTGCTTTTCCTTCTGGACACCTTGTCTCTCCTATTTCTACTCCCCCCAAAAAGGCAGAGTGGTTGAGGCACATAAACAAATGATTCTGGAAATTAACTTTCTTGACTAGAAGAAAGCTCAAAGATAAATTCCGTTCTGCATCGGTTTTTGTACACTTCACTATGATTGGAAATTTGTTGTGGTTTCTCTCTCCCTGGAGAGATAATACTTGAGTGATAACATTTCTGACATACAGAAGCTTAGAAACAGAAAGAATGACAACTGCGTGTCATCTTTTAAAAAGGATGATGACCATTCGCCTACAATCTAGGTCATTTCTGAGCCACAGGAAAGAAGCCATTTCTCTCTTAAGGTCAGTTTTATAATAACTGATTCTCTTAATTCACTTGACCTTGAACAAGTAAGTTATCTCTGCACCTGTCTGTCACCTGTAAAATGAGGATAATAATGGGACTTCGTGGAGTAAATATATAAGTGCTTCCAACAGTGGTGAGGACAGAGTAAATACCGAGTCACTATTATCATCCCCACCAAGACCACCACTATCTTCAAGAAGCTGCCTGGACAGCATAAGGAGCTACCCCCAGGGGTTTTCGTGCAAGTACAAAACATTGCCCTCTTCATTCCAGAGTGCTCCCATTCCCCGACTCAGCTTGCAGGAGCAAAGAAGAAAGACAGGGCACAGGAAGAGATGGGAAAGACATTTTACAATTACAGAGAAATGGCACCTAATTTTGTTTTTTCACGGCCATGTCTAAAAGATGAAACTCTTAAGAACATTCTTTCCAATATGGGGGCCAGGAAAGTTAAAAAGCCACAACATCTCGAGAGAGAAGTCCTAGAGTTGCCCAGACCAGAGAGAAATCTGTTATTTGAAATCCTTCTCTGTCGAGTGTATGGTGTGTCCTCTTCCCAGCACGTACATTCATACATGAGCATCCTTATTAGACTCAGAATGGGGAAAAAAAAAAGACTCTTCATTCAGAAAAGTCTCTTTACAAACTTCGAGGGGCAATGGGTAGAAAGTT
Organism: Hipposideros armiger; assembly: GCF_001890085.2. NCBI lineage: Eukaryota > Metazoa > Chordata > Mammalia > Chiroptera > Hipposideridae > Hipposideros > Hipposideros armiger. The sequence goes on along the minus strand of NW_017732046.1, from coordinate 612,420 downwards.
GGCACCTGTGCCTACCTGTCTCGGTGGCTGGCCAGGACCCTGGTCAGCGGTACGGAGGTTCAGGACGTGCACCTCCTGCAGCAGCCCCGTCGTGCCTCTGCTGGCACAGCCCGACAAGACGGTGAAGCTCTCCATTAAGGCCTGGACCGGATGGGAGGCATTGACGGGCGACAGTTCACACTGGGTGCTGGGCTCTGGACCTGCAGAGGGAATCACAAACGCAAACCCCTCAGAAACCACAATCAATGGTGCCACAATTAAATTAACTGTTCCAGATGGTCAAGCTACTGCTAGCCCACCAGAGAGGAGTCTTTCCAGGTAAGTTGTCTGCAGAACTAAATGGCAAAAAAGCTGGCCCATTCTTCTAAAACCCCAATCTCTTAAATTCCTTTTGGATGATTTGAATGTGTATCTAATTATTTACATTCCCTTTTAGATGTACAAGTCATGAACATATTCCTCTGGATGGAGGAAACCTCCCACTTGACATCTGTGTTCAATTCTTCCTTCCTCTCTTAGAAGAAAGCCTGAGATAAATGAAATAAATTGCCCAAAGTCCCAACAATATTATGCATAAATAATATTAAGCACCTAAAATTGTACCCCCAAAAAAGTGTAAGATGCAGTTCCTACTTTTTAATTGCTTCCCCTGTTTAGGGAAAGTAAAATAAACTTCAAACAAAAAGTAAGGATGCAATGAGTGGAAGAAATCGGGCCAAACTTGTAAAGTTTGGGCCAGGAGTCCAAAAAAATCCTTCCAAAAGAGGTAGGATGTGAGCAAAGCCTCAAATAGAAAGAGTAGAATCCTGGTCATACGTGGCTCTTACTTCTTCGTTCACGCTTTCTCTAATCAATCAGACCTTAAACCCTAAATCCATCCATTACTCCCCATCTTTACCTCCTGTAGCCCTCATTGTCTCTGTCCCCAGACAACTGCAGATCTTCCTAAAAGAAGCCTCAGGTGTCATGCTCTCGAGGCCACCTTCCATATAAGTATTGCCCACCTAACCCAGGGGTGCTCGACTCAATGGTTATTCCAAATGCAAAAACCTGCCCCTCCAATCTCGCAAGCATGTCCTGTCCCTGGAGAACTGCTGGCCTTATGAATAAAGCCTGAGCTCCTTAACCTGGCACCCAAGGCTTTTCTTAACCTAGTCCATTCCTATCTCTCCAGCCCCACGCCTCCCCCCTCCAGCAACACCAGTTGGCTTAATGGTCTCCAAACATGCCATGATGTTTCTCAACTCCAAGCTTGTTCCCTTTGCCCAAATTCCTCTTCCACTCTAACTCCACCCCCACAACATCCCAAACTGTCTATTCTCTGTCCTCTTAGAATCTCTCTGCCCATCTCCGCTGTTTCATTTTCCATACTATAACCACCAGTTTATACACCTGTCTTTGCCAGGCCAGTGTGACCTCCCTGATGGCTGTGGGTTACTCATCTTTGTATCCTTGGCACCCATGACAGTGCCTGGCTCAAAAAAACATTTGTTAAATAATCACTGAGCTTAAAACAAAAATTGCCTCTTCTGTGATTAGGGCATCATTCCAGGGACTTGGATTTGGCTGTAAGGAACTGATATGGGAAACAGATTGCTACAATGATGTGAGGTACACACATTTCACATTGGCTAGGTTTATGGAAAGACATACTAGGAGAAAGAGGAACCTTTGATACTTAAGCCTTACATACCTCTATGAGCTTGGTGTAACCTTCCCCCCACCACCACCACCCAATTTGATAGCTGGGAAGACTGGGACTTGAATATACAGAGTCCACTAAACCTCAGTCTTCCAAATGGAACCCGATAAAAAACCTGAGTGCACTCCCATTAGTTCATCCTGACTTCTACATAATAAAGACACTCTCTAGGATTGAAGTTCTGGTCTGAACACAAATGTACTTCAGAACCTGGCTGTCCTACACCCCCACTGTTTGCCCATAAGCAGACACCCTGGCTGGTGTGTGTGCCAATTCTATTTCAGAACTCATGGAAATTATCTAGGCTGATAATAGTTATCTGGTCTGAAATGAAGTATGTACCTTCTCAAATAATCACTGCTGCCCTTTCTATTACTGTTCTGTGCCCAGCTGCTTTCTAAGATAGGTAGTGAAGAAAGGTGTCACGGCAGCAAAGGCAGAAGGTACTGAACCTACAATTCCCTGAAGTCCCCCTTACAGGACAAACAGTATGAGCAGGTGAGCCTTCCCCATGCTGCTCCCCCTCCTGTCTTCACCAGCCATGGTGGGATAGCTGGTGTATTTCACACCCCAGAGCACCAGAGAAAGCTCCTACTCCTACTCAACTCTGGGGACACACAGTGGCTATCACTACTCACACTGGAAAACCCTTCTGAATTGGTTTCATAGCCTCCTGCCATGAATTTGCCATTATCACAAATCAAGCACATATAAAAAATACTTCTCAGTTCCATTTTTGTGTATATGTGCAAAGCTTTGACTGGGCTGTAGTTCTACCCAAAACACATCTGCAAAAAGGCTTGCAATCTGTTTGCCTTGTCCTCCTCCTGACCATGCCAGCATTACCCATCAGGGCTCTCCTTCAATCAGCACACTGCTCATCTCCACAATAGGGTGGGAGCGAACACTCACTGAAAATAAATCAGAGGATAAGGTCTCACACAAAGAGGGAGGGAAGCAGAGAGGGGACGTCCCCAGTGCTGAGGACGAGCCTAGAATCTATGCTCTGTCTTGTTACAGTCCAGAACAGGCAGACCCCCACTTTATGGGCTGCAGCACCAGCCATGGCTTATACAAGTCAGTCCAAGGTCAAAGGAAGAAGAAAGCAATGCACAGGCATATTCTGATCAAGTGACTGGATAGCTGCTCTTTACAGAGAGCCACTGGGGTCAATTTTAAAACATACTCAGCATAGAGTATCCCCGTCCATCGAACACACTAGAGAGGTATTTTGTTTTTGAGGTTCCTTATTGAAATTTTTTTCTCCATGTTTAAAACAGAAAAACCTTCCAACATATGATTAAGCTATTTTTAAGCCAAACAGACCCAAAAAATCAGGAATTATCCACCTCCACCCCCAAGAGTATATAAGAAATGGTGAGCTCAACAGTTCAACACATAATGTCATTCTGGTCTAGTATTAAATAATAAAATAGGATTGCTCTCATTTATAAGTGCTCACTATGGGCTGAGCAGTGCTAGCTAGGTACTGTATATCCTTCCAATACCATGAGGAGGCAGTATTATCCCCATTTAAAAGAAAAGGAAAATAAAATCAATAAACTTAACTGTCCCAGTCACCCAAGGCCTCGGACTCAGACTTGCCTCCAAGGACAACATGGTGAAGTTTTTCATTTAAAAATGTTGGGCCCAGAGGAGTTCACTGGTGAATTCTACCAACCAATGTTTAAGAAAAAAATCAAAGCAATTCTCTGCAATCGCTTTCAGAAGATAGAAGCAGGGGGAATATTCCTTCTATGAGGTCAGCGTGACCTTAATACCAAAACCAGACAAAGACATTGCAAGAAAAGAAAACTCCAGGCCAATATCTCTCATGAACATAAATGCTAAAATCCTCAACAAAATATTAGCAAATCAAATCCAACAATGTATAAAAAGAATTACATGCCACAACCGAGTAGGATTTATCCCAGGTATGCAAGTCTGGTTCAACATTCAAAAAAACTGATGTAATCCATTGGATCAACTGGCTAAAGAAGAAAAGAACAAAAATCACATGATCATATTGATAGATGCAGAAAAAGCATTTGACAAATCTATTAGTCATTCATGATTTAAAAAAACAAAACAACAACAAAAAACCCCTCAGCAAACTAGAAATAAATGGGGATTTCCTCAACCAGATAAAGATGTACAAAAACCTACAGCTAACATCATATTATACTTAATGGTGAGAAACTAGAAGGTTTCTCATTAAGATCAGTTACAAGGCAAAGCTATCCCTCTCACCACTCCTTTTCAACCTCATTCTGGAAGTCCTGCTAATGTATACAGCTAGGTACGGCCATACGACCAAATTCTGGCTAACAAGATATAACCAGAGATGATATATGCAATATATGCTGACAGGAATGAAATGTGATTTTCTGCCCTTTCCTCCTTGCTGTTAGCTGGAATACAGATGTGATGGGGAGAGCTAGAGCAGCCATATTGGGCCATAAGATGAAAGCAACATCCTGAGTCAGTCAAAGCAATAAAACAGAAGTTGCCTGGGCCCTTGATGAACCTGGACCTGTTAGATCAGCTCTGGACTGCTTCTTTTCATATCAAACACATGTGAACTTTTCTTTTATTCAAGACAATATTATTTTGGGTTTTCTAAAGCCGCTACATACAAGGTTTCCTCCAGGTACACTTTCCCCACCATCCCTGTTCCTCTTCTCTGCCTAAGGTTCTCCTACCTCACTTACTACATTAGATAGGTATGTGTGTGTTTTATACTCTCATAGTACTCTTTAGTTCTCTTCACTGCACTTCATGTGGCTATACTTGTATAATTATTTGTGCAATTATTTAACGCCTGCATACACCCAAAGACTGCAAACACCACAAGAGAATGGCTTCTGATCATTCTGCCTATTGCTTTACCCCTTCTCCCAGCATAATGTCTGGTACACAGCACGCACTGCTTAAATATTAATGATGGAATGGTGGGTGGTGGGAGGGGAAAGGGGAAAGAACCACGAGGTGATCCATGCTCAAAGGATTTCATGCCAATAGGAGACTCTACCTAGACTTCTTCCTTCCACTCTTTACCAAGTAGCCAAAGCGTCAATCTTGTGCTAAAGAAAAACAAAATCAATCATGAAATCAAGAAGGTGGCATTTTGGGTTGCTAAGAATCAAGTTACAGGTGGGGCTTCCCCATCCTCAAATGCCACAGAAGATAAAAATGCAAACTTGTTTTTCTCCTTTCATCCTAAACAGCCTTCTGGCAAGTCCCTTTGCTCCAGGTGGCACAATGATCCCCTGCCTCTTCCATCAGTACACCATGCCCCAGCCTCATCCTGCCACCTCCTGGGTCAGCTCCAAGCCTGCCTGGCCCTCTCCTGCAGCCATAGCCTGCTCCCATCCATCCTACCCCCATTCGCTTCATCGTGGTTTCTTCTGCAGTCTGCCCACACAATGCCACACCTGTCTCCAGTCGGAAAAACTTCCACCTGGGACCAAGGTGATCCAACCCCCAGCCTCTGCCACACATGCCTGAGGTAGCAAAGCGGCCATGATTCTCACTTGACCACCACTGGGCCCTAGTGTGGTGCTTGACAGCCACAAACATGCTCCGAAACCCTGTCTGATTCATCTGCTCAGTTTTGCGGTGACCTGTGAGCTCTGGAGCTGCTAGTTTAGGCTCTCACTGACAGCCTCAGAAGGCTGGGAGTTTCTCTTGTGGCCACTGCTGGAAACCCACAGCCCTTCCTTGCCTGAGTAATCTCTTCCTCAGTCAACAACAAGTGAACAATATGCCCTGGTGATGATGCTAATCAGCACAGCAAAAGCTACTCTACCACAAAGGACCAACCAGGGCACAGATGACAGGGAAAGAAACGCTGACTGAAAGCAATAATATCATAAACACACACTCCTGTTAAGCATGCACCATGCTTTCTAATTAAAAAAGCATTTTACAGGTATTTTACGATCTGAAGCCTCAGAGAAACTCTGTAAAGGGAGTAGAACAGATGTTATTCCCACCATAATAAGTAAACTGTTGCAAGCCACAGAGCTGAGTGCACATTTGAGTCAAGTACTTTCGGACGATAACACACACACAGGCTCACCTCCATTCCTCTCCATTGCCTCCCAATCTGGATATTCCTGTTTCGTTCGGGCATCTAGGACACACTCTGTCCAGGACTCTTTGGGAGTAAAGAGTCTAACTTTCTCTGGGTCTCAAATCTGACCTGTTTATCCTCCATTGGCTACTCAAGCAAGCTGATCTCAAAATCTTGCTGAGTGTTGCGTTTTGTTTGACCTGTCTTCCTCCTTCCTAACCTGAAGTCAGATTCCATATTTCCTGCTCAGTATACCTTCCTCAACCACCAGGGTAGACAAACAGCCTCTATTCGCCCCCAGGTGGCTACTTCTATTGACTAAAAACATTTACCGACCTTGAGGCAGCACAGATTCAAGTAAACGTTGTGGTGAGAAATTCAGCAGGTGGCCCAAACCAAGCAGCCTCCTTCACAAAGCAGGGCCCCTCTTTTCAGCAGCAGGGCCCCAGGACGACACTGTGAAGCATATGGTGGTATCTAGGGCTCCACCTCTTGTGATAAGGGGGTAGTTGATAATGCATAAGGTTATCATGCACCTTCTCTGGGACACAAACTATGCATATATTATTTTTAATCCTCATAACACCACACAGTGTTAAAACTCCCATTTTAGAGTGGTGAGAACTGGGTCTCAGAGAGGCTAAGCAACGTGTCAAAGGTCATAGGCCTCCAGCAAGTGGCAGGAGGGGATTCGAACCTGAGTCTCTCAGACTGCAGGTCCACGCTCTTGCCATGACCAGGCACTGCTTGCTTCCACCCTTTTTTTTTTTTTTAAAGTCCTTCACCTCTGAACACGCTTATTGGCCAAACATACATATTAATTCATGTCCGATAAAATAAAATAAAATAAACTGCTTGGTTCACTCTTGACTCAAAAGACTTCCTAAGTTTAATGAGAAAGCACAAGCTCATTTTTCATTCTACCAAATGTCTTCTTCTTCGTCTTTCTCACTAATGCTTGCTTATCTCCACACATGGGAAATGTTCCTAAGATCTGGCTGTAACATCAATGTCTAACTTCCCAGTTCCACTTAAAGAAAAAAATGCAAATGGACTCACCCTTTCATTATGTCCTTTTGCTACAACACGGCATTCCAATCTCAGTTACAGAACCCCCACATCCACACTGGCTGCAGGCCAGCCCTGAGACTTGACATACTGCAGACAAAGCATTTGGGAACAGATGCATTTGCTGCACACACTTTAAATTTAATCTGTCCCAAAAGAAATTAATATCACACCTCATGCAACATGGAGTAAAAATATTGGGGGGAGGGATAGTTATTGTTTGGGGGAGGATATAGTAAGTCATTTTCACATTTAATAAATGTGATCCTTAAGCATTCTAAATACCAATGCAAACTAAGTTGACACAAACATCTGGTACCTATTCCCCGTAATTTCCCACACACTGATTCCCCGTATCACCCAGAGTACTAATGAGGAGCGTGTGTTCAGCTGCAATAAAAGTGGTAAAGATGCAGAGGGAATCAAGGGGTAACATTATAGCCTGGGACCAAGACATTGCAGTGGGGAGATTTTATTCCAACAACACCATTGGCTAATAAGGGTTTCTGTTATTGTCCCACAGGGAATTCTGCAATGCTGTCAGCTGCAAAGAGGGACAAACTCCCACAGATTGTGGAACTGGGCACTGCACGATCTCTTCTGCCAGAGCTGAAAATCCCTTCTACCCCCATGGGATGCAAGAATCTGTAAGAAAGGGCACTCGAGCTGATTTCCCAGCCAATCGCACAGCCTGCCTCTAATTGAGCTTTATGAGAGGGAATGTGACAAACACCAGGATATGATGCAAAAGCAAAGCTCCAAGAAAAAACACCTGGAAGGCCCTGAGCTCAAGAGCGCCTGCAGTGTACACAACATATGCTCATGTTTATACCATCTCAAATTACAACTCATTGGAGCTACAGCCCCTTGGGGATGGAGCTGCGGAATGTACCACCATTAAAATCCAAAAGGGGCCCTTCTACCACAGCCCCCACCTGGGTTTTTCAACAATAAAACTTGACTTAAGGCTGGTAGGAAAAACGCAGAGGAGTCCTAAAACCTCTAATATGGATTTCGCAGAAACAAAACAGCCAGATTCTTCTCTAGCACAGCTCCTTAAGCATATCTTATCATAGTTTCCTTGTGCTCCAAGTGGATATCTAAATCTAAACCTTCCTCTTGACAAACCAACTCTCTTCCAAGAAGTCAACCACCAACTTGTTTGGCCAAAAGCCAGTGCATATTTGTATATTGTTGTGTTGAAACCATGGTGCAACCATGTTAGAGAATTTCCTGTGTTCCAGTGTGTTTTTAAATGTTCAAAAGGAAACAATGGGCAGAGCTTCTTTAGGAATCTACATTCTCGAAAGTGTTGAGAAGTGCCAAGCTATAAAGGGCACTTGCTCTTCCATCTATGCAAGATAACACTCTACAACCGAGAAGTATCAGAGGAGATTTAGGCAGCTCTGTAGGAAAGGGAGGTTGGTTCACTTTGTGTTTTTTATAACCTGAAGAGAAAAAGTAGCAGAGGAAGCATGTTCCAGAAGTCACCACTGGGCAAAACCAGAGAAGAGTCCTTGTATTTGAAACATAGTGGTATAAGAGGAGCAGTGGACCAGAAGACACAAGAGCTGCATTTTAAACGTAGATCTGCCACTTAGTAGTTGTTTGACCTTGTCCTTAAGCGTTCCATAATCTCCTTCTCTCTTACTTTATGACAGGCTGGACTCGTAGATCAAATGAGACACTCTACATACAAATTCTTTACAAATTTCACATACACTAGACATTTCCCAGTAAGTCTAATATAATGTAGGGAATATAGTCCGTGGTATTGTAATAGTTATGTACGGTGTCAGATGGGTAGTAGACTTGTTGGGGTTATCACTTTGAGAGGCGTATAAATGTCTAATCACTATGTTGTTTTGTACACCTGAAACTAATAACAAAAAATTAATTAATTTTTTAAAATACTATTAGAGACATAAGGTTCCCTGCGGAAAGGAGAAACAAATGAATAAAACATTTTCTCTAATTGAAAAAATGTTTTCTTGATGAGCTTTTAGAATGATTAATAAAATATCTGAGATAAGATGTTCTTATACTACTCCCTAGCTATCACTCCCCAAAAATCATTTCTAAGAGTTCCACTGGGAAGATTTAAAATAAAACTATGTAAGGTCTTAGAGTAAAAATTCCTATTCTCTGAGCACATGCTGGAAATACAACTCCCAAAGGTGAGAACAAGCCATGTTTCTGCCCCCAGGGAATTCCACAATCCAGAAAGAGGTCATCTGGCCCCACCTAAGCTGATTCTCTTGTTGCTTACTTTCAATCTGTAAGATAGCACACCTGTTCTTGTTCTTCTGACAAGATCTAAAGGAAGCTGAGAATGAAGGGAATACTGGAAACAGTATTTCTTTATGGGGAGATTAGAATTTATGGGATGTTATTACCTAAATGGATCAGCACAGAGACTAAGAACAAATCTGCAGATTTGGAGAACAGGAGAAAATGGAATCTGTTTTCTCCCACCATGTGAGTTTGAGACACATAAAATAATGAAAAGAAAGTATACTTCTAGATTCAAAGGAAAATACTTAATTGATTTCAAAATATTATACACAGTTTAGGCACGTAACCAATAAAAATTATAATTTAATTCCTACAAATGCACTATTGTGTGGCAAAGTGAGACCTGCAGGTCTGGACAGCTGCCCTTCGTTATCCCTACAGGATGTCCACATCGCCAAACTTGTTCATCTCTCAGACCTCGACTATACACATATCTGAAATAGTCACTCAGCTACTTTTCTCTTTTCTACCCCTACCAAGCTGGTATCTAATGAGGAGGAAAAAGATGGGAGAAACAGGGGTCAGGACATGCACAGAAACACCAAGGTATAACACGCTGCACAGGGCATTCTCTGGGACTGGTGAGCCCTTGGTTAGAGCTGGGGTGCAGGGTCTGCATAAATAACAAGACAAGAGCCTGTAAGTAGGGGGATGGTCAGGAAGAGTGGAAAGGGAAAACCACAACTGCTGGGGAGTTGAATCATAATGGCCTGTAACCATTGGTCCTGATTATAGGTAGGAGACAAGCGATTAAAAAAGGAAAATCTACCAACTTTTGGTTTGGCCATGCGAAATATTGCTAATTACAGCCATGTGTACAAACTGGGCCATGAACTGACATAAGTTTACTTTAAGGATTTTATCAGGGTATTCCACAATTGGGTTGTTAAAGTAATACAGGAAATGCTTAACACAAATGCCCAATTTACCAAGCATCAATGTATATGTCAAATCCCTTACAATGTTAAACCATATTCCTCCCTCTTCAAGCTAGCTAGCTTGCCTCTCAAGCTCTTCTGTCAAGAGAGAAAAAGAGATGATGGTTTGTAGAGAACTCTACGAATAACTAGTGGGCTCTTACTCCTTTCACAGTGAAGCTAAAAGGCTCAGGAGAATCGATGGAGCTCGTGTGTCCAGATTTCGCAGCACTCATGGGCCCATCAAGTAGCGCCATTGATAGGACTTCTCAGTGTAGACCGGGGAACACTGGGCAGTAGGAAAGACAGAAGGATTGTGCCCAGCTAAGTAACCCTGGTCCAGAACCACGTCTTTGTACCTGATTAAATTCAGAGACTCGTTAAACCTGCTATACCTACTATATTTTTCCATCATAGCCAATATCAGTTTTTAGTTATGAATCTATTATTTCATTGACTTGGGCAGGTCTTTGTGTGTCTTCTACTTAACTGGAAACCCCATGAGGACAAGGACCATGTTTCTTTTGCTATCCTCTGTCTATCCCAGTGCTTGGCACAGTACCTGACACATGGCAGGTATTCAACAAATACTTGCTGAGTGATGAGTTCCTCAAACAACCAAAACCCTAATTCTCTATGGACCATGGAGCCAGTCTCCTAGGTTTATATCTCAATGCTGCCACACTTGAGCATTGTAACCTGGAGCAGTTAGTTAACAGCCCTGAGTCTCTGATTCTATATTTATACAACGGAAATAATAACAGTATCCGCCCCCTAAAACTGCTCTTAAGATTAACTCATTTTAATTATTGCATAACTATAATTCTTATTACTGTCTCTGCACTATGGGATGTGTTCTGGAAAAAAAATAATTTTTAACCTATCTCAACCTCGTTTTGCATTAGGAATCAGAATACTAAACTTAAAAAGGAACCTTGGTTCCATGTAGTTCAATGCCTAGCCTGTCGCCCAGTGGGTTTAAGATACCTCTATAAACTAGTTGGTATAAAGGCCTTCTCTTCCAATCCTTCCTAATTTTCACACAAGTTCTGCCATGGTTTCCAGTCCTAGAGATGCAAAATCAATGTACCAAGATAAATCTGACCAAGGTCCCTAGTTTTAGTGGGTTTGACTAGAAAATTCCTGATCCAGCTAAAATGTCATGGTATTATGTTCCTTTATTATTTATATAGTCGACTACTTCTAGAAAGGAAACTGAGGGGTTTATAATAAAAAATAAACAAAAAACAGACCCAGAAAAGCCACTTTAGCTGCCAATAAATTAAAAAGTGGCTATGGGCAAAAAATAAATCGACCAAAGAACATGGATAAAGGAAATTACTTCATTTGAGCACCCAACGTAGCCCTGAGCCTCCTAGCAGCCAACGTAAAAGAGAAAATGGGATGTTTACAAGATCTCATAAAAAGGAAACCAATCAGCTCTTTGGATAAGAAAGTATTTTTCCTAAGTCTGAATTTAAGAGGCCTATAATAATGCAAGGATTAGTGATTTCAAGAGTCATTTTATAAAAAGCATAGGTACATAACTTTTCTTATATGGCCTCATTAAAAATAGAGGGAATATACTCTATAGTGAATTTCATTCAGGGTTCTAGGTAATTAATTCTCTCCAGTATGCACAAAAGCTCCTTTTCTAGAACTGGAAGAATTTTTATTTTTTATTTTTTTACTTTTAAACCCATAATTCACATTAATGTGGGTATGAAAGCAAAAAACAAAGAGCCATTAGTTTGTTAAAGGCATCTGCGGGGTTCTGTGACCTCAATTTTTAAAAACAAGCTATGCAATACATCGAAAGTTTTGGATTTTGCTGAGCTAGGTCAACAAGCAACTTTTGAAAGGATAAAATCTAAACAGAGGCATCAGTTTAATAAAAGGCTAGAAGGGACGGTTTGATTCAATCAAATTGTATTTAACCTAAAGATACATATAAAATAAATTACTGTACTTTGGTTTAATAAACTCTCCCCAAAAATATAAAACTAGGATACATAAGATACCTGTTCAGAAAAACATCTACTAAGCATGCGCATGACAAAACTTCACACACAGTAAAGTACTGTACAACACACATCTGTACCTGACAAAGTAACCTTTCAAAACAGATGTGTCATATGATGTTTCAAAGCTCAGCTTTTTTTTTTAAGTTTGTCACATTCAATCAAAGCAATTTCTGTTTTTCTGAAATCTGTGTGTTATTTTGGAGAAAACTTTTCTTCGGTGTTTTTCCACTCTGGATCAACTAGCTCCTCTCTTTTCCTCCCAAGTCTGAACCTTCGGAAACCACTCTACCAGAGGGAATTCACCTTTTTCACATGGAGACAAACTTTCGTACTTTCAAATGGTCAATTTGAGAATAAAATCCTTTGCATGCCAATTCCTAAAACAAAAAGGGCTTTATTTCCAGATTTGTACAGAAAAATGTACCAAAGCTATACTAATCCATTATTTAAAGTAATAATTAATCCCTTCTCTCAGTATTTTATATCATATTCCCTTCTTTCCACTTTACTTCATCTGTCCCAGAGAACCACCTTACCACCAAGCAATAAATGCCTCATTTACTCAGCAATGACTGATAATGAGATATGCCCCATAAGCAGATCTTCCAAATAACTAAAACTTTACTCCTTTTAACAAAGAAAATTACTTTAGTCATTTTTCAGGGAAATCTACCTAAAACGTACTATATACATAATTACTTCCTGGCCATCTTAAATATTTTGGGCATCCACAATATCACTTATTAAATTTTTTTGATGACTTAAGGCCATCATTATGAATACTAATTACCGATTATTAAACATGGCATTTCAGTTTTTATCTCTACACCAAATGGTCCAATACTTCTGTTTTTCTCAACTCTGGCTACAGGCCTGTGTCTCTGCATCACGTGCCATCTTCTACCCTCAATTCTAAGTTAACAAGCTCTGGATGAGGGCCCTCCCACCTACAGAGTAACCTGCATAGACTTGACAGCTACCCTTCTTGTAATTCACCAAACATTTTGGCATCCTCCATGTGCTCCAGATGCACGCACCAGCTGTAAAACTGACACTGTACAACACTGACACTGTCTGACAATTAAGTTCGCAAACTTGTTACAACAATGTTGCTAATTTTTTTTATATCAGAGGGATTATTCATAATAAATTTGTACCAACTGGACAAACAGCTAATCAAGTTTACTATTTGGAAGTCCTGAAAAGGCTGCGTGAAAAAGTTAGACGACCTACAAAAGAAAGAAAGAAAAAAAAAAAAGTTAGACGACCTGAACTTTTCGCCAACAATCCATGGCTCTTGCATCACAACAATGCACCAGCTCACACGGCACTGTCTGTGAGGGAGTTTTTAGCCAGTAAACAAATAACTGTATTGGAACACCCTCCCTACTCACATGATCTGACCCCCATACCTTCTTTCTTTACCCGAAGATAAAGGAAATAGTGAAAGGAAGACATTTTGATGACATTCAGGACATCAAGGGTAATATGATGTCAGCTCTGATGTGCATTCCAGAAAAAGAGTTCCAAAATTGCTTTGAAGGGTAGACTAGGCACTGATGTCGGTGCATAGCTTCCTAAGGGGAATGCTTCGAAGGTGACCATAGTGATATTCAGCAATAAGGTACATAGCACTTTTTCTAGGATCAGTTTGCAAACGTAATTATATTAATGACAATATTAGCACTAATATTAGGGACACTGTCCACACTCATCTAATTTGAATGGCAAGCTATCCAAGAAAGTGAAGCTTATACAATACTTAAGGTGCATAAGGTGAAGTGTTGGGCATTTAGTTCACACAAAAACTGTGCTAAAAGCCCTACTCTCCTAGGGCTTCAGAATCTTAAAAAGTTTATTTTTTCAAGAAGAGGAGAAAGTAAACATATGACTAGCTCATTATATATGTATATGTATATATATATATATATATATATATATATATATATATATATATATATATATATATATATATATATATATATATATATATATATATATATATATATATATATATACATATACACACACACACAAATAAAGGTCTCATGGTGTCTCCCTCTCTTATTTATTTTTCAGGACAAAGAGATATTTAACCTGCACATCCCAGATTAATTACAATTTTGGCATCATCTGCACGTTCTTCCATTGTAGTTCCTCAATGGAACTTGTAATCACCATCCCTTCCTTCCATCTCCCATCAGTGCTAGCACACACCATTACTGAAATCAGTGGTCCCAGTTCTAGGTCAGTACAAATGATCCACTGTGTCCAATATAGTGCTGAGCAGGCTGCAGGCTGGACAGTGCCATTTCACAAAGAAAGCATACAAGAAGACACTCGAAAAGCCCCTCTAGTCTTCGGCCATACCACCCTGAACACTCCCGATCTCCTCTGATCTCCGAAAAGCCCCTCTACAATACAATAATATCATCCACAGCTTTCTAAAATCAAGTCATGACATGGAATCGTCCTTGCCTTCCCGTGTTAGAAGTACCAGTCAGACTGCACTCTTTGAAAATCATGATTATGTACAGAAGGGCATATATACTGAGGACTACTGCAGTTTCACAGGCTCAGGGAGACTCACTTTTTAAAGTTCTTTTCTGAAATCAAAGTGTTCCTTTGCCCCAGAGATAACTCATAATTTATCCTAGATTTCAACTTTTTTTACTGTAAAAAGTATAGGAAGTTGCATGGAAACAATGAATGGAAGTACACTTTTTTTATCAAGCAAGAACAGGAAACTTTCAGTAGTTTATGGTACAACTACATATTTGAGCCAAAGAGAAAATTTCAACTATGCTCGTTTAACAACTAACTTTTCACCCTCTCTCATCCAAAACATACAAGAATATGCAGAGCTGACACCAATGAAACAAATCTCAAGACTAAGAGAAAATTAACATTTACAGGCTTCAAAAATATATTTCCTCAAAATGACTTAATGAACCTCTTCAAACAGGCCTACACCTACTTCTTCTATTATTGTATGGCCAAAATGAGTCATAATAAAACTTTGGAATATTAAAGACAATAAGTGAGGAAATTCCAGAAAATATAAAAACTATTTCAAGGAGCCAAAACAGAACTCTATTTATTTTTCTATCCTAATGCATAGGCATGAATAAACCAGCAAATAAAACAGGCACTCACAAAAGTAAACATATATCTGGCTACAGTTCTGTAACATAGCCTTCCGAATTTACCACCTCCTCCATGCTAGAGAAATGATATACTTAACCCCCAGCACTGCCCTCCAACTCCAAAAACTTCCATACTGTGACCAATTTAAAAATAGGTATTTTTGAATCCATGACATCAGACCCATCAACTGACTGACATACAAAGCGGACTCCATGTATGTTACAGAAGGAAAATCTCACACCTAATTCTCATTCAGTTTAGCCTTCGTCCAGCCCTGTCTGGGCTAGGGCTCTAATTCCTAACAACATATCACTTCCCTGAGCCTCATTTTTCTGATCTTTAAAATGGAGATATTACTTATTCTACCAAATCCTCAGGGTTGTAGAAAGACAAATAAAATATGCATTTGAAAGATTTTTTTAAAAATAAATTGGGAAGCTCTATATAAAGATATTATCAATAAATATATGGAAAATCAATAGAAAAGAACCTCCTTCCTCCACGCCATCCTTCCATCCCCCTCCAAACAAGAAGCTCACAACTTACAATACCGACGTTAGGAATACAGAGGAAAGAAAGGTGAACTTGGAGTTAGAAGACCTGGGTTCTAGTCTCAGCTCCACTGCTAACAAGCTGCTTTACCTGGGCCACATCACTTAGTTTCTTCACCTATAAGTTGGGGCTAACACTACCTATCTTGCCAAAATAAACTAAAGTAGTGGATAGCAAAATATTCCATAAGCTTCAAATAAATTAATGAATTGGATGCGCCTAACAAAAAGTTTGGACTATCCGTCATAAAATCGATTGACAAGAAGCTGGCTGTGATGAATCAGACCCTTCCTAAACTCCTTAAGGAAGAAGGAAGGCTAAGCAAAGACAGAGTGGAGAAGCCTCCATAGGGGAGCCTCTTATATTAATTATGTAAAGACATGGGGGCTTTAGAAACTGGAATTGAAGAGAAAATAACTGTGGATTAGAACCCCTTTGAGTCCACTTAAACTTGTGAGTTGAACTATTGGGTCAGATTGTCTCCATTCCTGGTTAGGACAGAGGCAGGCAAACCCTAATTCTACATGTGGATGCCCAGCATTCCAGAATAAACAGCAGCTCATGCAGAAAGCAATAGCAGGAGAGTAAGAGGAGGAAATAGATCAACAAACTATAACAGATTGGTCGCTTAGTAATTAAAAAGAAAAGAAAATAACTTATCTCAAAGTTCAACTCAAGGCTGAATTCCTATCAGAAAACTACTGGAAGCCAAAGCCTACATCTGCATAATACTTTAAATCTGAGGCTGGTCTTTGAGAAAACATTTGACAAAGATTATCAAAACATCAATTTTTCTTTCTTTCTACTCATTTTTCTCAATTATTTTTCATGCTTAACCCTTGAGCTGCACTTACCACTCCCGCTTTCTCAACCTCAATAAGCAAATACATATAAATTTGGACTGAGTAGACACTGTGTAGCATATTCTTTTATATCTAGTCTCTCTCTCTG
>NW_017732046.1:559424-595578 GCF_001890085.2 Hipposideros armiger | reverse complement strand
GCCAAGAAGATGGACCACTGCACAGCAACGATGCTGGAATCACTCCTGACGCGATTAGGCAGTGTCCGGTTCTTCCTGGATTCCCAAACGTTCACTTAAATTGAGCATACCACCTGTTTCAGTGGTGGTGTCTCTTCATCTTTAAGGGGCTGTATTTTCAAAATCACCAGAGACTGTGGTTCCCATCTATTGGCCTCAACTGAAACTTTAGACTCATGTGATGAGCATTAACATGCAAGTATTACTTTATCTAGGGGGAGCACATCAAAAGCAACATGAGGCATTAAGAAATTCAATGATACACATTTTTTTATATCCCTTTACACAATCCAGATACAAAATATTTCTTTTATTTTTTTTTCCACTAAAGTAATACAGGATTTTAAATATTAGGGTATGATTATTTTCAGTTACTCCCATATAATGGATATTCTTATTAAAGAAAATATCTTCATGTCACCACGCATGAATTCATCCCATCCCTGAGTACCTTATCATTGATCATTTCTGCAACTACACATTTGACAGAACCAAATCGTGCCCCTAAGTAGTGAGAATTACTGGCTAAGAACACAAGAACCCACTATATAATAAGAATTCTAGTTATGTATTTGCTTTAAAATAAGAGCAAGAACTTTTAACTCTGAGACCATTAGGCTTTGGACTCTGTCTCTGGCTTGATATAAAAAAGCTACCATGAGGCCTAACTCCAGTCAGCATTAGTGTGTTAATGCAAATCCTTAGCCATCTGACAGTATTTTTACAAACAACGCATCATAACACACGTAGCTTTCAAAAGGCATAGGGCTTGCGCTTTCCAAGGTTCGTATTTGACCATCTTTGGAACAGGACTGCAGGTATTAGCACAGTATAATAAATGAGACGTAATCCCCTCTTCGTGACAAGGTCACTTGCAAAGAACACTCTGACCTTGGCAAAGCTCTCAAAGGTTTAGACAAATAGGAGCTGCAGGAAATGGGTTTTTTTGTTTGTTTGTTTTTAAAAATGGCCTGTCTTAAATCACCCCCTTGATTTTTAAGCCGGAAAGGATGCAAATGTCTAAATTACTATAGTCACCTTACCCCCACCGTTTTTAACTGCCTATAAAGCAATCCCTGTGGACACCAATCTTAAACTGACCTGGCCTTGCCAGGACAAATGTTGGCCCATGTGTTCCAGCCAGGCCATGAATATTCTGAAGGTCAAATCAAATACAGATTATTTCCAATCAGAAAGGAAGTCTGTGTTTTCTGGAAGGTGGCCCCCAGCTCAGCCTTGACTTGGTACGCTATGAAGCAAGTAAACCAAGAACTGGAAACGGCCTTCAGTTTTAATCAGTACTTTCTGAAGGACGCTACTGATAATAGGAAAAAAAATGTGAATGTGCTTGGTGTTCACATCTTCCTTTGTCTTGGCTGTTTCTCCTCTTACAGATGTATATACAGATGTTTGAAATAATACTTCACTAACAAAGCTTTCAATTAAACTGCAGTGTGTAAATTTGGATTCGTGCACCATTCGTGAAAACCGCTTGACATAATCACTTAGGGTTTTTTTTTTTTTCCTTACTTACCAAGCTTGTAAATTTCCACAAGTCCTCCTTATAGTGAAAAGTACCCTAGTGATAATGGTACTAAAAAGGGAAAATAATAAAGGTGGTGGGGCAAGCATGGGGGGAAAGAAAGTTTTTTGATGTCTACTTTTTTCATCAAGGGCTAAAAACCTCCTTCTTTTCAAGCACTAAGGCATAATACCAGTGGCAATTTGCATTCCTACACTACCAACATAACACTCTCTTTTGGCACATTGAAACAAAAAGAAATTTCAGCTGTCTTTTTTGCAGATGAGGAAGCTGAGGCCCAGAGAAATTAAGGGCCAGTTTAGCTTTGTAGTCAACACCTACCACAACAGAACCCCACCTTCTTCTGGGAGCTGGTCACCCAGAAAGGCCTCATGTCTCCCCAGCTCAGGCAACCTAATCTTCACTCGCTGTCTGTGATGTGCAGATAGCCTACCCAGGTTTTAGAACCCACCTCGATGGTCTTCAATTGCCTCTGCAAAGCTTCTCTCAGCTAGTTATAGCCTTGCCCTTTCCTCTGAATTTCTGCAGAAGACTGGCTCTCCTCTCACGCGCACACACCATAGCACCAAGCTGCAAAGCTAAGCACTGCCTGCAGGACCTCCCCCAGCACCTGGGCATATTAAAGTCAGAGAAAAGTGTTTTCTTATTAATCCTCCACAGTACCTAGATAGGGACTCGTACATAATAAGCACTCAATAAATATTCGTTAAGTGGAATTATTTGCATAATTCATGAATCAAGTGACATTTCCAAGGTGCCACAGCAAGTAGGCAGCAGCAAAAATAAAACCCATGCTTCACGATGCACAAATAGCCTATACCCCACACACAGCCGCAACAATCCATGCTGCATTAGTATTTATGTGTGTGGCAAGGTGTACACTGTGTGTTGCGCACACACACACACACACACACACACAAGTCCTCACAACCAAGCAAAGAACAGTGCAATTTCTCACCATGAACTCAGTTGGGATGTTTTTGTAAGTGTTCCCACAGCCCTAGCCGCTATTTTATATTTTTACTCTTCATGATGAAAAATTTTTAACTGGATCATTTCCTCTTTTTCCCCCCCAGACTTTTTTTTCTTTCTTTTTTTCATTTTTTTTTTTTTAAGGAAAGTTTAGGACAGCAGGAAAACTGCTGAGCTGAGACACAAAGAAAAGCTGACTCTGCACATGCCTCATTGTTTTCTATTTTCATTCCAGCACAGTTGTGGCTGGAAACCAGCATTTAGGATTCCCCGTGGACCTGTGTCCCTGGTGTTTCAAAACGTTACACTTTATACACTACTCAGAGAGGTGTGAGTCAATTGAGTATGTTCCCTCATATATATCATGTAACTTTAGGGAAGTAACCAAAATATGTGTTTGGGGAAAGGAGGGGAAAGGGGGACCAAGGGAGTATTCAGAGATGTAATTACACATACATAAGTGGGACCTTTTGTGTGTGTGTTTTGGAGGTGGGAGGTTTAATGTAAACATTAACTACATTTGTGCTTTTTGACTTTTATATACATACTGCATCACCACACACTTGAGTACACATCTGTTAAAAATGCTGACACATTCACTATAAGAAGGCCATTTACTCTATTATGGGTTTGGGTTCTGTTGTGTTTTGTTTTCAGATTTTCTTAGCTTTCTTCCTCAAATACACTTGGTGATTTTTTTTTTAAGACATTTCTATTTTACTCTAAGTATGCCTCATATCAATGACACCGTTGCTTGTTACCCATTCTGGAAGATAACTTCACAATATGTATTAAACAGTTTTTAAAGGTTCATACCTGTTTTTCCACGGTTTTAATTGATTAATATAATTCTAATCTGGGGGGTGGGGTTCTTTGCATCTTACAAGCATTTATTCACCCATCTTTATGTTCTTTATGACCCCTTCAAAGAAACAATCTAAGTATATAGTAATGGGTTAGGTTTAATATATTATGACATATCAATATAATAGAATCCCATTAGCCATTTTTAAGAATAATTAATGGCATGAAAATATGTTTATAATACAGAGCATTCCATAAGTTTTAGTCCAGTTTTAAACTTTAGTAACTTCAGAAGTATTGGGTCTTCGGAAAAGTCATGACGCATTTTTGCAATGAAAAACATAGAAAAATATGTCATGACTTTTCCGACGACCCAATATAAATGCTTCAAATTTTTAAAAAAACATTATTTAAATTTTTTTATTAGATTCAGGTGTACAAAACAATATAGTGATTAGACATTTATATACCTCACAAAGTAATAACCCCAATAAGTCTATTGCCCACCTGACACTGTACATAGTTATTACAATATTATTGACTATATTCCCTATGCTGTATTATATATCCCCATGACTATTTTTTTTAATTACAATTGACATCCAATATTACTTTACACTAGTTTCAGGTGTATGGCACACTGGTTAGGCATTTATATAATTTATGAAGTGATCCCCCTGATAAGTCTAGTAACCACTTGATGACTTATTTTTAAATTTTTTATTATTTTTCTGCCAAGATCCTCCTATGATGGACACAGGTCAGTTTGCCATCAAGTAGCGCTGATTCTTCTTTTCAAAATGCTCGAATTCTGCCTCTGGGAGAAAAGGCTGCTGACACCTACTTCAGGGGCCCTACACACACAGGGTCCAGGAAGAGCTGGAAGCAGCCCTTCAATCCTGACCATCACTTCACTCCACAGTCCCTGCAAAAGGGGCCACCTCTCAAAGAGTCATCCCACAGGCTGAAAATAACCCTTTCATCCATATACAAATTACAACTCAAAGGAAGCTGAGACACTTCATCCACCGAGAGCGGTTCTCCTGTTGGGAGAGGCCCTCCAGGAGTCGGCTGCATCTAAGTGTACAGACTTTTCTGGCAGTGATTTCTTTTCCTTATCATGATAGTAAATCCACAGCTTCCAATAGCAGGACATTGCTGTCAGGGTACCAAGGGCTGTCGGTGTTGCCACTATCACAGCTCCCTGAAGTCATGAATCACACCTCCAAACCCAATGACAGGAGTAAAGGCTTCGCCAACCTTCCCAATTTGAGGATGACTGCGCTTCCTTTCTCTATTCATACTACGATTCCATTATGTCGAAGACCTTTTACCTCCCATAATTTTTCTCCTTAAAGTCTTTAAGAAGAGAATGGACCAGCATCAGAACAATAGGGAAACTGAATTTGAATTGGTAATCAAAAGACTAGGGTTCAAATTTTGAATTGACTTCTTAGAAGCCATGTCACTTTATGCAAGTCACAATCCTTTAGAGTCTTGGTTTCAGATAAGTGGTGAATAGTAGTGTATTTTTCACAGAACTAATAAAATATTTAAATGAGATAATACATAATAAAGTACCTAGCACATATTAAGTACTTACTAACCTTTTACCTATAAATCAATCATAATGCTCAATTTAATACTTTTCAGAGGGTGTGATCATTCAATAATAAAGACCCATGGGAACATTTTGAACCTTTTGCAGTCTTCTCAGCTAGGTTTGGGTAGCAAGTGAAGTTCCCAACATCTCCATAAAGATATTACCCTCTAACTGTAATTATACCATATTGTAATTGGTATAATTGTACACACACCAATTAACTGTATTACGTCATAACTTTACAACATAACTGTAAAGGTATTAAGGTGTTCCACACATAGGTGTTAACTGCCATAGTATTTACAATAGGGAAATACAAGAAATAACCTGAAAGTTCACGAGGGTACATCTGTACCGTGAAATATATATGCTGCAGTTAAAATAGTACTATTTATATGCACGAACAGAAAAATCTTAATGACATATTGTTAACCTTTTTTTAAATTGCAGAATATGAAAGAATATAATTTATTAACTACCCTAAAACTATGTGCATATGCTCATACATACATACATAAGTGCATGGAAAAAGGATTGAATATGCAATTCTAGCTGTAAATAGTTCTTACCCAAGGCGGACGCAGTGCTAAGTGGGTCGGAAAGATCAATGGGAACTGTGACTTTGCTCCCTTTCTACAATATTTCACTCTCTTCCCATGCAAATGTATTTTAAGGATTGCCTGTATAATGGAAACAAACGATTTTATTTGTGTAATTAAAAATTAAAACTGTATGCCCTACTTTATCATACAATAATTCTGCTAAAGCCAATGCTGACCGATTAGTTTTCTGCTCTGGATGTCTTATTTTGGAACAGCAGCATATATAGTTCAAAAAAACAACAACCCCAATGATTCCAAACAGCAGAGGACCCTGGTCTACTTCACTTGTGTGACAACAGCCTCTCCTCTCCTCGAGGACTTTGGCCCAACCTCCTCCTTCTCAGTGGTCAGCAACTCTGCAAACTTGGGGTCCTGCCTGACCCTGCAGTGAAGAGACCTGGCTTTCATTCCTCGTTCTGCCGTGCAGCATCTGAGTTTCAGTTTCCTCATTTGTAAAAAAAATTATCTACAGTTTACAGGGCTGTCATAGAGATTATATGACACATACAAAGTGCTCAATGATTGGCAGCTTTTATCATTACCATTATTAACCAAGCAACTCTCTGGGTCTCAAGATCAATTCTCATCTGTAAAATGACGGCCTATCATTTGAGTATTTCAAAAGCTTCCAGCTCTAATGTTCTATGCACACGTGCTATAGCAGAAAAGTGGAAAAACGTATGCTGAAGAGTGCAGCCAGGTGGCTGGGACCAAAGAGATCAGACAACCTCCCAGACAGGGCCTTGGCAATGGTGTGACTTGTATGACTGTTAGCACATCATGGAATAAGAAGAAAAGACGACAAGAGAAGCCTTTTTTCTCCAGTCTAGAAGACTTAGATTTGGAGAAATAATAGATAGACAGACATAGTATTTATATTCCTCTACTGCCACACAGAAAATATTTTCAACATCCCCTAGTGCCTGCTGTAGGCTGGAGACAGCAACGCATCACAAAATAGATGAATTTTTGTGTGTGACCGTCCCAAACACAGCCTGTATTTTCCAGCCACCTAAATCTTTGGGAC
Source organism: Hipposideros armiger (assembly GCF_001890085.2). Lineage (NCBI taxonomy): Eukaryota > Metazoa > Chordata > Mammalia > Chiroptera > Hipposideridae > Hipposideros > Hipposideros armiger. The sequence continues at coordinate 588,988 of NW_017732046.1, read as the reverse complement.
GTAAGACTGAGTCAAATCCTTTAGAACGAGTGTACAATAATATATCTGAAATCTAAATCTATCTTTTGGGGCTCAGCTGAAATCCCACCTCACTACTAATCTTCGCAAATCCTCCCCCATTAAAGCCATCTCTCTCTCTCTCTCTCTGAATTCCCATAGACTTTGTTCTTCAACTGTCCATTTCTACTTTATATTATATTTATTTGCATGCCTGCTTCACCTTCCTTACAAGGCCATAAATTTCCTTATAAGCCAACTAATGTCCAGTTCAGTCACCCATTCACAAACATTTATTGTGCACCTACCTAGATGATAAGTACCACCCAACATCCCAGGGATGCAGAAATAACACATTCTCCATCTTCAAGGAGCTTGCAGTCTAATAGGAAATATGGACAAATGAACAATTTCAGTAACCAAGGTGCTGTGGGAGCATGGAGCCTCTCTAATCCACCTCAAGGAAGGGGAAGATGAAAGGGTCAGAAAAGGCTTCCTAGGCAGGCAATGTCTGAGGTAATTCTTAAGACTTAGTTAAAGTTACCCAAGCAAAAAGGATAGGAAAGAATAATCTGTATTAAAATCAATAGAGGCACATCTACTTTGGAAAACTGGGTAGCAGTGTCTTATAAAGTTAAGCATATACTTACCACACAACTGAGCAATTGCACTCCTAGGTATTCAAAAAAAGTGAGAACATATGCCCCCAAAAAAGACATGTCTGCAAATATTCATTACCATTTTTTTCATAATATTCAAAGGAAACAACCCAAGTGTCTATCAACAGGGAATGAATAAACCAATTGAGGTACATCCGTACAATCTATACACTCAGCATCGAAAAGGAATAAGCTACTGACACACGCAACAACCTGGCTGTTGACTCTCAAAAACACTTGCTGAACAAAAGGAGCCAGAGACAAAAGAGTGTCTGAAATTTTGAAATAGGCAAAAGTAATCTAATAGTGACAGAAAGCAGATTAGCAAGTGTCTGGGACAGGGGATACTGACTGCAAAGGGGCACAAGAGAATTGGGGGAGGGTAGAGGAGGGGGTGAGAGAAAATTATGTATATCTTGTATACGAGGTCTGCCAATTAAATTTGTGAACTCATCCTAGCAAAAGTGCTACATACCTCATTGCTGAAGATCACTATGGTCACCTTCAAAGTATTCCCCTTGGGAAGCTATGCACTGATGCCAGAGCCTAGTCCTTCAAAGCAATTTTGGAACTCTTTCTGGAATGGCCATCAGAGTTGTCGTCATATTACCCTTGATGTCCTGAACGTCATCAAAATGTCTTCCTTTCATTATTTCCTTTATCTTTGGGTACAGAAAGTCACTGGGGGCCAGATCAAGTTAGTAGGTAGGGTGTCCAAATACAGTTATTTGTTTACTGGCTAACAACTCCCTCACAGACAGTGCCATGTGAGCTGGTGCACTGTCGTGATTCAAGAGCCATGAATTGTTGGCAAAAAGTTCAGGTCATCTAACTTTTTCATGCAACCTTTCAGCATTCCAAATAGTAAATTTGGTTAACTGTTTGTCCAGTTGGTAAACTTCATAATGAATAATCCCTCTGATATAAAAAAAAGGTTAGCAACATCGTTGAAACAAGTTCAGAAACTTAATTGTCCAACCTCGTATAATATATATCCAAGAGAAATAAAAACATATGCCCATGGAAAAACTTGTACACAAATGTTTACAGCAGCATTATTTGTATTATTCATAATAGCCCCAAACTGGTAACAACACAGATGGTCAACTGATAATGGAGTAATAAAATGTGGTATATACATACAATGGAATATTATTTAGTCATAAAAAGAAATTAAGTACTGATACATGCTACAACATAGATGAACACTGAAAACATGCTAAGTAAGAGAAACCAGGAACAAAAGGTCACATATTGTACTATTCCATTTATATGGGATGTCCAAGATAGGCAAATCTATAGAAACTGCAAGTGGATTAGTGGTTAGCAAGGGCTGGGGGAGGGGAGAGTGGGGAGTGACTGCTAATGGACATACAGTTTCTTTTCAGGGTGATGAAAATATTCTAAAATTGACTGTGGCGTTGGTTGCACAGCTCTGTGAACATACTAAAAACCACTGAATTGTACACTTTAAATGACTGAATTGTATGGTATGTAAATTATACCTTAATAAAGCTGTTATATTTAATGAACAATAGGATGTCAATAGTCCACTTAATTCAAGGAATGGTTGATAAAAGTTAAACACAAAGGAATCTGTTTCATTTAATTTGTTTAGACTCATATTAAGTCCCTATAACGTGCTAGGCACAGTGGCCACAAATATTGAGTAAGACAGAGTGCCTTAGCCTTAAGAAGCTATACTCTGGGCCGGCCAAGTGGCTCATTGGTTAAGAGTTGGCTTGGGAGCGCGAGCTCTGAGCAGCAGGGCCCCGGTTCAGATGCCACATGAGGGCTAGTGACACTGCCCTCTACTGCTAAGATGATAAACAACAGCTTGACGTGGAGCTGGGCTGCCGTGAGTCGACGGCGAGGGCTGCAGTAGGGCTGCAGTGGGCTGCCGTAAGCTACCATGAGTAGGCAGCAGCCAGCGTGAGTGGTCGGCAGCATGAGCTGCCGTCCAATGGCCGGCGACCGATCTGCCTCAGCCTGGAAGAGCGCAATGATAATACCAACATGGGCCACTGAAGCGACATCCTCCACAACTAGACTGAAGAGCAAAAGGACAGCAACTTGTCTGTTCCCCTTCCCCAATTCCCCAATGCTGTTCCCCCCCCCAATTCCCCCAATAAAATCTTTTAAAAAAAATAAAAGAAGCTATACTCTAGGAGTGGGGAGACAGGCAGGTACACAGTGCAGCAACACATTAGTGGGCCCCATACAAGGCTGTCTAGGGATTAAGGGAACACAAACAAGGACCAGGACCTCCTCTCCATTACTTAGTCCTTGATCTCTTATCCTGTATCATGGTCCTACTGGATGTGCATTTCTTCTATAGTAAGGTCTGCTCACATTTATGTTGGTAAGAGGCCCATATGATGAACAGTGTGATTGATTGACTTTCAGCTGATCAGTCTAAGCCAGTCATGGCAACTCCATTTACTCGTTGCCAGTGACTGGTTCAAGGATAGGCGGGGCTAAGTCAATTCAGCCAATGAATGCAAAGAGAGGCATGCTGGGAGTCTGGGGAAAAAAGACCTCTTACTCTTAAGAAATCCAAAGGCAGCATCACTCTTCCTCCAACTATGAACAAGACCACAGCCCCGATACATTCTGACGGCCATTCCTAAACCACAAGCAGACCCATCTTCAGTTCAGATGACCCTATGGCTGGTAAAGAAGAGAGCGTAAACAACCTAAGAACTGAATGAAATTAGTCAAGTTTCCATTTTCTCCTGTTCTACCATTAAGTTTAAAAGGCTCGTGACGATGTCACCTGATGTTTTCTCTTCCCTCACTGGTCAGTAAGCATCTACAGAGCAGAGAATAGAGACTACATCTCTGTTTCATTTCCTTCCTCAGTCTAGCATGTAACCAACCACTGCAAGTCACAAGTTCTGAAAGAATAGAAAACCATACACAGAGTTGTAGGTCTGTTCTTGATACACTCAACCCTAAATAATTTAAAATAGAAAATTTAATAGAAAACAAAATTTACCTAAATAAAGGCCTTCCCTATTAAAACAGATAAACATAGTTTCCTTTATTGATTCAAACAAGGACCACGTTTTACAAGGGAAGGCTTGTCCCTTCCCCTCTACCACTTCTTGTGGTGCCATGGAAATGGCCGTGCACTTCAAGGGAAGGTAAGCTGCTTGGGGTAGGATCCTGTAGGTGTAATGTGAAGTGCCAGGCAGTGGCTGGCACTTGATGTTAAGCACCGCAGCAACAATCACAACAGAACCAGTGGGGCGTGTATGGACTGGTGATTATGACATTGAATGGTACTGGTTTCTATTCTCAGCATGTGTCACTGACTTACTGACAAGACAGTTAAACATAAAAAGGGTCCATTATCAGAGGTAACTGGGACAGAGTCCCAGGGTTGAAGGAATAAGAAAACTCCAGCACTAGTCCCCAAACCTCCTGTTTCTCAATAGTTTCAAATTTCCTTCTCCACACCTTTTCTAAAACTGCTATTACCAAAGGAAACTATTGGGCTGTCGGAAAAGTCACGATGCATTTTTGCAACCAAAAAATACATCATGACTTTTCTGACAACCCAATAATTTGACTTCCACTTCCTTTCCCTGGTGTAAAGGCACCAAAGGATGAGCAGGAAAAGCCACAAAAGAGCCGAATTATCCTCCCTTTCTTAAGGCTTCTTTGTATGCCTGCTGCATGAGATCATTCATTAACTAAGAATAAGTTACTGATTGTGATAAAACAGTTCCTGGCACACAGTAGGCAGATAAATGTTTACTAAATGACAACAGGAAACTAGAAGAAAACATCTGACCGTTGGACAGAGGGGAACAATGCCTCGACTCTCCCACACTGATTTTTTGGCCAACCTGTTAACGACAATAATAGTACATGTCATCAAAAAGCTGAAAAGAGCTGGTTTTGTAGCTAAGGCTGCTGTTGTTATTCACTGCTTACTGAATGAATAAATCTATTCAGTTTCTCTGACCCTCATCCAGAATGCGAGAAAGTTATGGCCAGCACAGGCGTTGACTCCCGGCTAACTTGTTGTTAACCTCACTGGCTAACTGTGTAGATATTGAAGAAACCTGTTCAATGTCTGACTGTCCAGAACATTGTTTTGGTAAATGGCTTCATCTAGTCCAGGATACCAGCTTTTCAGATCACCCTGAGGTCTGCTTTTCAAAGCCTAACAGCACAACCACAGGACAAAACTGTCCTCTTCCTTATCCCTTCCCCAACAGAGCTTGAATGTCATGACAGTTATAGAATAAACCTGGAAAAGTTCACTTCTTCCCCTGATTACAATTACGCAGAGTGGCACGGGATTCACCTGTACCAACATTCATGCCCATGATGAACTCTCAAATAGGACCAATCAACCCCATCAATGTTTTAGCTTCATTAACCAACCAGCCAGAGGACAATTTCACACAGGTATCTCAGCCAAGACGGGATGGAAACATCACATCCACAGCCCAGTGTACACACATGCAGCACCGAGATGAATGGAATCCAACAGGATACTTGTGATTATGCTTTCACTTAAATCCTCAGTGAAAGAAAAACTACCACTGATTTGGTTTGGCTCATCAACAGGCGAGTTCATTAGGAATTATCACGAGCAAACAGTAGCAGCCACTCAGTTAACTGCACGGGCCTACGTACTGCAGGAGGAGCAAGTGGACTTAGCTTCACTCACTTCCCCGCATTCAAGGGTCACTCTTGATGGGTCACCTTCATGAGGGGCAGCAGCTGGTCAAACCCCAGGACATACCGCTGAAGTTAGGGAGAAAGGGGCTGCTGAGCAGAAGCAGACCTGAATTCTTCTAGGAAGGAACTCTGTTTTGAGCCCATGTTCTCCTCACTGCAATCACAACCAGTAGCACTCCCACCCTAGGTCCTTCTCCCTCTTTATCCAATTCCTTGATATCTGATCAGATCAAGAAAAGCAGGTGGACACCTCAAGGCCTCCTGAATGCAGTGAATGGGTGTTTCACCCTTTAAAGCTAAGGCTGACTTATGTGGGTATGAAGAACATGTCATGATCCTGAGCATCTCTGTTCTGTTTGCAAATCACCTCTCAACCTCCCCAACTCTCCCTTCTCCACCGGGACACCTCAGCCGCGGCCCAGGCATCCTCTCCCAGGGACGAGGCATGGTGTGGGGACGGGAACTCTGGAATGCCTCAGAAGGCCCGTGCACTGGCTCTGGCTCTGGCTCTGCCAAACTAGCCGAGTGACCTTTAGCCTGGGCTTATACATCTTTAAAATAGTGGTTTAATGGTTTCTATGAGCCCTTCCAGCTCCAAAATTTTAAGACCATTCAATGTAGACTATAGTTTTATCTATCTGTGTACACCAGTGAAGTGCCTCAGTGAGCATCTAAGTGGGAGCAAAGGTCTCATATGCTGGAAGGGTCCAGCCATACAATCATAAAACCTAGGAATGCAAGAAGCACCCAGAACACAGTCCCCTCAAAGGAAGCTCTGGGTTTTAAAGTGTACTCAAAGATGTCCATGGCTCACCATTTCCCACAGGGAGTTCTAACTACCAAGGGTGCTTGGGACACAAAGGGCCATCACTGTGAAAGCCAAGCACTCAAAGGAGACAAACTCTGGACTCAGTTTTCCAGACAAGGGTCCATTCTTAAGGCCCAGTTGCAAAAAATAGCTTTACAGTTTACATAAACGCAGAACCTAAAGTTAAGATTTTCAAAAAGTCAGGTCCTTGTACTAAACACTGCTTCCTTCTAAATCCACAGCTAGAGTCCATGCCTATGTAATGCAAGGCCTCAGACAGCTGCCCATACACATACCAGGGTCTCTGCCTCCATCTGTCCCTGACATAACTAAGATCAGGTCGCCCTAGCAAAGCTCTGCTCAGTAAAGGAGGAGACTCGGGCCATGGCGCATGTCCCCTAAGAGCAGAGCACTTCCCTGGCTACTTTTGTTTGGTATGTCTTTGTTTTGGTTTAGCCCTGGCAATCTGGCAAGCAAAGTATTTCCAGGGGGAGCTCTGTCCATGGTGTGGATGCCCCGGGCTTGAGGTCTTCATTCATTTTCATAAACAGAGCCCAGTTGCCACAGTGACTGGTGTTAGGAGCAGCTGCTAAATAGTAGAGGTCACCCACAGCTTTCTTCGGGTTCTATAGTCTGGGGCTCTCTGTTCCTATGCCTCTGTGCACAGCGGTCAATGCAGTCACGCCAGCCAGTCCTTCATACGGGAACCCAGGCCCCGAGGAGGATCTACCAAGCAGGCTGCTAAATACAAGTGTGATTTCAGGGGGCGCCCAGACCCACCTGACAGATAGGAAAAGTAAAGAGCAAAAGGAGTGGCAACTTCCTCCCTGTGGTTTCCACAGTTCCCAGAGAGTGAGAGGGGGTAGGGCCAGAGCTCAGCGCAAAGGGAGGGATCTTGGAAAAGTCGGTGTGGAGCTGGGCCTCTGACGCTTCTAAATCACATGTGCCAGTCAGATGCTTTCTTCCTTCACCATGGAGGTGGGACAGTGTTGTCCCCACCCCCACAGCAGGAAACTCATCATATGGCACACACAGGTTAAAAAAAAAAAAATACTTCTGACTGGAGTCCCAGAGGTCTTTCTAAGTTAGAAACTATCAGTTGCCTTCCCACTTTCCAAGGCAACGCTGTCTCACGGCCACAAAATCTGCTTGACCAGTAATACAAGCAGAGCAGGGATGAGGCACAACTTGTGTCTGGAAACATGTGTGCCCCTGCCTGCTTCCCTGGTGGCTGTTCATTTGCTAAGACCCGTAATAATTGTCTTTACTTTGCAAAGTAGCACTTCTCTCCTCAAGGTAGCTGCTTTCGGATTAAAAAAAATAAATTAAAAAAAGCTATCAAAAAAGAGACTATAAGGCAGGTCCCTCTGGCCCTCACAAAACCAAGTCACCTTGTTTGTGGCCCAAGGAAGCTATAGAATAGAATTGAACATCAAACTCACTTAACATCTTTCAGACCTATTCCCATGTTAACAACATGGAAGTAATAAACATTCTTTGGTCCCAGTGCCAATTCCAGAGACAAGTGATCATTTCAAACTTAAACAAAATGAAAGCGTACCTTTCCCAGAAACATATGCTTCTGTCTTTATCAACCATGAGCTATTAAACCGCTACAAGGAGAGGAAAATGGGATGAAAGTTCCCTAATTTGTCAGTGTAAATCAAAGGTAAACCTGACAATTTGGATCAAACATGCTTTGCAAACAGGACCCAAATGTTTCATACATAGGATGTTTTTGTGTTAGTCCCACCACTGTAGTTTATTACAGGCCAGAGGAAACCTAAACAGTTAAGAAGTTTGTCCTTAGGCAAATAGTTCAATAATTTAGGCTTCAAAGGCTCCATATTAACCTCTGTTTACACAATGTAATGTGTTTCCTTTGCCTGCTGAACATCAAAATAACTTCACAATTAATAATCTCTATTTTTCAAAAACCTAAAGTCTGTTAAATATAACAGCCAATATATTTTAAGAAAAAGAAAGCATGTTCCAAATCTGCTTTATTCTCCGCAAAGGCAGTGATAATTAAGACAACATCCATGCCATTTGATGAATGTAGACAATTATTTAAAAAAAAACACAGAACTTTTCCCCTCAAAATTGTAATTTTACCTATTTTTTCCCGCTTTGCCTCTGAACACTGTGAAATCTAAGAAGGGAATAGAGTAGTTTTTTACCCCCTTACTTAGAAAGTCAACAGTTACAATTCCAAGTAAAGGTATAGTTAGAAAATTCAAAGTGATTTCCTTTTCTAACTAGTCAGTACTTAAACTTTTCCTCAGGGCATTCCTAGCTCATGGTTAATGGAGAACTCTAGAAAGTAACGCCATACCTCGCACAGGGAAGTGAAAATGAAGCACAGAAAGGGGGCCCTACAAGGGAAAGAACTTTGCAAATACCAAGGTCATCAACAGAGACAAATCATCAACATTTCTTTGAATTTGTATAGGGATTTTACATGTGCAAAGTTCTTTTATCTATTTTCCACTGTATTACCCTCAAAATATCCACATTTGACAATAAGAATATTATCTATTGGTGCTGGGCTGGCCCTCTTCTAAGCACTTGACTTGTATTGACTTATTTGTGCCTCAAAACAACCTCGAGATATATTACTCTTGTCTCCATTTTACAGATGAAAAAGCTGAAGTAGAATGATGACAAGTAACTCACTCGAAGTCAGGAAGTTACTAACTTCTAAGTTACTGACTTCCTAAGTTACTGACTTATTGACTTAGTCAAATGACTAAGAGGAAGCCAGCCTGCAGGGGGAGGGTGGAACCTGTTTCTTTCTAGAAAAAAATGCTGAATCAAGATATCCCAAGGAATATGCCAATGAGTTCTGACCTAAATATATGTCCTTATTCCATGGAAAACTCAACTACTGGAACATTAAAGAGAGATACATATACCTAAGAGAAAAAAAGGCTCAGGTTTCCTTAATTAACTGTTCAAACTTCTCAGCTGTCATTTTAATTTGTCATCTATTTTCTACGACCTTAGATGGTCTATGCAAATCACCTAAGAACAATTTTAAAAGCCTTCAGATAAATGAACTATTTGGACATTATATGTTGGAATTCTCGCTACATTTTTCTCCTACATTGTAATATTTTGATAGCTTTTTAGAATTCATGTTTCTAGCAAACTTTTTTCATTGACACTCAGAGCCAGAGCTAAGCTCATATAACATCACCCAGGCTACAGTTCGAAGCTGCTCTCCAGCTGCACTGACTTAAAACACCGATTCTGATAGCATGGTATATACCTCTGCCTTTGACAAAATTAAAAAGCTCTCCTTCCTTTCTAGAAAATCCTCACATATCAAAACAGAAAATATTTTTTTTTCCTGAATGTGTTGAAAGTGGCAAATAATAATAATAAATACTTTTTCTGAGATTTCATGTCCTATTCTGTGACAGGTTCTCCTTAAGCTCAGGCCCAAACAATGGGCCATGACCTACAAGTGTAAGTGACATTTATTTCCCTGCACTAAACTGAAAACACAGCCACATTTGTGTGTTCAGTATTTAATTCTATCATTTGACTACTGAGCACCTACTATATCCCAAGCTCCTGTAGCTGCTGAGACACTGCAGTGAATGAAATAAGCAGTTTCTCCTCTGCTTTCATGGACCTTCCATTCTAACTAGAAGGAGAAATAGACGACGACAACAACAACAACAACAACAACAACAACAACAACAACAACAAAATGGGAGATCACATTTTAAAACACAAAGAAGCTCCACCTCCAGGAAAAGACATGCATGACAAAGCATGGGGCTGTTTTCCAAGAATGGGGCCCAGAGACCCACGTACTGCCTTTCCCCTCTCTGGCTCACAGCCCACGGCAAGGCTCTGTGGGACAAATTTCTATGCCACTTGTGTTCCCAGCTAGCTCAGGGCAATTCCATATACAAATATGAGCCTTTCTTCTTTTACCAACAGGGAGCAAAGTCCTTGGAGCCCCCTCAACTTTGACACTGACCATCTGGTCACTTTTAGACAACCCTTAATTGTCCAGAATCCATTTCCTTGACTGTCAACATTCGGATGGATGGCTTATTTGTTAGCCAAATGCTATGTAACTCTCTACAAGGCAGAACTAGGTACTGAGAGTGGAGATTACAGCAGGTGGATTGCACAACACAAGGAAGAATTTCCCAATAGTCAAGAGGTATTTTAAATTCGAGCAAAGGCTGGCGGCTCAGTCAACAGGATATTAGAAAGGTGATTTATGTATCAGGCTGAGTTGGACCAGATCATCTCTAAGGATCCTTAAAATAGCAACATACCACAAATCTAGAACTCTAACAATATGCCTTATGAATGCAAAATCCTCCCAGATGTAACTTATCCTAAACCGTTACTCGAGGATAATGTTGCTAATGAGATAAAAATTCAGATGTCATGAAGAAATAAGCAACCTAAAATATACCACATGTTAACTAAACAGTAATTTGAATAGCACACAAGTACTAATGGCTGCAAGCTTAGCAGTGCTTAGTAAGCGCCAGGCAGGTTTTGAGCACTTGAAGCACTATATCTCACTTAATCTTCAAGACAACCTAGTGAAATGGGTACTATTATTAGCTCCATTTTATAGATGAGGACACTGAAGCAAACAGAGGTTACACAGCTACTTACTGGCAGACGTGGGCTTTGCACCCAGGCAGCTGGTTCTCAGGGCTGTGCCCTATACTCTGTGAAGGTGTCTTTTTGGGAGTTGGGGAGCATTTTCCTCCTAGACTGCGTTATAGAAATGTCCTAAAATAGCTAACTACTTAAAGGAACCTTTGAAATGTGATGAGTGAAAGTTTTTTGATATACGATAATCATAGTTTTTTTTCTAGCTATAATACATACTAAATTTACTTTAATGCAATTTACTAAATTGTAGAAGTGTTCAGAAAGTTGGTTCACTCTCCAAATCTTATTTCCAAGTAGTAGCTTAAACACTGGAAGAATCTGGCTCAAAATCAATGACAAAATTTTCCGATGACAGTGTAACAAACACACACTGCATTAGATATTTATATTTCTGCTAAATATCAGAGATGCCCAAATTGGTGATTATGACAGAACTGGCCCTCAACTATGGCAGTTTCCATTACAAAATCCACTTTCCAAGAATGCAGGATCCTGTTTAAAAACTGATACTTAATACGACAATATACTATTGGCTTTGCCTTCCCTTTTGTTTCCTCATTTCTTTTTTCCCTCATTAAAGCCATCTAGTCTCCTTCCACTTAAACTAAAAAAGAAAAATGTTACTTCCAACATTTGGGATTCTTAATACATTGCAGCTGGCTTTTTTTTTTAAGTCTGTTTGTAAACATTAATGACGCCTAAAGAGTCTTAAATTTTTAAAAAACCAAGTATTAAAATGACTAACTTCAAGAAGATTATAAATACATAACATAACCTAAGCCTTCTTCAGTATAGACATCAGCAGTATATTAAGAACCATAATAAATAAAAATGATTTATGTAAATATTTATAAATATTCACACTATAGAAGTTTATACACACACGGAGACCATGATAGCAAAGAATCCTAGGAAATCATGCACTTTTTAATTTGTGATATACATAAACTGAAAAATATTCAGCAAGAATTAAAAATCTTTCCCTAATGCATTATAGTAAAATCCAATCATAATTAAAGCTACAGTTTTTTTGAAGGGAACAGTGAAAGAAACAATTTTACAGGCCCCAAAAGTCAGAACAAGGTTCAAATCACTGCCTCACAAACATTACCATGTCTTATCCCCTAGATATGACCTTCTTCATCACTAACCTTACAAATATCACCCTCTAGAAATCACCTATATTGCCCCATTATGCCAAGGCTGCCAAGATGGCATCTCTGACAGCAACAGTGATTTGGAACCTTAGAATTCGGGGGATGAAAGAAACTTGAAGATCCTTAAGCCAATGTCCCTCTCATCTACCAGGTGAGAAAACTGATATAAAGATGCTGAGTGACTTCCCCTATGGCCAAGACTCCTAGTGACACCCTTCACTGAATCTTCATTCAGGCTCTGGAAGACAAGACCCACCCCCGGCCCCAAGGTATCTCTTCTTTCATTCAGAAAGCTGCAATTCTGAAACTTTAAGTCTTAGGATCCCTTTGTGTTTTAAAATGACTGTGGGCTCCAAAGAGATTCTGTTGAGATGAGTTATATCTATCAACATTTACTTGCAATAGAAGAAATAAAAACTGAAACATTTAAAAAATATTTATTAATTCATTTAAAACCAACAATAATAAACCCACTGCATGTTAACACAAATAGTATCCTGTATGAAAAACATTTTCTGAAATAAAACAATTTATAGTGAGAATAGCGGCATTGTTTTACCGTTTTGCATGTCTCTTTAATTTATGGCTTAATAGAAGACAGCTGGGTTTTCAGACCTACTTCTGCATTCAATTTGTTATGATACATTATTCTGGTTGAAGGATATGAACAAATCTGGCCTCACACAGACACGAGGATGTAGTTTAAAAAGAGACGCAAATCTTAAGTTATTTCACATACTTGTGGCTATTTCTTATTTGATAGTATACCTAAACTCAATCAGTAAACAGTCATTTCTTAAAGGTCAGTTGAAATGTGGGCTCTGAATCACATAATAAACTTCTCATACCTTGTTACATAAAATCCATTGCTCTCCCTAAAATACTGAGTAAATGACAAATGGAAAAGTAGTAACTTTACAGCTCAGAATTCTGGCAGACACTGCCTTAACCAGGTGATAAAGGTTAACATCATCAGTAGTGAGACATATAAACATAAACCCCCCAATTTGAGGCCCTAAGAAGGGCACATTACCTCTGCGGTAGCCTTCTCAGTATGGATACCCTCAATGTACTCATGACAGAACATCAGATAAACCCAAATTAAGGGACATTTTCCAAAACAACTAACCAGCGCTCTTCCAAAGTGTCAAGGTCACTGAAAGACAGAGAGCTATCACAGGCTCTGGAGACATGGCATATCAAGGGGACATGACAAGTAAAAGCAATGTGAGATTCTGAGTTGGGTTCTGAAACGGAAAAAGAACATTAGTGGAAAAATTGGTGAAATACAAATAAATTCTCTAATTCAGTTAATAATATTGCACCAAGATTAATTTCTTAGTTTCGATCATGTTCTATGAGTATATAAGATGTTATCATAAGGTGAAGCTGGGTGAAGGTGTATGGGAACTCTCTGTATTGTTTATGCAACTCTTCTGTAAGTCTAAAAATTATCTCAAAATATAAAGTTTTTAAAAATCAATTGCTCTTTTCTTATACTATCAAGCTGTGGGATCTTTTACCCACACATGACTTTGTAACATCATGTATCAGTCATCTGGAAAATAATGGTTCACTGAGTTATGCAAATATTCTAAATGTTGATATATTTCTTATACAATATCAAAAAAATCACATTTGTTAATAGCTCCATCGATCTAATCAGAAAAGTATTTAATTATTGAGAAACTGCCACAGTCATGGTGATGGATATAAATTTTCCAAAACTTTAATTTTTCCTTGAAAAATAAAATTTTATCATTGGCAACAAATACTGTCAGTTGTTTTCCTTGAAATAGCAGGCTCACTTTGTTCGCTTTCAAAAAATGTCTGCCAAATACCAAAGTGTGGATAACCATCATTTGTCTGTCAGTCATTCTTTCAAGTAAAATGGTGTTCCATGAAAAACAGAATAGTTCAGCTCAAATTCAAACAACGGTACAAGTGCCTTTCTTCAAGACAACCACTGTTCTTTGGAGTGTAGACATGCTACAGGCATACTTCCCATTTCAACATACAGAATATAAAAAAGACTCGTGTTTGAGTTTTTACTGCTTCATCAACAGCATTCTTAAATGAAACTGGTGTGTGACAGTGAAGCACTACCTCAGTCCCTGCACAATTACCAGCTAGTTTATCCAATATTGCTTTTATACCATTGTTGCAATGTTAACCTAGTGAAACAGACATCTTAGAATTATTATAAAAATAGTTCTGAACTCACAGACCTCCCGAAAAGATCTCAGATCCACCACCGCACTTTGAGAACCACTAGTTTAAAGAGTTAATCTTTAGCTCCTCAATGAAATAGACCACCACTACCTTGGCCAACGTATATTATAGAATACAACAATCTTATGCTAAGCTTCACAGAATGTTTACCAAGAAGCAACAGCTTCTTGTTGTCAAAGACTCATAACAATCTAGTGACAGATCCAGTTCTTGTCTTTAAATTCACCACCACAGGTCACTCAGATACTGTTTTATCTAAGAATCTGAAGACAGTGACCCCTCCCGCAGTCTTTATGGGATATCCTTCATCCCAACACTGCCTCTTTCCTCTAAAACAGAATACATTAACATTCAGATTTATTATTTTAGCAAAGTTGTTTATTGTATTTTATGAGACAGGGTTATAATTATTGATTTATTCAATAAATATTAAGCACCCATTGTGTGCTGAGGACTGGGGATTTATCAGTGAACTGTCCCCACCCTCTTCCTGAAAGGTCACATTCAAGCAGGGACAAAGAAGACATGGAAACTCCTCTACTTGAGAATTTTCATATATATGGAAAAAGTTGCACCAAAGCAAGAGCAAACTGATGTGACTTTCATGGAACTTACATTTTAGTGGGGGAAGATAAATAATAAACATAAAAAGTAAATTATAAACATGCTTTAAGGTGATAAGTGCTGTAAGAAAAAAAGCAATAGAGCAAGATAAGAAGGCATGGAAATACCAGGGGTTGAGGGGGATTAGAGTTTTAAATAGGGTTGATTAGGCTGGGACTGAGCCCAGATGAGGAAAATTACCAATAGGTGGTCTCACTCCATTGTTTCTGTGTTCTCCTATCTCCTCCAAGCCTCAATCCTCAGTGCCACTACTATCTTATTTGAGGATTCATGCTTACCCTCCAACTTCCTACTAAAGGCCAGGTGAGTTCCTCAAGAGGAATAAGGTCTTTTTCATCCTAGCTCCAAATTTAGCTCTTCAGCTGTTAAGCTGCTCATTTCAAAGCCACCTGAGCCTGTTGCTCAACCAACAGCAAATCAACCATCTCACAAAGAAATACCTGACCTGTCTTTTTCCTGTTGGGAAGACACAGCTAAATGGCAACCTCATTCTGTCCATCAAAAGTTCGTCGCCGGGCAGCCGTTTAGCTCAGTTGGTTAGAGCACAGTGCTCATAACACCAAGGTTGCCAATTCGATCCCCACATGGGCCACTGAGATGTGCCCTCCACAACTAGATTGAAACAACTACTTGACTTGGAGCTGACAGGTACTGGAAAAACACACTGTTCCCCAATAAAAAAATTTTTTAAAGTTCATCCTAGCTCTTTCTTTTCTTAAATACATGAATTCTCTAAATAAAGATTAACTTTTTGAAAACCTACTATGTGCCATAAACTGTTCACTGCTTTACATACATTTCATTCTCACAACAATCAATGAAATAAGTATAATTAGCAATACTCTATAGATAAGGCAACAGAGGCTCTGAAAATCATAAACTTGGGGCCCAAATTCAGATCTTCAAAACAAGAAAAAAAGAAGAGAGCTTTTTACTTACAAACTCTTCCCAACTCATCAGTCCGATTGTACCACTTTGGTACTTCCACTGTACTGCTCTGAGCAGAACATACAGAAAATAAAGAAACTAGGCATTGATAGAGTCTGTTCTATCTGCGACACTGTATTTTTGCAACACTGATCTTTGCACCAAAAATAGGCCTGAATAATAGACTTACAACTTTAAAAGCTGGATAAATATGCTCACCATGCTAACATTTTCAAAGAACATTATTTTCAATCATTTCATTTAAAATAAACATAACCCTCTGATTTACATGCATTGTCTCATTTATAATCCTCACAAGAATACAGTAGGTAGTATTGATATCTCTATTTTACATATAAGGACACTGAGACTATCATCACGCAGCCTGCAAATAGCAAAGCTGGGGTCTGAACCTATGTTGGAATCCACAGCCCAAGGTCACAACTACCAACGATCCTGACTTTTCTGACTTTTAATACATCTCTGTCAAGACTGAACATTGGAGTAGAGAATTACTTTTCCTAAATAAAAGTGTGTCCATCCAACAGAATCACTCTCCATCTTGATAAACAGCTCGGGCATTCCTCACATTTGGAGAGTAAAATCTCTCCAAAGCCTTTTGGTTACAAGTCCTAAATAAAGCTTCACAGGAGTGACTGCTCCAGCAAAAAAATTTGCTGGGAAAACCCAAGGGCCTGTCAAACAGGCACAACAAGAATGCTCATTTTACCACAGTGAAGAGATATCTGCTATGGATACCCCCTGTTCAGCAACATCAGTTTCAGCCTCAGCTAAAGAACATATTTCTTACAGTACACACTGACCTCCGAGTTCCTACAACTTAGAGCAAACCCAGCCAGGCCAATAACTCACTTTAGCAAGAGGCCTTAGTTATCTGTGACTGAGCTCACTCTCCAGACGGCCAGTTTTCATCATCATTAAATAAAGAGTGGTTTGAATAAGATAGAATTATAGCTCTAAAACAGAGGTCTTCAAACCTAATTCTAAAGATGAATACTGTTCACATTTGAACACACTATAGCCTTCAAACTACTAAGAAGTACAAAAGCAGTGCTGAAAGAAAACCTAAATAAATGGGGGGCTATACCATGTTCATGGATGGCAAAACAGATATGACATGCTACAGATTCTGTGTGCTTTTCGTTTTATCAATGGCAATCCTAACCCCTCTCTCTCCCACTCAAATATATTTAATTTCAAGTAGCCATGGTTATTTTAGGGTAACCTTTAAATTTGCTTTATCTTTTTAAAGAAAATCACTCTTTAAAGACATTAATTTAACTATGTTGTTGTGACATTATTAATGATCTTTTACAACTTAACAGAGATATGCCAGTAAGTCTTGACACTGAAGCACAAAATTACTTTCTAAAATAAAAGTGTAATGAGACTAAAAAAAATAAAGCAGCAAAAAAATATATATATCTATCAGTTATTTATTGGTGCAAATTTAAGTTTATTCCCAACTTAAAAAAATATCTTTCAAGATCCCTCATGGCTCTGAGATCTGAAATCCTATCAACTCCATAAAGTTGCCTGGCGACCATCTGCAGAAAGGATTAAAAGTCCAAAGTTGCCACTCCAGACCTGCTGGCTGAGGAGGAGGCACAGAGCCTCAGGATAACCAGCCTCACACAGAGCAAAGAGGTCACTGTGCACTCAGGAATAAATTCCTCAACCAGCACATACCCTCCTGAGGTTTTCACGAAGCTTTTTCCAATAGATTCCAAGTTGAGTAATAAATAGAAATAATAGATTTTGTTGGGCCTTCTTTGAGTTCAGGAAGATCTGACAATATCATGAAAGCTCAACACAGTCCTCTAAAATTTTTCATTAGAATTCTTTTCTCCTGAATCATGTTAATAGGGTATGATTTGGCCCTGGGATTTGAATGTAACTACTTACTCACAGGCTGCTCCAGCCCAGAAGGAGGGGAAAAGACGCTGAGGCCTGCCAGTAGGAGGCAGGGCCAGGGCCAGAAGTTGGAAGATTACTGGATGGATGTTTTCAAACAGAGCTATATACTAATTAGAAAACAACTCCTTATATAACATTCGATTGGCTCTGAGATAAGTCTGAAATACTCTGCTTTCATCTTCAACTGCTCTCTGAGTCATCAGAACTGGCATTTGGCTCAATAAGCCTCAATTCTCTTCCATCTTTAAGAGGCAGACACTTCCATTATTTTTCTACAATTCATCAGGATGAGCTAATTCTAGGTATTATTATTCTATAAGATATTACAAATGTTGCAAAAAAATGCAAACTTATTTTCCCCTTCATACATATGGTATACACTGAACTTACACTGGCATGCACTTGATTTCCAATTGAGATTTTTAAACACTATTTTCCAAATGCAATAGCAGTTTGCTGTCCTGGGCCAGCCAAACACAGGAAATAAGGATTCTGACTTGTTTTAAAAAGAAAGAAAAACAAAAAACAAAAAAAAAACCTTTTAAGGCCTAATCCTGATGCCTTTGAACATTTAACACTTAAAACCTGAAACATTTCATAACAAATTACAGCTCCCTTTCCTCTCTCTCTAAGAAGAGGCCCTTGGGAAGTATTTATTTAGTTAATGAATGTTAAGTAATTGTGTTTCACAAAACAAAAAACAAAACCTCTGAAGGTACTCTTTTGGGCTCCCCAGCTTTGCAAGGCCATCTGAGCTCCATCAGCCAAGAGCCTGCAGTAAGTAGTACACTGGAAATTTAGGGAACAATATGGCCACAAGCACTTCTCCGAAAAGAAAACAACTCCCCGCTTGGCCCAACTCCAGGAGGCAATTGAGCCGGTAATGTCCGGGCTAATCTCTGAATAGCCTCTCTGCCAACTCTCTCCTCCGGGCATTAGAGTTTTTCAGCATGGGCTTTGCAAATAATCTAAAACAATTAATTAGTGCTTTTGAATTCACCCCGTACCATTAATGAAACACTGCCAGACTGCCTTTGATAGCATATTTCCAGAGCTAATTAAATGTGGCAAAACAGAGGACACAGACTCCCCAGGCACTGGACAGGTGCAGGCCGAGACCTGGCTAGTAACAGCGAAGCCATCCATGCAGAGGATCCTGGGGTGAAGAAGGTGGGGGCTGCGAAGTCCTGGTCCTCAGTCCTCTACAGTATGCCAGACCCTGCTTTCAAATTATGTAATTATCAGGCTCTTGAAATTCAAACGATTCTTTCACCCTACAGATATTTTTTTTCTTCTAATGAGTGGAAATTCTTAATTTGATAACTAAACATTTGGTATTACCTCTCATCCACATCTCCACCCCCGAAAAGACCGATTTATAAAAAAAATGTAATGTATAATAGTTTTACAAACTAAATATTAAAATAAATCTCATCCCAAAATTTCGTTCTTTCAATCAGAGCCGTGCATAATGTATGATTCTCCACTCCCATAACCTCAGTCATGTGGGAAATCTTTCTATTTTTTTCACTATCTAATGCCACACAGAATTCCAGACTGCTCCACATGCATGGCCAGCAAGATAAACACATTTTTAGAAGGCCTAGAAAAAAGCTAGCAGGGGGCAAGAAGTAAAAATGTTGTTGCATTCCTCTGGACTTTTCTGGTATCATTTCAAAAACAGAATGACCACCACCTAGGGCTTGTGGCAACCCCCAGGGCTGTACTTTAGTCACTCATTGCACCCTCCCCTGCCAACGACAGGGATGAGGCCTGAGAAAGCAAATCAGAAAACCTTATAAACTACTCAGTGGCAAAATAAATAAAGTTATTTTAAAAGACAACTTTACAGGCACAGACGTTAAATGTTTGTGTCTTCTCCCAATTTTTAAAAAATATGGTGTCAGGGTACTTAATAAATATCAATAACAACTTAGGGAATTTTTTTGCCCCTCTGAAAAATGTTACCTTTTTAAAGGTCTAGCCTGGAGTCTGATTATAGGAATGAAGTGAGGAAGCCAACGTTAAAAACTAGAACAGCTCCGGCCGGAATGAGGTGTGCCCCACTTAACACTACCTTTCTTTAACACCCTTGTTAACCTACTTCATTCAAAGCTCCCTTTTATCCAGTCAGCTGCTTTCATCCCTCATTATCTAGAGTCTCATCAGCCATAGTTGCCTATACCAATGTCCCCATGCTCATCGACTCCACACAAGTGTCCTATGTTGGTCTACTATGTCACAAGACAAGAAATGGGAAAAGGCAAAAGAGGCACATAGAAGGAAGAACTGGGGGGAAATTCCTTTAACAACTATGGTGATTAGGTCAAGGTGTAGGCCTAGCTAATCAATAATAAAGATGCACCTAGTTTCTGCAAGTGTACCACACTTAGAACTGGAAGGCTAAAGGGATCTGGAACTCACTCCCTCAAACCAAAGTCCTTTCCAACACATGGATCCCTCAGACCCACACGAGTTTACTGAGAAGTTTTCAAGGTTGCTGTTTTGAAAGCATGCTAAAGCCAAGCTCCCTTTTATGACAGTAAGAATGTTCTAGAAGGTATTTGCAGGTTCTGTGTTACAATTTGTGCATTAAGAAAACTGATGATCTGTGCTGTCAAATGTGATCCTCAGACCAGCAGCATCAATACCATGTGGGCCCATTAAAAAATGTACAAATCGGGCCGGCCGAGTGGCGCGATGGTTAAGAACTCGCTTGGGATGCCAGAGGGCCCTGGTTCGGATCCCACATATGAGGGCCAGTGACACTGCCCTCCACAGCTAAGATGCTGAACAACAGCTCAACCTGGAGCTGGGCTGCCATGAGTCGCCGGTGATGGCGTAGGCTGCACTCCCTGTGGCAGTAGGTTGCCATGGGCTACCATATGTAGCCAGCAGCCAGCGTGAGCGGCCAGCAGCCACAGTGAGCGGCCGTCCAGAAGCCGGCGACTGATCTGCCTCGCCAGAGAAGAGCGCAATGATGGTGCCAACTTGGGCCAGTGAAGCAACATCCTGCACAACTAGATTGAAGAACGAGACGACAGCAACTTGTCTGTTCCCCTTCCCCCAATTCCCCAGCACTGTTCCAATTCCCCCAATAAAAATCTTAAAAAAAAAAAAAGTACAAATCTGTGACCCATCAAGACCTACTAAAACAGAATCTACACGTTAACAGGATTCCCAGGAGATTTGTATGCACATTAAAACACACTGGTCTGGGGCGGCCGGGTGGCTCAGTTGGTTAGAGAGCGTGCCCTGAGCAACAGGGTTACCTGTTCAATTCCCACATGGGCCAGTGAGCTATGCCCTCTGCAACAAGATTGAAGACAACAACTTGAGCTGAGCTGCCGGTGGGCAGCTGGGTGGCTCAGTTGGTTAGAGCGCGTGCTTAACAAGAAGGTTGCAGTCCGGTTCTACTCCCGCATGGCTTGGTAGGCACTCAAAATGTATCGACCAGCCTACAAGTTCTCATCTACACATAGCAGTTATTTTAAGTTCTTTCCTCTAACTCAAAAGAAAGGGGAGGGTAGGAGCTAGGTGACCTTTTTTTACCACACAGCAACAAAACAACAGAGTTGGCAGGTACAGATGTGACCCACTGGAAAAGCCGGTCGCAGGAAAGTGCTGCAACAGCTGGTGGCATCACTGATGAAAATAGCAGAGCTGGGTCAACTCCAGAAGCTGACATGCTGCTCTCCCCTGGGCCTGTGCTACCTGAGGATCCTTTTGGATGGGACAGAGGGGAGGAAGGAAGGGAGGTGTTACTCTGGTGGCTCGTCTGTGTCTGGCTAGGACTGTTATTCAGGCATGTGAGGACAAAGGGAAGGCATACAAAGAAACTAAAGCACTTTTCTTGGAACTTTTTCCTTTTGCCATAAACACCACCTATCACTATATGGTTCCCCTGATTGCCAACAGAAAGAATAGCTTTTGAAAAAAAAAATCAACATTTTCCTTTGAAGGCAGTAGGATTTTCCACATTCCACTCTAGATGTTCTTTAGGATTTCTAGGAGTTGGCAGGATAGGGCAGGAGAATAGCTGGGCCTCAGGCCCCAGAGCACTTGCCACCCCCTCCTTCGAAAGAACATTCTGAGAGCAAGTGCAATTTTAAGCCTCTAGAATTCCACCTGATTTACAGTCTCCTCTCAGAGGACAAAAATATGACTATATTGGACTTCAGGATAAATCATTTAGGCCATTCTGGCAGAGACCACTTTAAAGAAAATAAAAGTCAGTAGCTCACATGGATGCAGTACAAGCTGGGCCAATCTTCCGGGACCCTCAATGCCCGACGGCCGGTCCTGAGAGAAGGCCTCGTGTTAGAACACTTCCCGGAACACTCTCTGTTCCTGCAACACTTCCCAAACCAGCGCTTGGAGCTCTATCAATGATTCGAGGTGGCCCAGGGTATGACAGATTAGTTATCAAAACAAAGGAACTAAGAAAGCCGAATTTCCTGTATACACAACGTGTGAAAGGATAAGTTTTGAGCAATTATACAGCTGTGTGGGCACACACAGATAGCTCTGTCCTCATGAAAATATTGATCAGTGTTTACAAAACAGACCAATAAAGGTGTCCTAAAATAACCCATATAAATCAGGATTCTAGAAGGCAGGGTGGCGATTATACAGTCTAATATACGGACACAAAGAATAGAGAAACCTGGGTTCTGTTGATGTGACTGACATCAAATCTATGTATAATCTCACTCACATCCTTGGTAAGTATCTTTCTTACACCATGTACACAACCGGTTGCCCAACTCTATTAGCAAACTCTCCTTGCAAATTAGATTATCATATATTACACACACACACACACACACACACACACACACACACACACACACACACACACCCATCCAGGTCAATGCAGAGCAAGGACATCTTTGAGAAACGAACTCATCTTTTTCTTGACGACTGCTAACTATCCTAGCTCTGTGTGTGTGTTTGTGTGCTGTTTCTGTGCAAAAAAACATAAAGGGGGAGGGCCCACATCATGCCTGGGTATGCATCGTATCCCCAAAACGAACACAACCTACAATGCACGCCACTCTCTCCACTCTGGGCTTTTTGTTGTTGTTGTTTTTGCTGATGTTGTTGTTTTTATTGGGGAACAGTGTGTCTTTCCAGGACCCATCAGCTCCAAGTCAAGTAGTTGTTTTCAATATAGTTGTGGAGGGTACATCTCAGTGGCCCATGTGGGGATCGAACCAGCAACCTTGGTGTTATGAACACTGCTCTCTAATCAACTAAGCTAACCAGCCACCCCACTGGGTCTTTTAATACAATTCTTTGCTCTTTAAAACAAACAGAAAGTTGGCATCATGGTTAATAGCCGGCATCAAAACTGACATATCTTTTCCCTGTGTTTCCAAAAGTGGAATTAAACACAAAGGTGGTTATAATAACTACCTAAAAACAACAATAATCACAAGCCAAATCAACTAGCTGTGTCCAGAGCTTTAGGAGGGGGCGACAGAAGCCCTTGCTGAATTTGGTTGGAAACTTCAAGCCTGTCCCTCCTTCACCCTCTCCATTCCCTGGTGGCAGCTCCCCGCCAGCACGCTCCCCACCTTCCTGCCATTATGAGGACTCTGATCACTCTGTTGGCAGAGGGGAGGGCGCTAAGGCAGAGCCACCTCTGCCTCCTCAGGCCATTAATCTCAAGTCAGAGAGAGAGAGAGAGAGAGAGAGAGAGAGAGAGAGAGAGAGAGAGAGAGAGACCCCAGTTCCTTTGGACAGCATAACAGAAAGAGCATGAACTCTGCAGTTGCTGCCACTCTGCCAGGTACCAGTTTTATGACTGTACATAAATGACCATTTTAACATTTTTTTTAATTGATTTGTCTCTCTTTATATATTACATCTTTCTTTTCTAAGCCCCAGTTTCCTCATTGGTAAAATGAGTATAACAATAATAGGAGGAGTGGTGGCAGTGGTAATAATTACAAAAACATTGATAATGATAAATACCTACCTCACTGGGTTTCTGTAAGGATTAAGTGAATTGATATGTGGAAGGTACCCAACAGAGTGCCCAGCTGGCACTGTTTCAAGAAGTGCTAAGGGGCGTACTACAGCAAAAAGACCCTAAGACTCGCCGGTGCAGTTTGTCCACAGAAGTGTGTTGAGTTCTGGTTTGACCGAGAGTTGAACCATCTTTCTAAATCACTTTCTCTAAGTCCCAGTATTCTCTTTCTAGAAATGAAAGAAACAATACCTGCCTACCCCAGGGGCTACTTTGAGAATAAAATGAAATACTAGATATAAGAGTATTTTGAAAACTATAAATATAAAATGATATTACAGGCATACCTCAGAGATGTTGCGGGTTCCATTCCAGACCACCGCAATAAAGCGATTATTGCAATAAAGCAAGTTGTAACCATTGTGCTGGTGGAGGGTCTTGCCTTCAATTTTTAAAAACCAACCACAACATCTGTGCAGCGCAATAAAAAGAGGTATGCCTCTATTATTAGTTTAGCCTCTCCCCAAGGCTGCCAGCTTGTCCCATTCTCAACCACGGCTGCTATCTCGGCTTGCTGTCCGTGCACACAAAGAGTTCACAGCTTTCTTAGCCGGAAATACAGTTCCAACTAAAAACACCTCTATTTTCCTGTGGATTATACCTGGAATTCCAGGTGCATCCAGGAGAGATAAAAAGAAATGTGTTTGCTCAGTAAAATTGTGTGTGCAAGTTGTGGGGAAGCGTCCAAAAGGATGCATCTAGGCAGCAAGTGGAAACATTGGAAAGAGAGAAACATCCATCCCATCACCACCCCACTGGCACGGAGCCAGAAGTGTTTCTGCAGGTTTCAACTCAGCGGTACCCCTTTGACCAGGCACAAGGGGCCAGTGGAGTATAGGCAAGTCCATCCCTTCCAACCAAAGCGATTTCCCTGAATTCTCTGTGTGTGCCTCTTTTTGTCATTATTAATGCTCCTGGGAACACAGCCCTACCTAACTCTGGCAAGACTCAGAGGCAGCAGTTAATATTTTTTAAAGATGTGTAGCAGAACAATTTCTAAAGTGAAAACTTAGTGAGCCTTAAGCCCATAAGAGCAAGCATGTATTTGTGAAACATCCCACTTTTCTTAGAGATTACAGGATCTAAAGTAAGGTGCCAAAAACCCAAGGTAATTTCTAATCAGAAGGCACTATGGTCCTTACACAGCGCTTAGTCACCAAGAACATGGCCCTCCCTCCTCTACAATGCTGTGCAATAACCAAGGAATAAGGGAGGAAAGGAAAAGTGTGAGTTCTGTCAAAGCAACCACTGACCCTGAGACATGGCTTGCTTCTCCCTGCCTCCTTCACCCTCAGCCTCAAGCAGAGAAGGGAGGGTTTGCACTGATGGCTTTTCCGTGGGGCTGGAAAAGCAGTCTTCTGTCATTCTGACTTGTGCTCTGTCCCTCCCTGGCAGTGTATCTAAAGGAGGCCCTTTACAGCCATCACCCCTTCTGCTGCCAAGAACTCCACAGCAGAGCTTCGTAGCCATGTCAGTGAAGTAAGAGTACAAATAAAGAAGGCCCATTACTTGAGGTTCCTTCAGTTCTGATGACTTACATACGTCTCTTCTGAGGCCAAATGCGTTTAATCTGGTTCCAGGATGTCTCATTGGTGGCTACTCAATCCACAGAGGTTCTCCTATGCAGAGGCACCAGTGGAGTGGCTGATGGGCTGGACCTGAGAACCAAACTTCCCGGGTTCAAGTCCCAGCCCTGTCATTTATTAGTTATGGGACTTTATACAAATGATTAACCAAGTCGAGTCTCAGTTTCCTTGTTTGTAAAATGCGGATGATGATAAAACTAATACCCACCTCAGAGCTTGTCTTAATAAGTGAGCTGACAGAGAACAAACCCTTGATAAATGCCAGCCTGTGTGCCAGGCACTACTGTCTTTGAAACTAATGAGGCCGTATTCTCTGCCTCACTTTTTAAGGCCACTGTTTGAATTCTAAAATTAACAGTGTATGCCTCTGGCTACAGGGGAATGGAGGAAGAGAGAATCCAAACCTCAAAATGAAATCCACAAGCCTCATTCTGACATTTAAGGTCCTAAACAACCAACTCCCATCCTTCCTTCCAAACAGACCTCCTGCTAACATTCCCATGCCAGTTTTCTAGGGAATTCATTCTTTAAAAGAAAACATCAAGGGCCGGCCGAGTGGCGCATTGGTTAAGAGCTTGCTTGGGACGCCAGAGGGCCCCGGTTCGGATCCCACATATGAGGGCCAGTGACACTGCCCTCTACAGCTAAGATGCTGAACAACAGCTCGACCTAGAGCTGAGCTGCCGTGAGTCGCTGGCGACAGCGTAGGCTGCAGGCCCTGTGGCAGTGGGTTGCAATGGGCTACCATGTGTAGCCAGCAGCCAGCGTGAGCGGACGTCCAGAAGCCGGCGACTGATCAGCCTCACCGGGGAAGAGCGCAATGATGGTGCCAACTTGGGCCAGTGAAGCAACGTCCTCCACAACTAGACTGAAGAATAAAATGACAGCAACTTGTCTGTTCGCCTTCCCCCAATTCCCCAGTGCTGTTCCCATCCCCCAATTCCCCAATAAAAAAATCTTTAAAAAAATAAAAGAAAAGAAAACATCAAGCACCTAAGTGCCATGCACTGTGCTGGTCACAGTTCTCCCATCTGGGTCGACCCAATGCCCTCCTCCTTTTAGATTCTGCCTGGCCTGCAAAACAGAGCTCAAAGGGCTTGCACAGAGCCCTCCCGGGCTGCTCTAACCCAGCAGTGCTTCCCCTTTTGACCTTTCTAAGGTCTTTTGGCTCTTACTTGGCACTCACCACACATTGATTATTTTGTTATATGGTTATATTTCATATGCCTAACTAGAATACAAGCGACTCAAAGGAAGGAGTGAACTTGACATTTCTCTGTATATCCCTAAGTGGCTAGCACTATGCTTCGCACTTAGCTGGGACCCTGTAAGTTATTTACTTGATGTTTCCAGAAGGCACAGGTAGCACAGAGCAAACCCATTTTCATTCTTTTTAAACAAACAGCCTCCTGACAAAATACTCCCTAAGAGCGTAGAGACTTAAAGGCTCAACCTGCAGACCTAGACTAAGTAGGTTTATGGTTAAATCTGTCACTTAGATGTGTGACCTTGAAGAAGTCACTTAAACCATCTGTGCTTTAGTTTCCTTGTCTTTAAACTGGGATAAACAAAATACCTACACTTTTTAGGGCAGTTATGAGGATGAAATGAGATAATACTTTGGACAGGGCCTAGCACACAGTAATTAATTAATTACTCTGCAAATATTCATTATTATTATTATTACTACTATCTTCTTGAAGTTCAACTCAACCAGAATGCCCCAAAAAGCATTTTGTAAAGTCTGCTGAGCTTATATAGAAAGCTACTGGATATCAGTAAATACAAAACATTTCTCCCTTCTTCTTCATTCATTTGGCCCATTAGGTTGTTCAATAAGGCATCTATCTCTACCTCTCTACTGCTGATCAGTTGCCTCGAGTTACTACAAAATCTATAATTCTACTGAACCCTCCATTTTACTGTATACCTCAGCAAAGCTTTGCGTGTATCTAGAACTCAAAAAAATATTTTACCGTGGCTTAAAAGAGGAAGGAAGGTCTTAAGCAAAACAGATTCACTATCAAATGCATCAAGGCTGTACAGCGCCATTAAACTTACTGCTTTCCCAGGAAGCGCCTTCTTCAGTTATGTTTTTCAGTCTGTCCCCAGCCATCAATGACAGCAGAAAATTCTGCCTCAAACCCACCAGGTATGAGTATACATCTTGTCATCAAAACAGCATATTTTCCATCAAGCTGTTTCTCTCTTTTTTCTTTGCCACTACTTTTCAATGAGATTTTAATTAAGATCAGTTTTAATACACAGCCTACCAGGCAGATAACTCTTCAATCATGAGACAAAATGAAACTGCTGACAGAGAGAATGGGCAGTTCAGATTCACACGCTAGCATTCAAAAAAGGAAAACTAGCAATATTCTCTCAAGACATTTGCAACAAGGGGGACATTCTGCTTTCCAACCTCATAAGCCACGTTCTGCACACGGGCTCTTATTCAGTCTGTGCCTATGGACGACTACTAGCTTGAGTCTACTGGAGCCTTGTTTGACGGTCTGGCTTCTTCAGTATAGCATAGGTTAACAGCATAGACGTAAAACCTGGCTCCTGCACTTCCTAGCTACATGACACTGTGCAAATGATCTAAGCTCTCATTTCATCATCTGTAAAATGAGAAAAAATAATCATACCTACCTCAGTATGTGAGGTAGGTATGATTATTTTTAATAAATAAAAATTTTAATTAAGTGAGTTCATGAAATAAGAACATCCTTATTCCTTGTTATATTCTATAATTGTTTAGCTCAGTGTTCACTCAATAAATATGAATTCATCTCAACTGTATGTGAATTCAATAGCCAAAACCAAGAGGCTAATCGTTTTTCAAGTCAATGTGTTTCTTGTTAAGACCAGCCAGTTTCCAGAACTGGTCCAACAAATCAGTTCTATGTAGCCCATTACAGAACAGACATAAGCAAATTACACCAAAATAAAGCAAATTAAGCTTCCACATTTGTTAAGTAACCCTGACTACCAACAACACTAAAATGCTGATGTGGGGGGCATCTGATACTCTTACCTAAGCAACAATGTTCCAATCAAGTCATTTGCTTCTTATCTCCAACCTCATATTCTGATGTGCATTTCTGTGCTTCTAAAGAAATTCTATATTAAAATATCTGAAACAGGCAAAATTAAATAACTTCTAAGTAGCCTATGCCAGGAGTGTCTCCTCTACCTAGAAGATCTATTTATTTTGTAATGAAAACAAAAAGGCTTTCTTAAAATTCTTATTTAGGACAAAAAGTAAATGTAATCTATGCATGTAACAAAATTAAGTGGGATTAAACATTAGCATATTTGTTTTCTACCCACCTCACCACTGAACGTTAGTTAGGTATCTGCATCACTGACCTTGTTAGCACAAGTAGCACCAGTCTAGTATGGGCAAACATACTATGTATCTGTATAGTAGTCACATATTGTATTTCCCTAAAGAACATAAAATACTTAAGTTTTGCCTAAATACCACATGTGCTAAATTTTTCTAAACTATAGAGACGGAGGAAAAATATATCCCAAAGAGTACAATGAACATGCAATTTATATTATGCAACTTACCTGCAGTGGCTAAACAGGAACTCATCAGGGCAAACATGGCAATCACATAATGAGAAGTCATTTTTATTTCTCCAAAAGTGTGTCCCGTTGTCACCTCAGCCTCTAGCTCTTCGGATCACAGACAACCTTTGCAAATCAAAAGTGGCCTTAAAAATCCTTTTTTCCAATTTTCAAATTGCCTGTAAAAAAATAAGCATATTTTAAGAAGAAAAATTAATGCAGGAACTTTTCATAAACACACATCAGAGTGAAATGACGAATTTCTAAAAAGTGTACGATAAATTTATCTTAAACGATGCTGAGACAGCACTCAAGGAAACTGAGGTAGGGAGTATAATTACCTAATAAATGTTTTCATAGCCATATTTTTACAAAGACATGCTTATTGTTGACATTTTAAGTCTTTGGTTTTATATAAAACTTTCAGGACTATAGAAGAAAATCAAGATGCACCTATAACATCACCACTTACATTATGGCACTAAAGTAATCAAAGACACTAAATACATGAATTCCCCAGTACTAACAAAAAAACACAAACAACCCTGGTTAGAGACTCATTCTAATGTTATGATGGCAGAGTTATCACAAAGGTGAAGTTACAATACCTTTAGAATCAATCCAGATAATAAAGAACCATTAAAAGGCAAAATTCTTTTTTTTTTTTTT
>NW_017732046.1:529910-559239 GCF_001890085.2 Hipposideros armiger | reverse complement strand
CGGTAGCCCATGGCAACCCACTGCCACAGGGACTGCAGCCTACGCCGTCGCCGGCGACTCACAGCAGCCCAGCTCCAGGTTGAGCTGTTTCAGCATCTTAGCTGTCGAGGGCAGTGTCACAGGTCCTCATATGCGGGATCCGAACCGGGGCCCTCTGGCGTCCCGCCAGTTCTTAACCATTGCGCCACTCGGCCGGCCCAAAAGGCAAAATTCTTATTTAAAATGTTTGCCAACATTTTGACTGGAGAAAAATTTTCTTGTCTCTTAACCAGATCTGAGATTATCTGGTTACCGGACTAGAGGTTCCAGACGTCCTTTCTAATCTTTTCCTATCCAGAACTTTGAATGGCAAGTTTTGTGGTGGTTTGCTTGACCTGAATATCCCTCCTATGGCCCTAAAAATTATCGCATTTAGACACTCCAAAGTATATTTTCCAGCCCTATATCCCTGAGCCTGGCACAATCCACAGAAGTTGGTCAATTCAACAAACATTATTGAGCACATACTGTGTTCCGAGCATTATTTAAGGACATCATTCCTTCTCATCAGGAATAAAAGCTGTCCAACAACTGGATGAAAGCACAAAGATCCTTGCTTATCTCAGCCCTGGGCAAGGCCAGATCAAGGAGTTTCCATGAGCCATCTCACATAGCTGGCTTTGCAGCCTGGTTACCCTCACCCAGGAAATACCATTCACAGAAACAGCTTACTACCCAGAGACAAAGCCATTTTGGGCACCTGTAGATACCACACAAAAACATAAAAACAATGGCAAAATGAGTTTCTAATTAAGTATTCTTAGCTCACTCCATCAGAGAAGGAGGGAAATCGGGTAATTGGGGGACTGGTGAGAGGGAGAAGGAACCTTTTCACTGAATTCCTATTTGAGTTTTGTACCATTTGGGTTTTACAAGTATTACCTATCCAGGAATAATAACAATAAAGTTTTAATTCCAAAAAGAAATTTTTAGATATGTCTTGAAACTACATTATTATATATGCAGGAGGTACTGTGGTTTGTGATAGTGATTTGGTATGTGATAGTGATTTAAAGCCTACTATAAATAGAATTGGATTATGACGGCAGTTAAAAGCCTGCCCAGGTGTGAATCCACTCTGCCACCTACCAAATGGGTGATGGTGGGCAGACTGTTCTATCCTATACATGAACCTATCCTGTGGGCTATTGTGAGACTGAGCACGCGTGCGTGCGCACACACACACTGCTCACCAATATATATAATACACAAAACAGTGCCGAGCACATAATAAGCAAACAATAAATGTTAGCTATCATTATCACTACTTGGCCATTCTTTTTGAGGTATATTAATGCCAATAAAGTAAAGAAATTAGGGTGTGGTTATGTATGTAATTCTTAGCTAGTGTGAAACCAGTTCAAATCTTTTACCTACTGAAAACCAAACATTTCAACAGATACAAAAAGAAGATAAGCTAAAGAATGGAATCACTAAAAGGACAAAACTGCCCTTCAAGTTGAGGCACATGTCACTGGTGGCACAATACTGTTATCTCAAAAACTGACTGAATTATAGACAACTTTGGAAGCCATGAAACAGACTTCAATCATCCCTTGAAGTCCAACGTTTCTGTCACCACAATTCCGTATCACCTCAGATGAAATGAAAGTCTCCTCTGTTAACTTAAAAAGTCTCCTCTGTTAACTTAAAAAGTCAACAACATCAAAGAAGATTTGTCCCTTTTTTCATCTTCAAAAAATTAGATTTCCTGAAAGGATTGATAAGGAAAACCCCCTCTTAAAAAATATACTGTTTCAGCAAATTCTAAAGGCAATTCTCACAAAGCAAACCACTATAGGAGATCTCAGAAGAAGATGGCTTCCCAGGGGATTTATGGAACACACAACCTATCACCAGCACAAGGCTTGTGGGAATATTTAATGAGCTTGTGTCACCCCCTTCCCGCAGCTGCAGAGGGTCTGTGGGTCTGTGGGACTGTGGGACTGTGCTCGTTAATCCAGGGGCTTAAACCAGGTCTGAATGAATCTGTGGAAAAGAAAGGCAAACGGTTCTATTAAAAATATAGACTGCAAATTGCTGACAAGAATATTGGGCAATTATTAAAATGCAGCAATTACAGATATAATAGAGCCAAGCCAAACAGTGTGATGCCCAAAGGCAAACCACAGCAAGTTTACACCGGATCTTAAAACATCTCCGAGGAAGTCCCAGACAAGTTGAAACTACACACTGCTGCTTCTAACAAAGAGGGAGCTTTTCTTCCTTTCACTTAAAAGTCCCTCCATAATGTAACTTGTTCAAAAAGAAAATAAACTGCACAGAGTTTTTGTCTAATCTTTCCTATGTGGTGACAGGATCCTAAGGCGGAAGAGAATAAAAAGGGGAGCATGTCATTCCCATTCAGTGGAATGCCAGTTTTGGCCAAGACTTGCACACATCAGCGCCTTAACACACAACTTCGGGATCAGTTCCCCTACTGGAAGGATGCTGGATGATCGAAGGCTTCTAAAAAGTTATGGATTTGAATTTGAAGTTAAATGAGGGAAATACAAACTCCTCTTTCTTCTCTGAGGCTATATCACACTCAATTTGCAAAGACCAGGGACTCCCCACCTTGGTTTTCTGACCTCAATGCATCAGCTTGGACTTTATGAACTAAATGCTTCCTGTAGAAATACAAAGAGGGTACTTTGAGATCTTGAAAGAACATTTTGAGGTCTGGTCATTTTGCCCGCTTTTCAAAACAATGTGTTCCATCAAAGGGTACCCAAACTTTTAGTATCCGCAAATAAACAGAAAAAAATTCTGAGAGAGCTTAATGGATTTTAAAATATATAGATAAATAAAAAAGATGAATGTGATACTAATTCTAATTTCAGAGTTTCTCTGTGTCTATTTCTGAGGCCATTAAACTGAGCATGCTGTCCCCATCTTCCCTAGTGATCCAACAGAGTACCCGGTAAAGACCAGGATTAGCTGAAAAACCCCTACCCAAAAGAGTCCTGAAAACCACCATGGGTTAATCCAATGTTCAGACAGGATTGGTTAGGAATTGTATTCCCTGGGTTGACCAGGATGTTTTTTAAAGAGCAAATCTGGCTCTCTCTTGGAAGGAAAACGTGGCAAAATGATGGCTGGCAATAGGCAAAAAGCCAGCAAGAAAAATTACTGAATTCCCCTTAGATGGCTAGCACAACTGGCTATATACATGAGATTATTCAAAATCAGAATTAACTTACAATTAACTTGTCAATTACTTATCAATTTCTCAACTGAAAGAATTAGTATGTGAACAGCTTTTAAAGTTGGAAGAGGTCAACATGATTTCATTGATGAAGAAGAGCCCAATCTCCAAGCCCACAGCGCTTACCCATAATAATATGGCAGGATCAAAACTAGAAACCAGGTCATTCCATAACCAGCACTCTGTCTCCCAGCTCCAGGTCTGTCACCACAAACTAGGAACCATTTTCTCCCCCTCAATGCTCAATCTCTAAAAACAGAACACTTTTGCCAAGAGAAAGAGAAAAGCCTGCCATGGCTACCTTCGGACATTGGGATTTCCATGTTGACACATGCACTCAGCACAAATCACTACTGATCACAAACTCTGACTTGACTTCAGGACGGTGAGTGGCAGCTATAATAAATAAACAATCCTTGGTAATGCTATACAACTCCCAAGTTCTTTGAAAATGCAAAGGGCAAGATGAAGCACAAACCTGTGCACTGCTGTATCTTACCACAAAGGTTGTTCAGCCATAATCAGGAAAATATTCAACAAATGTGAAGATCTTAAAAGACAGGGGTATATCGAGTGGAATAAAAACATTACCATTCCCTAAACGCAAATAGTAAATAACACCTGAGTTTCTGGCACCTTAAATAATGAAATGGTTTTCTAACAGATCATTAAAACATTTCTAGTCTGCCATTTAAGTGAATTTTTTTGGAGAAAAATAAACTATTAAGTCTGCAAATGGTTAAAGAAAAGCTGGTAGATGAATTGTTCTGATGGCTATTCAACATGTTCTTCAGGGAATTTAGAAAAGAGGCAGGATGGATGACATCAATATCTAGCTTGGCAGCCTATAAAAAGGGGTGTACAGAATGTAGAACAGATACTGTTGTTTGTCTGATGACATTTGGATGCCGTTTAAGACCTATAAACAGAGAAAGCAAGGCCACCTTACTGGTCACAACAGCAACGCTCACATCTCTCTACTACACAGAGAAACTGACAATTCCAAATCCCCATTTTCAGACATATTTGACACAAAGAGAGGAAAGGTCCAGGCTTTGGATAAGAAATCTTTGGAATCACATCTAAGCACAATCAATATTCAACAGGGGTGGGGAGGAGGGGTGTGACCGTTTAGCTCAGTTGGTTAGAGCATGGTGCTGATAACACCAAGGTTAATGGTTCGATCCCTGCATGGGCCACTGTGAGCTGCGCCCTCCCTAAAAGAATCAATTATGCCATTGTAGCATGAAAGCAATGTGTAACCAATGACCATGGCTGTTCCCCAATAAAATTTTTCCAAACAAATATTCAACAAACATGTTCTACTATGAGCCAGGCACTGGCACTGTTGGAGAGGCCAAGGATATAGCAGTGAAAAAAGGAGGCAAAAACCCTGCCTTCAGGAAGCTTATATTCTTGTAAAACTAACACCATTTACTACATTAGGCAAGATATTTAATTTCCAGGGCTTCATTTCTTCCTTCAATAAATCTTTATTTGCTGCTTACTGCATGCCGGACAATGGGAACATAATGGCCAGAGACATATTCTTTGTCTTCGTGGGCTTAAAAATGGGATAAACCAACAAATAACCACAAATATGTAATTACCTGCTATAAGAGCCCTAAAGGAAAAGTAGCCACAATCTGAAGGATAAGTAAAAATTCAAAAGGTCATGTGAGAGATGACATTACAGGTAGATGAGCCATTACAGGTCCCTAATACTGGAGGGAGCATGGTTTCAAAGCCCAAAGGGAAAGAAGGGCACTATGGTGTAAGCAGGGAAGTGGTGTGATCCAGTTGGAGTTTTTATTAAAGATTGTCCTGGTACAGGCACTATGAAAAACAGTATGGAGATTCCTCAAAAATTTAAAAATAGATTGGTTAAGAGCTCGCTCAAGAGTTTGAGCTCTGAGCAACAGCGGTTTGATTGCCAGCCTGAGCTGAGCAGCCGCTGAGCTGCCAACAGGTGGCAGGATGGCTCAGCTTAAATAAATAAATAAATAAATAAATAAAAATTTTTCAATAGAACTACCAGAGGTGACCAGTTAGCTCAGTTGGTTAGAATGTGGTGCTGATAACACCAAGGTTGCCGGTTTGATCCCCGCATGGGCCACTGTGAGCTGCGCCCTCCCTAAAAGAGTCAACTATGCCATTACAGCATGAAGGCAATGTGTAACCAATGACCATGAAAAACAGTATGGAGATTCTGTTGGCTGTTCCCCAATTAAAAAAAAAAAAAGAACAGAGACTCCCGTAACATTTAAAAAAAAAAAAATAGAACTGCCATGTAAGCCAGCAATTCTACTTCTGAATGGAGACACACACACACATATCTCCAAAGGAAATGAAATCACTATGCTGAGAGATATCTGCATCTCCAAGTTCATTGCAGCATTATGTACAACAGCCAAGACATGGAAATAACCTGTGTCCAACAACAGATTAAGGAATGAAGAAAATGCGGTGTGTGTGTGTGTGTGTGTGTGTGTGTGTGTGTGTGTGCGCGCAATGGAGTACTACTCAACCATAAAAAAGGAAATCCTGCTATTTGCAACAACATAGACAGAACTTGTGAGCATTATACTAATGAAAAAACTCAGACAGAGAAAAACAAATACTATTTATGATCTCACTTATAGGTGGAATCTAAGAAACCGAATTCATAGAAACGGAGAACAGATGGTGGTTGCCAGAGGACAGGAGTCGAGGAAGCGGAAATGGGTGAATGTGGTCAAAAGTACAAACTCCCAGGTCTAAGATAAATAAGTTCTGGGGATGTAATGTACAACATGATGACTATAATGAACAATATTGTATTGTATTGTACATTTGCAAGTTACCAAGAGAGTAAATCTTTTTTTTTTTTTTTTTATTTTTATTGGGGAATTGGGGGATGGGAACAGCACTGGGGAATTGGGGGAAGGGGAACAGACAAGTTGCTGTCCTTTTGTTCTTCAGTCTAGTTGTGGAGGACGTTGCTTCACTGGCCCAAGTTGGCACCATCATTGCGCTCTTCCCAGGCGAGGCAGATCAGTCGCCGGCTTCTGGACGGCCACTCACGGCGGCTGCTGGCCACTCACACTGGCTGCTGGCTACACACACGGTAGCCCATGGCAACCCACTACAGCAGGGGCTGCAGCCTACGCCATCTCCTGCAACTCACGGCAGCCCAGCTCCAGGTTGAGCTGTTGTTCAGCATCTTAGCTGTAGAGGGCAGTGTCACTGGCCCTCATATGTGGGATCGGAACCGGGGCCCTCTGGCATCCTAAGCCAGCTCTTAACCAACGCACTACTCGGCCGACCCATCCAAGAAAGTAAATCTTAAAAGTTCTCATCACAAAGGAAAAAAATTTGTATCTATGTGAGGTGATGGCTGTTCACTAAGCTTACTGCAGTCATATATGCAACATATACATATATCAAATCATTATGTTGTATACTTTAAACTTATACAACAGTATGTCAATTAAATCTCAATAAAACTGGTAAAAAATAAAAATAAAAATAAAAACTAAAGATGTCCGTGGAAACTGTATGGAGAGCAGTATGAAGGGAATCCAACGTGCATGAAAGATCAGTTAAGACTCTTAACACAGGTCAGACAAGAAAGGAGGTTCAGATCAGAATGGAGCCTCAGTTTCTTCATTTTTAAGAAAATAACAAACTAACTTTACCTAAATTGCAGGGTTACTGCAAGAATCAAATGAGATTTTACAGGTAACAGTATAAAAGCTATCATTATTTATCATTAGCATACTATCTCTACCAAAGAGAATTATCTTCCTAAGACCTAAAATTAATTAAAGTCCCAAAATTCTGTGGCTGCCAGTGGCAGGGAAAAAGGATTACTCTTGAACTACCTGCACTTGTGGGCAGAAATTCCACATGAAGACTGGGTGGGAAGGGGGGCAGGAGCACAGAGGGTACAAGATGTGCACAGAAGCTGGACTCCACTCTCCCCTGCCCTTCTAGGGCCTGGTCCACCCTAATTCCTGGCTGAGAGTGTGACCAACACATCTCTGGCCCCAGCATCCTTAGTTTCCTTGGGGCTGACCTTCAGTCAGTCTTTCAAAGCCCTTCTGTCTATCCCAAGCACAACAAGCCTCACTGCCCATGCAAAATACAATAAAAAGCAGAAGGTGGGCACGGATACATTTCACACAGTTCTGAAAGACCATATTTTGTTCAGGTTCACACACTAGGATAGATGTTTAACTCATCCCTGCAATATTCCAAGAACCACCTTTCACATTTAATATTTTTGCATCCAAAAATTTCTGTCACTCATAATTTTAAGCTACAATTAACAGAGAACTATACTTCAGGGTTCCAAACCTGGCTTACCCAGATTGGGCAAGTCATTTAGCCTCCAAACCTGCCCGCCCCCACCACCCATTTGTAAAATGGTAAAGATCTTTTCATTGTAATATGAGTCAGAATATGGGCATGGTATCTAAAATAATATCCGGCCCACACAGCACATTTTTAAAAAACGAATTCATTGTAGTTTTTATGGTACATAAAAATACATCAGGGCTTTCAAAAAACCAAACCAACTACTAGTAGCGAGATAATACAAAGAGTAGATTATATCAAAGTTTGCATTAATTTTAGGATTAGATGTTATCCACTAGAATTTCAGCAATTCCCTCTATCACTAAAAAATGATTCCAAACTCAGTACGAGTCCTAAAGACAGTTGTAATATGGGAAAGCCGTTCATAATATGGGAAGGGACTGCCCCGACATCATCTGGTATGAGTTACAGGGACCTGGCTTGTAGGGCCCTCCTCAGTTCTACCCTTATGATTCCCAAAGGAACTTAGGGCTGTAGCTAGGGGGATGTGGAACTCAGCCTGGCACTGCCACCAAACCCGCCATGCTGCCTGGAGTGAGAAATCAGCTATCACCACAAGGGCTTATTAAATCACGAAGCTGTAATTATTCCAGGGAAAGTCAGCACATCTGAATATTCTCAGGACACCAGTCATCAACCCTTAGGCCCTAGCAAGCAACCGGCCATTAAAAACAGCTTTTGGAAAGCGACATGTACTAGCTCTCCAGTGGACTACTTTGTACACTGTATAGGAATTTACTAAAATACATGATTTACATGTTTATTTACATTCATGGGGGTTCTGCAAATACATGAACTCAGAATAAACTCCAGAATAGACTATTTTGCTAATTACAATAAAGCATTTTTTGTTGTTGTTGTTCCCATCACTGACTTCCAACATAAAATTATTTCTCTTGGGTAGAGGTAATCCCTCAATAGATACATTTCATTTAACCGATATTACTTGGTAAGCAAAAGGCTCAGCAGGCCAGCCAGCCACGTGAAACATTAAGAATTAAAACCCTTCGATGGTTGCCCACTGCTGTCAGGATAAAGAGCAAAACCCTTCGCAGGGTACCGGATGTCACCTACTTAGTCCGACCTCATCCTCTGCACACTCCCACCACACTCACCTCCATTCGGTCCCATACAAGGGCCACGTCCTTGCTTCCAGAAGTGAAGTGCACTGTGTTGGAACTCAATGGGCCTCCATGGTCCCCTTAACATGGACACTTTCTAACATCTTCAGGTCTCAGGTCTGTGTATAAACGTTACTTCTTTAAGGGAGCCTCCTCTGATTCTCTCAGATGAAGTTAAACTCGAATATCTGGAAAGTAGTGCAATTCAACTCTGCAGGTAAATCTTTAAGTAATTACTTCCTTCCAGGTTGGCTTTCCCACTCATCTGTTCACTCCAGAAAGAGGGATCATAGCCTACTTAGCTCACCACTTGGCACACAGTAGGGATCTACTAAAGGAACCATAATGGATAGCAAGTATAAAATACTATTGTGTGCATTACAATCAAAAGCAGTATGGGAGGAAGCCAAGGACAGAGGCCTCGGAAGAAACCAACCCTGTGGATGACCTTAATCTCAGGATGTCTAGCCTCCAGAATTGTAAGAAAATAAATTCCTGTTGTTTAGGCCGCTCAAAAAAAACCCCAAAAACATATATATATATATATATATATATACACACACACACACACACACACACACACACACACACACACCAAGTAGCCAAGTAGTATAGAAGAACAGTGAATTATCAGAACATTTCTCAATAATAAATGATAAACCAACAAATAAGAGTTGTGTGTAAGAAACTCAAGCAGCCTCAAAGGAACAAAGGAGGCAGGCATTCTGGCATCGACACGTTTTACTAGCTCAGACAAGTCACTTCATTCTGGGCTTTAATTTCTTTGTTTCTAATATGAAGAGATTAAACAAGAAAATCTTTTATTCCATACCTTAGAATTGTCATTATATGGACTAACAACTAACCCTAAATCCCTCCTATAAAATGAGACTTGCAACACACTTGTGAGAATTTGAAATGTATGACCATGTAATGGATAGCAGGAATGACTTAACGAAACTGGGAAATACTGTCCAAAAAAAACGTTCAACTGGACGACGTAAGTGTAAATAAAATACAGGCATACCTTGTTTCATGGAGTCCCTCTTTCTTGTACTTCACAGATACTGAGTTTTTTACGAATTGAATGTTTGTGGCAACCCTGCATCAAGCAAGTCTATCATTTCTCCAACAGGCTCAGATGACGGTTAGCATTTTTTAGCAATCGAGTATTTTTTAATTAAGGTACGTACATTGTGTTTTCAGACATAATGCTATTACACACTAAATAGACTATAGTATATTGTTAATATAACTTTTATATGCACTGGGAAACCAAAAAATGTGTGTGACTCACTTTATTATAGTGTTTGCTTTATTGTGGTGATCTGGAACCAAACCCACAAGGTATGCCTGAACTAATACTACATTAGTTATTTTTAATACATAATTTATATAAACAAAAAAATTTAAATGAATTATCTTCCAAGCAATATAAGCACACACCAAACCTGAGCTTTGTCAGATCTGTCCATTTTATCAGAACTGCCATATTTATTCTATTCCTCAAACTCCATGAGCTCTACTCATTCCACTCACCTCATTCCAAAAGCCACTTGTGATTAATTCCATCCCACCGTGAACACTGTCTCCTTGACGTTTTGCATATAATTTGTTCCATGTTATATCTTCTACTCAGGGCCAACTCAGAATGTTAGAAATAGATAACATCTACTCCAACCCTTTAATTTTACAGATTAGCAAACCAAGAATTAGAAAGGCTTAATGAGTGGCCCGCCATTACACAGCTAGTTAGTAGCACAGCCAAGACTTGTCCACATGCTGCTTTGTAATTATTCTGTGGTTATTCATGTGTTTATACCACGTTCTCCTTCCTATTAAAGGCTAACACCCTGCTTTCTTCTTTTCACCCCACAAAACAGTCTCAGCTACCACCTACTGAGCACCTACTGTGTTTTTCCTAATTTCTCATTTCATCCTCCCAACAACCCAAGGAGAGAGATGTCCTTTACTCCACTTCACAGTGAGAAAAGTGAGGCTTCAAGATGCTAAATAACTCCAAGGTTACCAGCTAATCAGTCCTGGCACCAGGGACCGGAGCCCCAGGTCTGTCTGATTCCACAGTCCATGACCTTAGCCCCCACAAACAGGAACTCCTCCACTACAGTCGCCAACCAGGCCCTGCACAGTCACCTTCTGGTAGTGTGTGGGGTGATTAGACCTGACATAAGGGGTGTTATTTCGTTTTGAAACCAGGGAGGCAAGGCTCAATCAGCAGTTTCATTTTACTTAATTCATTCACTCAACAAATATTATTAGCACATACCTTGTTCCAGGCACTAGTCAGGGAGCTGGGGACACAGCAGTGCACTAAACATGACACTGTTTTCACAGAGTTAACCTTCTAACGGGGGAGACAGACAACAGATATATAATGAATCAAGGGGTGGTAAGTCCTATGAATGAAAATAAAGCAGGTTAAAGAGAACGAGTGATGAGAGGATGGATATTATTCTAGATAGGGTGGTCAGGGGAGGTGTGATAGTGTGATATATAGTAAGAAATATTTATCTGGTCTTCCTTCCCATTTCTGGCACAGAGCTGCTAAGACTCTTGGAATTTCCTAAGTGATGAGAGGGATAAAGGTGTCTTTTGTTATGTTACAGAGGTGACTTTTGGACTTCACCTAAGGATAGGGGCTAGTTGCCAGAACTAACCATGTATTCGGAGGTTGGAATTTCGGTCAATCACCACCTATGCCTCGGAGGAGGGAAGGGGGGTTGGAGGATGAATCAACCCCCAATGGCCAATGATTTTATCAATCATGCCTACATGATGAAGCCTTCATAAAAACCCAGAAGGATGGGATTCAGAGAGCTTCTGTGTTGGTGAACACCTGGAGATTAGGAGAGGGCGGTGCTTGGAGAGGGCACAAGAACTCTGCACCCTTTCCCACGTCCCTTGCTCTATGCACCTCTTCTATCTGGCTGTTCCTGAGTTATATCACTTTATAATAAACAGTGATCTAGTAGGTAAAATGTTTCTCTGAGCTCTGTGAGCCACTCTAGCAAATTAATCAAACCCAAAGAGAGGGTAGTTGGAAACTCCGATCTATTGCCCTAGGTCAGAAGCACAAGTAACAACCTGGGTTTGCGACTGGTGTCTGAAGTGGAGGAAGGTTTCGTGGGACTGAGCCCTTAACCTGTGGGATCTGATGCTGTCTCCGGGCAGACAGTAAATTGTGTCAGAATTGATTTGAATTCTCAGCCACCCAGCTGATGTCTGAAAATTTCTTGGTGGTGTGGGGGTAGTGGAATTGGTGACCAGAACCCGCTGAAGAAGGCCTCTCCAATGAGGTGACATTTAGCACAGAGGTGAGAGACAGGGCTATGACAATATCTGAAGGAAAAGCATTGCAGGCAGTGAGGATAGCAAGGGCAAAGGCCCTACAGTGAGAGTATGCTTGGTGTCTTCTAGAAGCAGACTACAGTGTAGTGGAAAGTGTGGGACCCCCCCTCCCCAGGCTGACCTGGGTTCAAACCCCTGCCCTGCCTTTTCCTAGTGGTGTCACTGTGCGTGACTTAACTAAACACCTCCATGCCTCCTCATCTGTAGAGATAATGATTCTATTTCTGTAATGAGGTTGTGAGGGGGATTGAATTGAGTAAATTAATGACATGTAAAGCACTTAATACATAATATGTTCTTAGGGTTCAGGAAATGGTAGCTATGATTTTTAATTAGGTCACTGTTAGCTCCATTCAAGACAATTTATTTTCAATTTGATAGTTTTGAATCTCAGGGTTAAATTATGCTGCTGGCTTTGTGCGTGGCCAATAACTTCCTCCTAAGCCCTTGACTTCCTTGGCTGGGCTGGGTTCTGTACGAACCATACTGATGTTATCAAGAAAAAAGCGGGAAACAAATCACTCTAACATCACTGCTACACTACCATAAATTAGCTCTTCCTTCAACGAAATCTCTACCCCCAAAAATGAGATGCTTCCTCAGAAGTGTAATTTACTGTCCCTTGGACTGAAGGCACTGGTTTCACAGGACGGAATTCCCACCAGCGTTGCCTCCTCACTGCACCCCTGACAGAAGCAAATGGTCATTTCAAGTGCAATCCTCTGTCTTGAGAAGGGTTAAAGCCTCTCTTCAAAATTAAAACGGTAATTTAATTTTAAAAAAAAATCTTTTCTCCAATGTCCTTTTCGTCTAAACTTAACATGACATTTCAAAGAAATTAGAACTTCAAAGCAAAACTCCAGAGTCATCTGGCCTGGTGGTCTCCAGACTGTTCCTTACAGCACAGCCTCGAAGCAGCTCTAGAAGGAACGGTGAGCTGCCCTGCAGATGGGCCGAGAGCCAAGGGGAGATGTCAGGGCCACAGGGAAATTCTGCTCCTCTCCCCCAGCGCTTTTCTTTAATGCTGTGTTTGCTTTTCATCTTTGTAGCCCGATGGGCTAAAGGGCAAACCACAGGCAGAAAGAAACCACAGCTAGCCCAAGCCTGTTAGAAGTAAAGTGAGTCTTCCCAAACCGCATGTAAGGCTGTAAGGCTGGGGAGAGTCCACCGTTGCTGCTTCAGGTCAGACAATTAAAAAGAGGTCAATGTTCTAGTCTGACAGGCCTTGAATGAGGTTTTTTAAAAATCAGATTCTCCCTTCTTCCAGACAGACCTGATGGTTTTCCCTTTTTAATGTCATAAATATACATGTAACTATAAGAAATCCACGAAATCTTGCTGCTTCTCATTCATGTATTCATCCAACAAATATTTATCAAGGGCCTGCTCAATGCCAGGACGGTTCTAGGTGTGGAGATTCGACAGGGAATAAAATATGTATAAATCCCTTCCCTTGTGGAGCTTACATTCTAGTCAGGGGAGACAGACTATAAACAAGATATATAATTGTACATGAGATAGCGATGAATGCTAAGAAAACAAATAAAACAGAAAAGAGGGAAAGTATTTGGGG
Source organism: Hipposideros armiger (assembly GCF_001890085.2). Lineage (NCBI taxonomy): Eukaryota > Metazoa > Chordata > Mammalia > Chiroptera > Hipposideridae > Hipposideros > Hipposideros armiger. The sequence goes on along the minus strand of NW_017732046.1, from coordinate 545,570 downwards.
GTCTTTGGTTTGGTTTGTTTCTTTGTTTTAAGTAAGGATCTATAGGACGTGAACTCTAGATATTTGGGAGAAAAACATTCCAAGCAAAAACAAAAAAAAACAGCATATGCAAAGGCCCTGAGATAGAGCGTGTCTGGCCCGCGAGGGGAATGGCAAGCAGGTCAAGCAGCTGGAGCGGGGAGACTGAGCTGGAGGAGTGAGGTTAAAGAAGTAAGAGGCAAGGGAGTCCTGGGCTGGTTATGTTGAACTTCACAGGTCTTTGTAAGGGTTTTGATTTTACTCTGAGAAAGAAAGGAATAGTAGGGTGTTGTAAGCAGAGGATGGCAGGATCTGACTTAGTTTTTATCAGGGCCATTCTGGCAATTGGGTAGAGAATATTGCAGAGAGGCAGAGGGGAGCACTACCCCCCAGTCACGTGATCCTGGGCAGGCCACCTAACCTCTCTGGGGCTGTTTTCATCTTTAGAGGGACTTGAAGAGGATTCTTTTTAACCCTAAAACGTGATCCTGGGTTGATTTCCTTTGTCTTTCCTGCAGTCATAATTTATATTGACTGGAAGCTTGATCTTTCCCAAGAGCTTTAACTGACATGAAGCTTTAACAACTGAGTTGAAGAATTCAAGATGACAACATATATGCCAAGCCCATGCCACACACCCAGGATACAAAGATGATAAGACTCAACCCTGCTCTAGTGAAGTCCAAAATCTGGCAGAGGAAGAAAATAAGTCCTCATGAGGTAGCAGAAGTGCTGTAAGAGGAAACAGGGGAGGAAGCAACCAACCACAGGCCAGGAGGAGCCATGTGAAGTATCACCGGAGGAGCTGACAACAGAGATAGCCTGGATGAGTAAGCGGGGGTCCTCCAGAGAGAAGGGAAATGAGGGGGTGCTAGAGGAGGGACAAGTGTGAAAAGAACAGGGCATGAGAACACAGGGCATGCTTGGGAAGCCAGGAGTCTGGTATGAGGACAGTGAGGTTCATGGAAGAAGTGAAGGAAAAATGGCTGAAAAAGTAAGCTAATGCTATGTTGTTAATAACTGAACACCCACGCCAAGGATAATGGAACAGCATAGATTTTCTTAAATATAAGAAATGAACACAGATCTGTATTTTAAAAAGTACCTACCATGATGGATGAATAATGCGAGATAGAGATGCTGAAGCCAAGAAAACCAACTGGAAGATGCCTACAATGGTCTAGGTGAGATGACGATTTTGCAAATGGAGAAGAAAATGCCCAGTGGGATCTGCTGAAGGTAAGACACTACGGGATTGGTGTGATTCGGCTAGCGGAAGTAAGCAGAAGGGAGTTACTGGCATAGACGTGACCACTGAGACATGGAAATATGAATGAGTAAATGACTAAGAAAGGAGGGGGAAATGGAACCTTCACGAATGCCAACACGTGAGGATCAAGCATTGAAAACAACAGAGGTTAGGAAGGTAAGGGGAAAAACAGGATGGTAGTTCCAGAGAAGCCAAGATAATAAAATGTGGGGAAAAGAGAAACGTAAAGAAGCAGGTGCATCAGAGAGCAGGCAATGAAGATGCTGACTGAAAACAAGCAGGAAATTTTGCACTTTGCACCTGCCCTAGCACCCTGTCATGCTGTGGTGGGCGTGGGAGCCCACCTGCAGCAGGCCCAGGAATTAATGGGAGGTGAGAAAAAAAAAAAGAGCCAATAACTAAACACCACCAGCCCTGACACACTTCGTTGTTATCAAAGATTCTGTGCCACCAGGAAAGTTTTATTCAACAGCTCTGTGGAGGTGTAAGGTGTGAGAAACAGGAACTAAGACCTGCTGGGGGTGATCTTCTCTTAGTTAACACCTGGGTCTCATGGGACCACTAATCCTGAAACTAGTAGTGGGCTTTAAGAAAGGCTAGTTGCCTCTGACAAGTGCTGAGGACAATACGTATATTCACCCACACATCATCCAACTTCCAGTTAGGCTTCTCACCTCTGTATTCTTCTCACACTAGCATCCCGAGGCTTCTTCCCCCAGCAGAATAACACTAAGCAGCAGGAGCTACGCTTCTGTTCAAAGCAGGGTAAAAAGTAGAACAAAAAACCATAGCACCAGCTACCTGGTATGATGCTGGGAGCCCATAACCTGGCACCGCTCAGTCAGGAAAAGGCTTTACCGAAAACACCAGGTCAGTCCCAGAACACTGGGACCAAACACCTTCGTGACAGCAGAAACTGCCTAACTGTTCTTCTATGTGCTCTCTGAGAAACAAAAAGGAGCCCAAGGAGGCAAGTCTTTAGTCCCAAAATTATTAATTTCCAAGATTGAATGCTTGAGAAAAATGTAAAAGCCAACATAAAAACAAATTTCATTTTTTAAGTGCATCTACGGTCTTTTCTCCTTTACCCCCTATAAAAAAGCAACCAAATCACCAAATGATCATTTTTCTTGGCCTAATTTCCCTATTTTTGTGATATATAATTGGAAACAGACTGCTTTTTCCTGGCATCAGAGAACAGGATCTTCGGGGTTATAACAGTTGCCAACTACAGAACCTCAACCTTAGCAAAATTGCTTTTTCAAACCTCTTACCTATGTACCTACTTGAAAGATATAGTAATTCCCATTTAAATCCCTTATTATTATGCAAAGGTGAATTTTCTCCTAACAATTTAAACACTCCTCTCCTTTTCCTAGCCTCCATACCCAGTTAAGCTAAATAGAATCCTGCTTTGTGTTCAGTTATCTCCCATTTGAACATTACCAAAAGCCCTACCTAGCCAGGTATCTATATAGGATACTTTCTGGAAGCATTTTTAAGAATTTAGTAAAACTGGTTCTACAGGAAAACCTCCTTATTAGCCCACACACTGAATGAAATTAAAACCTTGAATATCTTAGAGAGCAACTACTCTAATAATGAAATAAAGATGTCACAAACTGAAAAAGGCATAAATACAGAAAAATAGGAAATGTACCAAATCAGTCATCCTTCCCCTGGCTCCTATGTCAAAAAAAAAAAAAACAACAAAAGATGTATCCAATGGCTGTGCAGTAATTATAATGGATGAGTGAGATGTAGTCAAAACAGAGACAGGTGCGTCTTCACAAAATGGCTTGTTAGCCTAAGTATTTTTTCATGATTCAAAGGGTGTATTATGAATAGATGACAAGTAATCATCTCAATAAAGGCAAAAAAATAAGAAAAGTAAGAGGAGCGTCTGCTCAGAAACACTGGCAGAAAGAGACCAGCAATAGTAAACATGCTCATTTAGAAGATCAGAAACTTCTCCCACACACATAGGGAAGACCTTATACTACAATGATGCAAAATGTATGTAATGAGTCAATGGTGCTTTCCCTCAAAGTTGAATTTAATCTGCCAGCCAATTACACAAAGTCTAATATAACAAAATGAGATATTTATTCTTTATGGCTACTCAGAAGAGAGTTTTGTATTTGAGTATGATTTTAAAGAAAACAAAAACAGAAGAGGTAACTCATAACAACATAGGCAATATCACACAAAAGTACTTAAGAGTACTACATGAATTCAAGGCTTTGGGATGTGAATCTAAGTATTTCACCTCAAATAACCTTCCAAGTAGGAGAAAGGGAAAAAAAGTCACATTCTGCTCATGTAATCATCATACAGTTAGTTAATTATGAAATAAAATTTGTAAATAGCCAGCAGTGTATTTTTGCATCCAGTGACCAATTTCATACTGTCCAAGCACATAAGTCACTAAAAATGCTAACCAAATGATACTCCCAAAAGGGAATCTTTTCACATAGCAAATTAGGAATTAACTATTCATCAAGTTTCAATGAATAAAATAGCATAATAAACATTAAAAAAATAAGAAATCCAAGTTCTGCTAGGCCCTCCACCTGACCCACTTGCTGGCCTTACTATCCATGGTGGTTGAGTCATTGAGCCTGTAAAACTGCACATTTTCTCCCAGGGCAATCTGATCAACGGGAAAGCTCAAGGACTAGCATCTGTAACGACTGTTTTCTAAAGATCATTTTTCTCAAGGACTAATCAACTTAAATGTGTTTTAACAAATAGTCCATCTGCAATTTCACACAAAAACCTGATCTTCAGCACATAGCAGGGAAATGAATTCCGAGCTTGGAAGGTCAGACAAAGCAGGTGCTTCTTCCTTTTGCAAACAGCACCCAACTCTGAAATCCTCTTTCCCCCACCCTCCCCCCGAGTCCAGTGTCCAAGAGATAGGAAAAGTATATATGTTTCTGTAATATCATCCTTTTTATTAAAGTGAAGATAGAGCTAACAATTCAGACTTAATTCTAAATTATTATTGTGGCAACAATTTAACACTAAATCCTAAAAATAAACGTTGCCAGGCTGTGCTATCACTTAGTCTTCTTCCCAAATTTGAAGAAGCTTTCAGCACAAACGCCGGGTGATTATCTTGAGCAGGAGCTATTTGGGCATGGCTCTGAGGCCCATGTTTCAGACCTTCAGGGACAATCTCAATTTTAAATATGGTCTCCATTCCTTATAGATATACCCGTAGTTGTCAGCCTATAAGTCTTGGTGTTTGGCTTGGGAAACTAAAGAATAAAAAAATGTAGAATAAGATCGAAATGAGTGTGGCCCCACACTAAATTTTTATGAATGTTGCTTCAAACACTAAATATTGCACACATCTTGGTTTAGAGATAAAAATCATTACTCTTCCTCTAAGAAAAGGAAGAATGCTAGGAAATCTGTGCTAAATCTGCGCAAGGACTTTGCAAACAGAGAAAATAAAGCTCAATGTCATTTAGCAAACAAGTGTGCTATTTCAAAAGATAAATAATAAAACAAGAAAATTTAAAAATGGACAGAGCCCAAGAAATGGACCCAGATCCTTTGTGTAAGGCCCTTCCAAGATGTGTTGATTTACTTCAGCTTGACTAGAATCTGAACAAATTAGCAATAGCTTGTGTTTTTTGTTTGTTTGTTTTTAAAGAATTTTTTTTTCAATTGGGAAATAGTGTGTTTTTCCAGGACCCATCAGCTCCAAGTCAAGTAGTTGTCTTCAATCTAGTTGCGGAGGGCGCAGCTCCGTGGCCCATGCGGGGATACCTTGGTGTTATGAGCCTGCGCTCTAACCACCTGAGCTAACTGGCCACCCCAAAAGCTTGTGTTTTATGAAATGCTACAAAGAGACAAAGCTATCATTCCAGGTATTACTCTAAAGATGTGGAACTAGAGAAATTCCTGCCATGGATGTAGTTGCAGTAATATTCTTCCAAACCCACAAACGCCCTCACTGAAATTATTAAAAGCTAACTATTATTTGTGAAAGGCTAGCTTTTCATATAACCTAAATTCACTCTTTTTCATTCCTAACTAACTGTCCATGTTCCCAGAGGCAATTCAAAATTACTTTAAAATTAAAGATCCCTAAAAACATTTATCTAACTTGAGTTACGCAAATATCAAAAAATAGGTAACATTTTTTAAGTTTTAAAATGTCAAAAAAAGTTTTAAAATATAAGGAAAATGCTCCAGCAAACAGCAATAACATCATTTTTAAAATAACTGTTAAGAGGGGGGGAAAGGGAAAAACTGAAGACTGGCTTCATTAACTAATGAACCCGACAATTATAATTAGTTCTTGCCCATTAGCAATGAAAACAAGGGGGGGGGGGGAAACCCTCACATTTTCAAAATGGATTATCAAGAACGAGGGTAATTCAAAATGACCACAGAGCAAATTCATCCAGGAAAAATATTACAGCAATGTTAATACTTACCAGTCATCCTCTAAATTCTAACTGTTCTGTTAAGCTTGAAATGTAAAGTCAGAACTTTCCACAGATTTATGATCCCAGGAAATTGGTCATCATTTAGTTACTAAAGAAGTCAGTAATGATCACCTTCTTAGTACTCAAAGGACAGTAGAGTCCTTTGGCCCTGGGTGCTTAGGCCCAGGTTCTGCTCTCTGAAAAGCCAGTAGACACCTGGTTTTTACAAAATAAACCAAGTTTGCATGCAAAAGTGAAAGATTAATTCCTTTGCCTTGAAAAGAATGGGACAATACTTGCCTTAAGCAAAACAATTTTGCAATCTATAAAGCCTTTTCATGACAAAGCCCTAGGAAGCCTTAAGGCATCTTGGCCCCCAGCTATAGGAGGATTGAAAGAGGACAACTAATTTGCCAAACTCCAAGACCAGGAACCATAAGCCTATTAAGGAGTTAGGGGTAGACAAATGTTTGCTGAATGAGTGAACTACATGCAAGCATGGAAGACTAAATTAGATCCTAAATAGACTACTACTCTAAAGTGTAAGTGTAATGCTGAGCTTTAGAAACAAGGGACTAAATTTGACCCAAACTTTCGTAAATGAAATAAAGTCAATACTACCTGATACACAAGAAACAAGAAAGGAAACTGGCCTACTAAACTGCAGACTAAGACTGAAAACCCTTTTTAAAAGTCAGTTTGGGGCGGCCTGTTAGCTCAGGTGGTTAGAGCGCAGGCTCATAACATCAAGATTGTTGGTTGCCAGTTCGATTCCCACATGGGCCAAGGGGCTGCGCCCTCCACAAGTATTATAGATCAAAACGACTACTTGACTTGGAGCTGATGGGTCCTGGAAAAACACACTGTTCCCCAATGAAATTTCTTTAAAAAATAAAAATGACATCAGTTTGTTTTTCCAAATATGTTAATTCTTAAATATTGTTTATATTATACACAGGGTGCCAAAAAAAAGCATACACATTTTAAAAAAGGAAAAACTGTATTAAAATTGTAATACTCAATATATATCAATAACAAAAGATGAATACAAGTCATGTGTGTACATTTTTTGGCACCCCCAGTATTGACAAGCATGAGTGTCTAGAGACACATCACACCTTAACTAGACAAATATGATACTGCTGAACTATTACTATACTAAAATATAATCCTCTGAGGAATGTACAGTAATAGAAATGCTATTACTGGGGAAAACAATCCCTTATTTCTTGCACTTGTAAGATGTTAATGAAAAGTGATTATGACAGGATTGTGAGTGTATCGACCTCCCGGAGAACAAATTTACTGTATGCAGTTTTCTACAAAAGACAAATGAGGATCATTACAAAAGGATCCACCATGGATTTCTCTGGACTCCCAGTTCTCCTGAATAACTTGAACTATTATTCAAAGTACACAAAGCTATTTTACATACACCTCTTAAGGAAAACAAATAGAAAAAAACTACGTGAGTGTATTTAATATATGTCCAACCACCACAGCTCTTGACATATATTCAACATATAGGCCCTCTCCTCAAGGTTAATCTCATTGTCACCAGTTAAAATTAAACCCAGTTCTCCATTGTAAACTCAGAAATCAACTTGATTATTTTGCTAAATTCGCAGCTTTCTCCACTTCTAAAATGTAAGTTCAATACCCTAAAAACTGGTTTACGAGCCTAATAGGCATCAATAGCGTGTTATGCTCCCCCTGTTGGCTAATATTCAAAATAACAATGAATTCCCCAGGGGTTGCCTTTGAAGTGCTGGGGTTCAAAAGTAAGTGATGACTTTTATATTTAAAAACATGAGCTGGATCAACAGTTGTGAAGCAAAGTGGCCATGTAATGGTCAGATTCCATCAAAACAGGAAAAATTAAAGTTGACAAATGACAAACTGAAGGGCAAAAAATATGCTGAAGCCTTGAAACGCTAAACAATGCAGAATGAAAGCCAAAAGCTGAGAACACCAAGAAACAGAGCTACATCCTTTAACCAACACAATGGCATGAAGTCAATTTCATTTTAATAGCCCTTAAGGGGGTAAGAATTATTTCCCTGCCTCTTGTGCCAACCCCAAGCTGTTTCCTAAGGAAACCAAGTAACGCTGACCAACAATGCCTGGAGAATTAATAAAAGAAATTCAGAATAAAGATCCATATTAATTAATACAAATCAGAGTTCCACTATAATTGCTTGGAGCCAGTTTCAAAGGAGCTGTGATTTGGCACCACCATAAGTATATCCCCTAAAGTAATCACAGATACCTTATTTGTGTTTTAAGTGATGTGCTCAACTCTGATTGGAAGCTGAACAATGGGTGAAGACGCCTAGGCTCGCTGCACACAAATCTGACTGCACTTGATGCTCTCCGCTGAGTGACTAGGCTAACACTGGAGTCACAACAGAAAGTTACGTAGGAGCCTGGGCAAGTCACTAACCTCTAGTGTCTTATCTGTAAAATTGGGCTATTAATGGTGTTTTTACCATATAGCTAGTATGAGGATTGAGAGCGACTGTGTCCATAAGGCATTTAGGAGAGTGTCTGGCACACAGTTTGAGTTCAATAAACGTTAGTTATGACTATCACCCAAAAGAAATTGCTAATTTCACACTGAAGTAACTGCAGCCTAAAGTACCATTTTAGGAAAATTAAAAGGTCTTGGCATATGCTTTGCCAAGAGAAGGAGAGAAGTAGAGACTTCTCTCCTCCCAAACCGCTCGCTTACTTTTCTTGGAAGGGAGATGGAGAGTTCAGAAAACGCTTAATTCCCCATCTCAGTCTGTCATTCCTACCATCCCTTACCCTCTTCTCTCTTCTGTCACCTCTGGGTTCAGGACAAGCTGCATTAACACAGCAACTTTATGAGCCAAGTACTATTATTATTCCCATTTCACAGCTAAGGAAACGGAGCAATTTTCTTCTAGCTTTTTTTTTTTTTTTTGTAGACCTAAATTGTATTCTGCCAAGGTAATTCACGCTTGACAAGCCGGTTCCCTACACTACGTGATTCTGGAAAGTGGGGCAAATGCCCTAATAAGAACAAGCAGGCAGATTTTCCTAGGAACAGAGATTTGCAAGCTTGTTCTAACCAAATAAATAAGAGAAACCTTCAAAATAAACTGAGTAAGGCTCCTAAGTTACCGGGGGACGCGTTCTCCGCGGGGGCTCTGGGCTGCAGCGCTCCGCACCGCCCACAGAGCGAGCACCCTGCGGGCGCGGCCCGCGCAGAGCGCAGCTCCTGTCCGAGCGCCAGTCCCGGGGCCGCAGCCTCTGCAATGGCAACTGAGTGCAAACCCACATCAAACCTTTCCCACCGACGCTATCACGCGCCTAGTGGGAAGTGGTCGGCGCACCCCCGAGGGAGTCAGAAGAAACCGCGAAGAGTGAGGGCCGGCATGGAGAAGTCTTTCCCAGTGCAGCGCATCGCCCCAAGCGCTGCCCACCCGGGGCGGCTGCTCCCCATGCACCATCGGCCACGGGTCCCGAATCCGCGGCGCCTGACTTAATGCCGCCCTCCCAAGCCTGGGGATCCGGGCGGCCGGAGCGACCCCGGCAATGAAGCAGGCACGGAGCCGCGCGCAGCACCAACTGGAACCGCGCCGCCTGCAGAGCCCGCGGCCGGGACCGGTGCTGGGTTAGCGGCGCACCCAGGGGCGTCCCGGCAAGGGCTGCAGCGTCGCGGGGCCGGGCGGCACGTACCTCGGGGGCGGTGTGTCAAGCGGAGATCCACCCGCCGCAAGTTGGAGGAAAAGTTTCTCCGCCCAACGCTCGGCGGCGGCGAGCTCCGGCAGCTGCTGCGCTGCGGCGCAACTACGCCACCCGGACCCGCCGGGGACTTTCACCTCCTGCAGGGAGCTCCGGGAATCAAGCAGGGAAAGTGGCCGGGCACCAGAGCCGCCGACTTCCCTCACTCACTCACTGGGAAGAGGAAAGCGCCGCTCAGCGTCCCCGAAACCCTCGATTACCCCCATCGGGCCGACCAGGCGCACTCGCTCGCCTTCACACACACGCGGGCGGGGACAGGCAGGACGCCACAGCAATCAGCGCGCGGGGGGAAGGGCGCTCCTCCTCCGCCCGCCCCACCAAGGGCTTCGGGCCGCGGAGAAACTCCTCCTCCAGCCGCCCGTCTCCTCTCTCCTCCCCTTTTTCCTCCGGGACTGATGGATGAGCCCCGGAGCACTGCTTGTGCCTGCGTTTCTCTTCCGACCGAGGATGAAGGGAGAGAAGGAGCACGAGGGACAGCCGGGCTGCTGCATGCCCAGGTTGGGGCAGCGGGTGGAGGGGTCCCAGTCCTCGAGAAAGGTTGAAGTGGGGGCCTGAGTACGCGGATGCAAGCTGCAGATACTCGCTCCCTCAAATAGGTCCTTCAAACTTTCCAGGGCTCTCAGGAGTTGAGTTTTTATTTGGTTCCCTCCGTCTTGATATAAAAATTATAAAACCTCCAGTAATCCGATCATACCCTTTGCCCACTACTTACCTAGCACGGGCCCCCTGCGCACATTCATTCTGTCCCTGTTTGTTTTTCCCACCTCCAGTCCTGCTTGTTATCGTAAGATGCGCTCTGATGGTGGGCGCCAGCGGGGTCGCGTGTCCCCCTCCCTAACAGCTGAGAGTGCATTACCCAGCTGATTCCCCTGCTCGCTAGCTAAATAGATTAATATGTACAGATAAAGGAGCTAGGTCAGCATAACTGGCGCTACCCGAAGGTTGGCTTAATATAAACCAACCTGTGGCGGCCGTACAACTTCCTGCATACCTGTGCCTGTGAACTGTACCCAGCGACAGTTCACGAATGCACTAATCGGAACACCACTTTGATACTCCTGTTTACACCCCGTTTTTCTATTAAAAGATAAAGCACAGGACACTTTTACCTCGAGGCTGTGAAATGGCTATGGGCTGACAGGTTTCAGAAACGACTTCCACTCCTGACTGCCCTTAGACTAGCTGTGGGACCTTGAAAAAATGGTTTCAACTCTCCACGTCTCTTTTCTCCTGTGTAAAAAGGAGAAGCTTGACCTAGGAGACCTCTTCCAGGTCTAAAGTGTTATGGCCATAGGCCTTTAATATGTTGGCAAGTGAAATGGGAGGTTTCTTATTGCTTATTATTTGGAAAGTTATTGGATTTCCTTACTTCGAGAACAGATGAAGTTTTTTTCATCCTTTTTGTCTTGTACCTACACATGAAGAATCCACCCAATTGGAGGAACTTTCACAAAGGCCACATCACCATTGATCTCCTGAATTTACTGCAAAAGCCTCCTCAATGAACTCTTCATTCCGTATTGATATTTGTTGATCATCTGTGTGAGAGGCTCCAGCTAGGCCTTGAAGATACAGGCTTAATACCCTAAAAGAACAAACAGTCTAGGTGGAGTTAGCCTTGGCTTTGATATCTCTCTAGATATAAGGCATTAGCTTTCTCATAGACTCGAATTACATAGTATTCATGCCTCAAATTGTCAAGTTTTAGCTTCAAGTGCAGACACGAACACTTGAACTGGGTGTGAATATTTAATCCTACATTTAAATGTATCAATCATGTTAAGTAAGGCTTTCTAATTTCTAAATAAAATAGCATAGTAGAAGAAGAGAGAGAAAACCCAAGTCCTAGATAACTTAAGAGTGTCTTGTCTTTGAAGAGTGATGAAGTAGGCTGGCCAAGTGGCTCAGTTTGTTAAGAACTCACGCAAGAGTGTGAGCTCTGAGCAATACAGTTGCCAGTTCGATTCCCAGCCTGAGCTGAGCTGCCAACAGGTGGCAGGATGGCTCATCTAAAAAAAAAAAAAAAAGTGATGAAGTGACTATTCACAATGGAGCCAGGTTCTCCGTAGAGTAGCCATGAACATCTATTAAACAATTACTTTGTATACCATGCATAGTCCTAAACACTCTACATGTATGAACACATTTACTTCTCACAACTCTATAAGGCAATGCACAAACCTACATATAAACTGAGGACTTCCATCTTGCTAAGATAGTATAGCTAATAAGTGGGAGGGCCAGGAGTCAAACCAGGGCATACTACAAGAGCTTTACCTATTGGCAAATGAAAGGCTTGGAGGGAGGGGTTGATTAGTTGGTTGGAACTTTATTTTTCGCAAAGCATCTTTAAAATTCAGGGCTATTTTGTTAGTTTCTGTAGGTAATATGAAAACACAGAAGAATTTATTTTATATCAGTATTTATAAAATTAACAATGTCTACAGAGACATTTTCTCTTTAAATTTTTACACTAATAATGTGATATTATTTGCAGAAATCCAGACGCCTAAAGTATACAACAAAGGTTTAAAAATAAATTTAAATTTTTGGTTTCCCAGCAAAGCTCTAGAAACAAGGTTCCCCCCTTTTTTTTTAAGATTTTATTGGAGAATTGGGGAAGGGAACAGTGTTGGGGAATTGGGGAACATTGTGTTTTTCCGGAACTCATCAGCTCCAAGTCAAGTTGTCGTCCTTCAGTCTAGTTGCGGGGGTTGAGGGTGGGGCATGCAGCCCACCATCCCATGCATAAGTGGAACTGGCAACCTTGTTGTAAAGAGCTAACGCTCTCACTCTCACCAGCTAAGCCGCCACCCCACCCCCACCCCACCCCACCCCCGTTGGCAGCTCAGCGGCAGCTCAACTTGGTCTCAGCTCACTGGCCCATGTGGGAATCGAACTTTCAACCCTGTTGCTCAGAGCTCAGCTCTAACCAACAGCCACTCGGCCAACCCCCTATCTTTTATAAATGGCAATATTAACCAATTCCTAAGGGAATGAATCCTGTCCTTTCATTGGTTTCTTACGAAAACTGTTCAAGTTACAGTTTTTGTTACTATAGAATACAAGCTTCCTTTGGTATCTTGGTCATTTGTTCCAAATTTTTCAAAAAGATTCTAAGCAGGAGGTTTAGATAAAGAGTTGCACTTTATCTCACTTGTATAAAAGCATTTGACAGAAGAGAGTCTCAGTGATTTACTGAAGCTGTGTTTCTCCCAAGGAACCACCCCTCCTATAGGTACCAACCTGCTCCTTTATGATGACTCATATTTACTGGCATGTCTCCGGATTCTGTTGATTACCAGACAATTGAACAAATTCATAATAACCTGTTTATGTTTCTTACAGAAGCAAACACCAAAAATTTCTAAAACAAATATAGGATTTTTTTTTCTTTTTAAACAAGTCCTTATATAGTGCTTAGCACATACTTTGCTCATTACAAATTCTAACTCATTAAATGCTGACAACAGCTCTATTATCCTCATTTTGTTACCAGTACCCCAATGTTAAGAGTCCATCTGCCTGCCCACACTGGCCCAAAGAAATGCATGAGCAGGAGTTTGCAGTATAGAAAGAAAAATAGTTTAATATTGAATTGGCCAATCTGCAGACAGGGAGCTTCTACTCTAGACCCGACTTCCTGGTGTCTAGGTTACAGGTTAGATAGGGTAAAATCACAAGACATGATGGGTTAGGGGCTTGGGGCATGCTGGGAGTTGGTTGGTTGCAGGTGAGGTAAAGGTGATAAATCATTTCTTCAGGTCTTGAGAATAGTTCTGAGGTCTGCTCCCGCATCCCTCTGGTCTCATGGGAAAGTAGCCAGGGGGTCATTCCACCTTCGAGCTCAGGAGCCGAAACATAACTTAGATCAAGATGTTACCTTTAGCCTGTTAGAGATCCAGACCTGGTGACCATTAGCCAGGTCTGGGCTACTATCTTTGGCTGCCTCGGGGTTGCTGATTATTCCGGGGTTGGGGGAGGGGGAGGCTAGGTCTCTGAGAGGTATGTATATATAGAGAGACATGATTTCTAGAGCTAGGATTTAAAGCTATCTTTAATCAAAGTCATAAGGACCCTGGGTTTCAGTTTTACAGATTAGAAAATGATGCACATGGGGCAGCCGGTTAGCTCAGTTGGTTAGAGCACAGTGCTTATAACACCAAGGTTGCTGGTTTGATCCCCATATGGGCCACTGAGATGCGCCCTCCATAACTGATGGGTCCTGGAAAAACACACTATTCCCCAATTTAAAAAAAGGAAAAGAAAAACATACACACAGAGGTTGAGTAACTTGTCCAAAGTGACACAACCAGCAAGTGGTAGAGCCAGGTGCTCTGGCTCCAGAGCCTGCTCTGAACCTCTACTTTGTGCTGCTAACAGGTGAAAGGGAACCCTCTTCCAATCATAGACAGAGTCTTATTTTTTAAAAGCTGAATTCTTTAAAAGTTTCAAAAGACAAAACCAAAGTTTGTTTAGGAGAAATATCTCCCTCCCTCCCCCACCACCACATAAAAATAGATTCCTCTGGTCCAGTAAAGAGGGGAGAAGGGAAACCAACTTTAAAGTTTGTCTGAAACAGCCAACATCTTAGAGGCAATTGCATAACTACTCTTAAGAATGTGTGACAGGACATGAACCAAATGTTCCAAAATTGTTGTGACAGGATACTGGTCTACAAACTATAGCATGTGCTCCTATTTTCTGCTCGGTTGACTGATTATTACAGACAGATTTACTACTTTATGTATAAAATTCGCCCATAAAGATTCCAGTTCATGCCTGTAGGTGTTTCAACTATCACCTTAATCTAAAGCCATAATCTAAAACCATATTTTCTATATCTATATCCAAGATTAGAATTTGGTTTTCACTGATAAAATTTGCAGCTGGCAAATTCTAAATTAATGAGGAAAAAATACTATCAGATGAGCCTGGATGCAGAGCAGGGCCCAAAACAGACACCTGATTCAAGGACTGGGGCATTCCTAAGAGAACTTGGAAATAAAAATCCAAAGCAAATTTCCTTACAGTAATCACAAGTTCCTGCAAACTTGTCATTTCCTGTACTCCAATGGAGGTTTCCACAACGCACCTTCAATTTCCCTCTCTGTGGGACGTCTGACAAAGCAGGAAACCTCACACCATTTCAAAGGAACTGCAAGACCCCCTTGAGTCCCTGTGGTCTTCGCTCTGGAGGGGTTGTGCAGACCCTCTGCTCCCCTTGCCTGGGAGCAGGGGTTCCAGAGGGAAGACTTTGCCCTGGCCTCCATAGCTGCCTTGCAGAGAACTTTTGTTTTGGCCTGGAGAAGAAAAAAATAAAAAGAACCACAAACTACAGACTTGTATATTTTGTGTTCAGGGGGAACAAAAAAAGACAGAGGTGCACCCATGACATATATTGATACCTGTGAATGTTACAAAACTCATTGTCTTCATATGAACAGATACAAGTAATGCTGAAACTCTACTTCTAAAAACACCCAAATTTAAAAATTGTTATTGCTATTATTATTATTATTATTACCCTTTATTGGCACTTACTCTGTGCAAGGCTTTGTTGTAAGCCTAGCCTTTTAAAATGCATTTCCTGACATATTTTGAAAATGGTTATTTCCATGCATTTGTTATAAAATTACCTGCTATAACATTTCTTTAGGCCACTCACTTTTCTTTTAATCTAAGGAGAGTTTCTCAATTGGATACAGGATCCAGTAATGAATTCAATAAGAAATTTGTTTTCATTTTGTATTTTTGTTTTAATAATCTTTAAAAGAAATCTTTTATCCTCTTTTTTAGGAGGAGGGGGTTGGGGAGAAATTAAAAACCAACAGACTTTCCCATAATGAAAGATTTTAATTTTTTAAAATTTTTATTGGGTAATTGGGGGAAGGGGAACAGACAAGTTACTATCCTTTTGTTCTTCAGTCTAGTTGTGGAGGACTTTGCTTCACTGGCCCAAGTTGGCACCATCATTGCGCTCTTCCCAGGTGAGGCAGATCAGTCGGCGGCTTGTGGACTGCCACTCACAGCAGCTGCTGGCCACTCACTCTGGCTGCTGGCTATACATGGTAGCCCATGGCAACCCACCTGCTGTCGCTGGTGACTCACAGCAGCCCAGCTCCAGGTTGAGCTGTTGTTCAGCATCTTAGCTGT